>NC_053028.1:673391816-673506251 GCF_003073215.2 Triticum urartu
GGGTGTTCGATTCATCACAATGTAACTAGATTACAGACTCTAGTGCAAGTGGGAGACTGTTGGAAATAAGCCCTAGAGGCAATAATAAAAGCATTATTATTATATTTCCTTGTTCATGATAATTGTATTTTATTCATGCTATAATTGTGTTATCCGGAAATCGTAATACATGTGTGAATAAATAGACACCAACATGTCCCTAGTAAGACTCTAGTTGACTAGCTCGTTGATCAACAGATAGTCATGGTTTCCTGACTATGGACATTGGATGTCATTGATAACGAGATCACATCATTAGGAGAATGATGTGATGGACAAGACCCAATCCTAAACATAGCACAAGATCGTATAGTTCGTTTGCTAGAGTTTTTCCAATGTCAAGTATCTTTTCCTTAGACCATGAGATCGTGTAACTCCCGGATACCGTAGGAGTTCTTTGGGTGTACCAAACGTCACAACGTAACTGGGTGACTATAAAGGTATACTACGGGTATCTCCGAAAGTGTCTGTTGGGTTGACACGGATCAAGACTGGGATTTGTCACTCCGTATGACGGAGAGGTATCTCTGGGCCCACTCGGTAATGCATCATCACAATGAGCTCAAAGTGACCAAGTGTCTGGTCACGGGATCATGCATTACGGTACGAGTAAAGTGACTTGCCGGTAACGAGATTAAACGAGGTATTGGGATACCGACGATCGAATCTCGGGCAAGTAACGTACCGATTGACAAAGGGAATTGTATACGGGGTTGCTTGAATCCTCGACATCGTGGTTAATCCGATGAGATCATCGAGGAGCATGTGGGAGCCAACATGGGTATCCAGATTCCGCTGTTGGTTATTGACCGGAGAGCCATCTCGGTCATGTCTACATGTCTCCCGAACCCGTAGGGTCTACACACTTAAGGTTCGGTGACGCTAGGGTTGTAGGGATATGAATATGCAATAACCCGAAAGTTGTTCGGAGTCCCGGATGAGATCCCGGACGTCACGAGGAGTTCCGGAATGGTCTGGAGGTAAAGAATTATATATAGGAAGTGCTATTTCGGCCATCGGGACAAGTTTCAGGGTCATCGGTATTGTACCGGGACCACCGGAAGGGTCCCGGGGGTCCACCGGGTGGGGCCACCCATCCCGGAGGGCCCCATGGGCTGAAGTGGGAGGGGGAACCAGCCCTTAGTGGGCTGGTGCGCCCCCTTGGCCCAACCCCTTGCGCCTAGGGTTGAAACCCTAGGGTGGGGGGGGCGCCCACTTGCCTTGGGGGGCACTCCAACCCCCCTGGCCGCCGCCCCCTTGGGAGATGGGATCTCCAGGGCCGGCGCCCCCCCTTGGGGGCCTATATAAAGGGAGGGGAGGGAGGGGCAGCCGCACCCTTGAGTCTTGGCGCCCCCCCCTCTCCCCTGCTACACCTCTCCTCCTCCGTAGAGCTCGGCGAAGCCATGCCGGAGTGCTTCTTCTCCATCATCACCACGCCGTCGTGCTGCTGTTGGAGCGATCTTCCTCAACCTCTCCTTCCCTCTTGCTGGATCAAGAAGGAGGAGACGTCACGCTAACCGTACGTGTGTTGAACGTGGAGGTGCCGTCCGTTCGGCGCTAGGATCTCCGGTGATTTGGATCACATCGAGTACGACTCCCTCATCCCTGTTCTTTGAACGCTTGCACTCGCGATCTACAAGGTATGTAGATGCATCCGATCACTCGTTGCCAGATGAACTCATAGATGGATCTTGGTGAAACCGTAGGAATTTTTTTTGTTTTCTGCAATGTTCCCCAACATTCGGTAGGCGTGAATGGCTTCTGGCGGAACAAGGTACTTGCATGCATATAAGTCAAACAAGGAAGGAGCTGGCAAAGTAATAGTCTTAGGGTGATTTTTATCAAAAATCAGCTTGTACTTGAGCATCTTTTCCTTATTCTTAACGATAGAATCATGTGCTACCATACTCTTATAGTCTAGAAAAACAGGAGGCAACAACTTCTCTTCCTTCTCATAATGCCTAATAGGTATGTTAAAGTGTGCAGCGAGGCGCGAGGCAAAGATACCTCCCAAGATGGGGCCCTTAGTGTGGTTAAGGTTCAACTGCTTTGCAACAATAGTGCTCATACTAAATGTGTCATCACGGAACAAAGCATGGCACAAAATAACAATATCACGGGCACTAAGGTTGCCACAGTTTCCGCGACCAATTAAGCATCTACTAGCAAATATTGCAAAGTAACGTAAAACAGGAAAATGTATGCTAGTGATTCTTGCATTGGAAACTTTCCTCGTTTCCCCTACAACAATTGTATCAATAAACCCTTCCACATCGTCACGATGCGGTTCCTCTACACTGCCCTCAAAAGGGATCAAACAAATCCGACAAAAGTCATGAAGTGACATCTTCTTATGCGCATCATATAACTAAAATTCCACCGAAGGTGGTGAGCTCCTAGCATGGAAATGAAAGTTTTGCTCAAAGATATTGGTGAGTGAGAGATACTGTTCGCGTTGGTCGTGCAGGAAGGCGGTGAGGCCTGCATTCGAAGCCAACTCATAAAAATCATCATAAATCCCGGCTGCTCTCAAGAAATTATCACAAAGCCATTCACACGGCCGAACTTCCGCGGTGCAAGGGAGATTATATTTGGGCCTCTTATCATCCTCACTTTGCTTATCCTTCGAGCTTCGACTCGATGAGCCCCTCAAAAATCTCTTCATCTTTTTTCTGAAAATATCTGAAATTTTTAGTAACTTCAAAATAAAAGTGAACCAAGCTCAACAAAATTGATAGCAATTACTCCCACAAGTGCCTAGAGGATATATCATGCATTAAAACTACTTTTGACCATATAAATTTGACATGCAAGCTCAAGAACAGGGTCACCTAAGCAGCAAAAATTTGCAATAAATAAAGCACTAGAACAAAAACTAATTTGACCAATGGAGGAGTCACATACCAAAGAACAATCCCCCAAAGCAGTTTTGTGAATTGAGCTTTGAGCAAGGATATCGAAAATGGCAGCAAGATGTGCTAGAACTCGGGTTTGAGCTGGTTGGTGATTTTTTGGGAGGAAGGAGTGTGTGGTGGCTGGAATCAGTGGAGGGGAGCCACCGTGGGCCCACGAGGCAGGGGGCGCGCCCAGGGGGTGGTTGCGCCATGGACCCTCGTGGCCAGGTGCTTGCTCCCCCTGCTGTGTTCTCAGTGCCAGATATTCTCAAATATTCCAGAAAAAATCATATTTAAATTTTAGGGCATTTGGAGAACTTTTATTTTCAAGGTATTTTTTTATTGCATGGATAATTCAGGAAATAGACAGAAAATACTATTTTTTATTTATTTAATATAAATAACAGAAAGTAAAAAGAGGGTACAGAGAGTTGTGTTTTCTAAATTCGTCCATCTCATGCTCATCAAAAGGAATCCACTCACAAGGTTGATCAAGTCTTGTTAACAAACTCATTCCGAATAACATGGAACCGGAGAATTTTCGAATAACACTAGGTTACCTCAACGTGGATATGCACGTCCCCAATAATAAGAATATCATATTTCTTCTTGACAGTAGGTAGAGGAAATTCAAAACCTCCAAAAATAATCGATGGAATTTTTCCAATAGAGTTTATACTATGAACTTGAGGTTGTTTCCTCGGAAAGTGTACCGTATGCTCATTACCATTAACATGAAAAGTGACATTGCCTTTGGTGCAATCAATAACAGCCCCTGCAGTATTCAAAAAGTGTCTTCCAAGAATAATAGACATACTATCGTCCTCAGGAATATCAAGAATAACAAAGTCCGTTAAGATAGTAAAGTTTGCAACCACAACAGGCACATCCTCACAAATACCAACATGTATAGCAGTTGATTTGTCAGCCATTTGCAAAGATATTTCAGTAGGTGTCTGTCGGAAATATGCCCTAGAGGCAATAATAAAAGGATTATTATTATATTTCCTAGTTCATGATAATTGTCTTTTATTCATGCTATAATTGTGTTATCCGGAAATCGTAATGCATGTGTGAATACATAGACACCAACATGTCCCTAGTAAGCCTCTAGTTGACTTGCTCGTTGATCAACAGATAGTCATGGTTTCCTGACTATGGACATTGGATGTCATTGATAACGAGATCACATCATTGTTGGGGAACGTTGCACAAAACAAAAATTTTCCTACTCGTTTCACCAAGATCCATCTAGGAGTTCATCTAGCAACGAGACATCGGATGCATCTACATACCTTTGTAGATCGCGCACGGAAGCGTTCAAAGAACGGTGATGATGTAGTCGAACACGACGTGATCCAAATCACCGATGACCAAGCGCCGAACGGACGGCACCTCCGCGTTCAACACACGTACGGGACGGGAGACGTCTCCTCCTTCTTGATCCAGCAAGGGGAGGAGGAGAGGTTGATGAAGATCCAGCAGCACGACGGCGTGGTGGTGGATGCAGGGCGTCACAGTAGCAGGGCTTCGCCTATACTACGAGGGAGAGACGTAACGGGGAGAGAGGGAGGCGCCAAGGCTCAGGTATGAAGTCCTCCCCTCTCCTCAACTATATATAGGGGTGCCAAGGGGGGTTGGCCGGCCCTAGTAGATGGATCTACTAGGGGGGCGGCGGCCAAGGGTGGGGGGCTTGCCCCCCAAGCAAGGGGGCGCCCCCTCTAGGGTTTCCCCTCAACCCTAGCCGCATGGGCCCTAGGGGAGTGGCGCCCCAGCCCACTTTGGGCTGGGTTCCCTCCTACTTCAGCCCATGGGGCCCCCCGGGATAGGTGGCCCCACCCGGTGGACCCCCGGGACCCTTCCGGTGGTCCCGGTACAATACCGGTGACCCCAAAACTTGTCCCGATGGCCGAAACAGCACTTCCTATATATAATTCTTTACCTCCGGACCATTCCGGAACTCCTCGTGACGTCCGGGATCTCATCCGGGACTCCGAACAATATTCGGGTTACTGCATATACATATCTTCACAACCCTAGCGTCACCGAACCTTAAGTGTGTAGACCCTACGGGTTCGGGAGACAAGCAGACATGACCAAGACGACTCTCCGGTCAATAACCAACAGCGGGATATGGATACCCATGTTGGCTCCCACATGCTCCACGATGATCTCATCGGATGAACCACGATGTCGAGGATTCAATCAACCCCGTATGCAATTCCCTTTGTCAATCGATATGTTACTTGCCCGAGATTCGATCGTCGGTATCCCAATACCTCGTTCAATCTCGTTACCGGCAAGTCACTTTACTCGTACCGTAATGCATGATCCCGTGACCAGACACTTGGTCACTATGAGCTCATTATGATGATGCATTACCGAGTGGGCCCAGTGATACCTCTCCGTCATACGGAGTGACAAATCCCAGTCTTGATCCGTGTTAACCCAACAGACACTTTCGGAGATACCCGTAGTCTACCTTTATAGTCACCCAGTTACGTTGTGACGTTTGGTAGACCCAAAGCACTCCTACGGTATCCGGGAGTTACACGATCTCATGGTCTAAGGAAAAGATACTTTAACATTGGAAAACTCTAGCAAACTAACTATACGATCTTGTGCTATGTTTAGGATTGGGTCTTGTCCATCACATCATTCTCCTAATGATGTGATCTCGTTATCAATGACATCCAATGTCCATAGTCAGGAAACCATGACTATCTGTTGATCAACGAGCTAGTCAACTAGAGGCTTACTAGGGACATGTTGGTGTCTATTATTCACACATGTATTACGATTTCCGGATAATACAATTATAGCATGAATAAAGACAATTATCATGAACAAGGAAATATAATAATAATGCTTTTATTATTGCCTCTAGGGCATATTTCCAACAGTCTCCCACTTGCACTAGAGTCAATAATCTAGTTACATTGTGATGAATCGAACACCCATGGAATTCTGGTGTTGATCATGTTTTGCTCTAGGGAGAGGTTTAGTCAACGGATCCGCTACATTCAGGTCCGTATGTACTTTACAAATCTCTATGTCTCCATTTTGAACATTTTCACGAATGGAGTTGAAGCGACGCTTGATGTGCCTTGTCTTCTTGTGAAACCTGGGCTCCTTGGCAAGAGCAATAGCTCCAGTGTTGTCACAGAAGAGCTTGATCGGCCCCGACGCATTGGGTATGACTCCTAGGTCGGTGATGAACTCCTTCACCCATATTGCTTCATGTGCTGCCTCCGAGGCTGCCATGTACTCCGCTTCACATGTAGATCCCGCCACGACGCTTTGCTTGCAACTGCACCAGCTTACTGCCCCACCATTCAAAATATACACGTATCCGGTTTGTGACTTAGAGTCATCCAGATCTGTGTCGAAGCTAGCGTCGACGTAACCCTTTACGACGAGCTCTTCGTCACCTCCATAAACGAGAAACATTTCCTTAGTCCTTTTCAGGTACTTCAGGATATTCTTGACCGCTGTCCAGTGTTCCTTGCCGGGATTACTTTGGTACCTTCCTACCAAACCTACGGCAAGGTTTACATCAGGTCTGGTACACAGCATGGCATACATAATAGACCCTATGGCCGAGGCATAGGGGATGACACTCATCTCTTCTATATCTTCTGCCGTGGTCGGACATTGAGCTGAGCTCAATTTCACACCTTGTAATACAGGCAAGAACCCCTTCTTAGACTGATCCATATTGAACTTCTTCAATATCTTATCAAGGTATGTACTTTGTGAAAGACCTATGAGGCGTCTTGATCTATCTCTATAGATTTTGATGCCTAATATATAAGCAGCTTCTCCAAGGTCCTTCATTGAAAAACTCTTATTCAAGTAGGCCTTGATGCTGTCCAAGAGTTCTATACCATTTCCCATCAATAGTATGTCATCTACATATAATATGAGAAATGCTACAGAGCTCCCACTCACTTTCTTGTAAACGCAGGCTTCTCCATAAGTCTGCGTAAACCCAAACGCTTTGATCATCTCATCAAAGCGAATGTTCCAACTCCGAGATGCTTGCACCAGCCCATAAATCGAGCGTTGGAGCTTGCACACCTTGTCAGCATTCTTAGGATCGACAAAACCTTCCGGCTGCATCATATACAATTCTTCCTTAAGGAAACCATTAAGGAATGCCGTTTTGACGTCCATTTGCCATATTTCATAATCATAGAATGCGGCAATCGCTAACATGATTCGGACGGACTTCAGCTTCGCTACCGGTGAGAAAGTCTCATCGTAGTCAACCCCTTGAACTTGTCGATAACCCTTAGCGACAAGCCGAGCTTTATAGATGGTCACATTACCATCCGCGTCTGTCTTCTTCTTAAAGATCCATTTATTTTCTATGGCTCGCCGTTCAACGGGCAAGTCAGTCAAAGTCCATACTTCATTTTCATACATGGGTCCTATCTCGGATTTCATGGCTTCTAGCCATTTGTCGGAATCCGGGCCTGCCATCGCTTCTTCATAGTTCGAAGGTTCACCGTTGTCTAACAACGTGATTTCCAAGACAGGGTTGCCATACCACTCTGGTGCGGAACGTGTCCTTGTGGACCTTCGAATTTCAGTAGGAGCTTGATCAGAAGTATCTTGATCATTATCATTAACTTCCTCTCTAGTCGGTGCAGGCACCTCAGGAACATTTTCTTGAGTTGTGCCAGTTTCCGGTTCAAGAGGTAATACTTCATCAAGCTCTACTTTCCTCCCACTTATTTCTTTCGCGAGAAACTCTTTCTCTAGAAAGAGTCCGTTCTTGGCAACAAAGATCTTGCCTTCGGATCTGAGGTAGAAGGTATACCCAATAGTTTCTTTAGGGTATCCTATGAAGACGCATTTTTCCGACTTGGGTTCGAGCTTCTCAGGTTGAAGTTTCTTGACATAAGCATCGCATCCCCAAACTTTTAGAAACGACAGCTTAGGTTTCTTCCCAAACCATAATTCATACGGTGTCGTCTCAACGGATTTCGACGGAGCCCTATTTAAAGTGAATGCGGCAGTCTCTAAAGCATAGCCCCAAAAGGATAGCGGTAAATCAGTAAGAGACATCATAGACCGCACCATATCCAATAGAGTGCGATTACGACGTTCGGACACACTGTTACGCTGAGGTGTTCCAGGCGGCGTGAGTTGTGAAACTATTCCACATTTTCTTAAGTGTGTGCCAAACTCGTGACTCAAGTATTCTCCTCCTCGATCTGATCGTAGGAACTTGATTTTCCTGTCACGTTGATTCTCAACCTCACTCTGAAATTCCTTGAACTTTTCAAAGGTTTCAGACTTGTGTTTCATTAAGTAGACATACCCATATCTACTCAAGTCATCAGTGAGGGTGAGAACATAATGATAGCCATCGCGAGCCTCAACACTCATTGGACCGCACACATCAGTATGTATGATTTCCAATAAGTTGGTTGCTCGCTCCATTGTTCCTGAGAACGGAGTCTTGGTCATCTTACCCATGAGGCATGGTTCGCACGTGTCAAATGATTCATAATCAAGAGACTCTAAAAGTCCATCTGTATGGATCTTCTTCATGCGTTTGACACCTATGTGACCAAGGCGGCAGTGCCACAAGTATGTGGGACTATCATTATCAACCTTACATCTTTTGGTACTCACACTATGAATATGTGTAGCAATACGCTCGAGATTCATTAAGAATAAACCATTTACCATAGGAGCATGACCATAAAACATATCTCTCATATAAATGGAACAACCATTATTCTCAGATTTAAATGAGTAGCCATCTCGAATTAAATGAGATCCCGATACAATGTTCATGCTCAAAGATGGCACTAAATAACAATTATTGAGGTTTAAAACTAATCCCGTAGGTAAATGTAGAGGCAGCGTGCCGACGGCGATCACATCGACCTTGGAACCATTCCCGACGCGCATCGTCACCTCGTCCTTCGCCAGTCTCCGTTTATTCCGCAGCTCCTGCTGTGAGTTACAAATATGAGCAATGGCACCGGTGTCAAATACCCAGGAGTCACTACGAGTACTAGTAAGGTACACATCAATTACATGTATATCAAATATACCTTTGGTGTTGCCGGCCTTCTTGTCCGCTAAGTATTTGGGGCAGTTCCGTTTCCAGTGACCCTTCCCTTTGCAATAAAAGCACTCTGTCTCGGGCTTGGGTCCATTCTTTGGCTTCTTCCCGGCTGCTTGCTTGCCGGGCGCGGCAACCTCCTTGCCATCCTTCTTGAAGTTCTTTTTACCCTTGACTTTCTTGAACTTAGTGGTTTTATTGACCATCAACACTTGATGTTCCTTCTTGACTTCTACCTCCACTGATTTCAGCATAGAGAATAACTCAGGAATGGTCTTTTGCATCCCCTACATGTTGAAGTTCATCACAAAGCTCTTGTAGCTTGGTGGAAGCGACTGGAGGATTCTGTCAATGACCGCATCATCCGGGAGATTAACTCCCAGCTGAGACAAGCGGTTATGTAACCCAGACATAGTGAGTATGTGCTCACTGACAGAACTATTTTCCTCCATCTTACAGCTGAAGAACTTATCGGAGACTTCATATCTCTCGATCCGGGCATGAGCTTGAAAAACCATTTTCAGCTCTTCGAACATCTCATATGCTCCATGTCTCTCAAAACGCTTTTGGAGCCCCGGCTCTAAGCTGTAAAGCATGCCGCACTGAACGAGGGAGTAGTCGTCAACACGTGTTTGCCAAGCGTTCATAACGTCTTGGTTCTGTGGGACGGGTGGATCACCTAGCGGTGCTTGTAGGACATAATCTTTCTTGGCAGCTATGAGGATGATCCTCAGGTTCCGGACCCAGTCCGTATAGTTGCTGCCATCGTCTTTCAGCTTGGTTTTCTCTAGGAACGCGTTGAAGTTGAGGACTACGTTGGCCATTTGATCTACAAGACATATTGCAAAGATTTTAGACTAAGTTCATGATAATTAAGTTCATCTAATCAAATTATTAATGAACTCCCACTTAGATTAGACAACCCTCTAGTCATCTAAGTATTACATGATCCGAGTTAACTAGACCGTGTCCGATCATCACATGAGACGGACTAGTCAACGTCGGTGAACATCTTCATGTTGATCGTATCTTCTATACGACTCATGCTCGACCTTTCGGTCTTCTGTGTTCCGAGGCCATGTCTGTACATGCTAGGCTCGTCAAGTTAACCCTAAGTGTTTTGCATGTGTAAAACTGTCTTACACCCGTTGTATGTGAACGTAAGGATCTATCACACCCGATCATCACGGCGTGCTTCGAAACGACGAACTTTAGCAACGGTGCATAGTTAGGGGAGAACACTTCTTGAAATTGTTATGAGGGATCATCTTATTTACTACCGTCGTTCTAAGTAAACAAGATGCAAAACATGATAAACATCACATGCAATCAAATAATAAACGTGACATGATATGGCCAATATCACATAGCTCCTTTGATCTCCATCTTGGGGCTCCATGATCATCTTGTCACCGGCTTGACACCATGATCTCCATCATCATGATCTCCATCATCGTGTCTCCATGAAGTTGCTCGCCAACTATTACTTCTACTACTATGGCTAATGCGTTTAGCAATAAAGTAAAGTAATTTACATGGCGATTCTCGATGACACGCAGGTCATATAAAAGAATAAAGACAACTCCTATGGCTCCTGCCGGTTGTCATACTCATCGACATGCAATTCGTGATTCCTATTACAATAGCATGAACATCTCATACATCACATATAGATCATTCATCATTCATCACAACTTTGGCCATATCATATCACAAACCACTTGCTGCAAAAACAAGTTAGACGTCCTCTAATTGTTGTTGCAAGTTTTACGTGGCTGAATTAGGGTTCTAGCAAGAATGTCTTCTTACCTACGTTAAAGCCACAACGTGATTTGTCAATTTCTATTTACCCTTCATAAGGACCCTGTTCATCGAATCCGCTCCAACTAAAGTGGGAGAGACAGACACCCGCCAGCCACCTTATGCAACTAGTGCATGTTAGTCGGTGGAACCGGTCTCACGTAAGCGTACGTGTAAGGTTGGTCCGGGCCGCTTCATCCCACAATACTGCTGAAGCAAGATAAGACTAGTAGTGGCAAGAAAGTTGACAAATCTACGCCCACAACAAATTGTGTTCTACTCGCGCAAGAAGAACTACGCATAGACCTAGCTCATGATGCCACTGTTGGGGAACGTTGCAGAAAACAAAAAATTTCCTACTCGTTTCACCAAGATCCATCTAGGAGTTCATCTAGCAACGAGACATCGGATGCATCTACATACCTTTGTAGATCACGCACGGAAGCGTTCAAAGAACGGTGATGATGTAGTCGAACACGACGTGATCCAAATCACCGATGACCAAGCGCCGAACGGACGGCACCTCCGCGTTCAACACACGTACGGGACGGGAGACGTCTCCTCCTTCTTGATCCAGAAAGGGGAGGAGGAGAGGTTGATGAAGATCCAGCAGCACGACGGCGTGGTGGTGGATGCAGGGCGTCACAGTAGCAGGGCTTCGCCTATACTACGAGGGAGAGACGTAACGGGGAGAGAGGGAGGCGCCAAGGCTCAGGTATGAAGTCCTCCCCTCTCCTCAACTATATATAGGGGTGCCAAGGGGCGTTGGCCAGCCCTAGTAGGATGGCATCTACTACGGGGGCGGCGGCCTAGGGTGGGGGGCTTGCCCCCCAAGCAAGGGGCGCCCCCCTTTAGGGTTTCCCCAAACCCTAGCCGCATGGGCCCTTGGGGGGGTGGCGCCCCAGCCCACTATGGGCTGGGTTCCCTCCCACATCAGCCCATGGGGCCCCCCGGGATAGGTGGCCCCACCCGGTGGACCCCCGGGACCCTTCCGGTGGTCCCGGTACAATACCGGTGACCCCGAAACTTGTCCCGATGGCCGAAACAGCACTTCCTATATATAATTCTTTACCTCCGGACCATTCCGGAACTCCTCGTGACGTCCGGGATCTCATCCGGGACTCCGAACAACATTCGGGTTACTGCATATACATATCTTCACAACCCTAGCGTCACCGAACCTTAAGTGTGTAGACCCTACGGGTTCGGGAGACAAGCAGACATGACCGAGACGACTCTCCGGTCAATAACCAACAGCGGGATCTGGATACCCATGTTGGCTCCCACATGCTCCACGATGATCTCATCGGATGAACCACGATGTCGAGGATTCAATCAACCCCGTATGCAATTCCCTTTGTCAATCGGTATGTTACTTGCCCGAGATTCGATCGTCGGTATCCCAATACCTCGTTCAATCTCGTTACCGGCAAGTCACTTTACTCGTACCGTAATGCATGATCCCGTGACCAGACACTTGGTCACTTTGAGCTCATTATGATGATGCATTACCGAGTGGGCCCAGTGATACCTCTCCGTCATACGGAGTGACAAATCCCAGTCTTGATCCATGTCAACCCAACAGACACTTTCGGAGATACCCGTAGTCTACCTTTATAGTCACCCAGTTATGTTGTGACGTTTGGTATACCCAAAGCACTCCTACGGTATCCGGGAGTTACACGATCTCATGGTCTAAGGAAAAGATACTTTGACATTGGAAAACTCTAGCAAACGAACTATACGATCTTGTGCTATGTTTAGGATTGGGTCTTGTCCATCACATCATTCTCCTAATGATGTGATCTCGTTATCAATGACATCCAATGTCCATAGCCAGGAAACCATGACTATCTGTTGATCAACGAGCTAGTCAACTAGAGGCTTACTAGGGACATGTTGGTGTCTGTTATTCACACATGTATTACGATTTCCGGATAATACAATTATAGCATGAATAAGACAATTATCATGAACAAGGAAATATAATAATAAACCTTTTATTATTGACTCTAGGGCATATTTCCAACAGTTTCCCACTTGCACTAGAGTCAATAATGTAGTTACATTGTGATGAATCGAACGCCCATGGAATTCTGGTGTTGATCATGTTTTGCTCTAGGGAGAGGTTTAGTCAACGGATCTGCTACATTCAGGTCCGTATGTACTTTACAATATCTCTATGTCTCCATTTTGAACATTTTCACGAATGGAGTTGAAGCCGAACGCTTGATGTGCCTGGTCTTCTTGTGAAAACCTGGCTCCTTGGCAAGAGCAATTAGCTCCAGTGTGTCACAGAAAGCTGATCGGCCCCGACGCATGGGTATGACTCCTAGGTCGGGATGAACTCCTTCACCCAATATTGCTTCATGTGCTGCCTCCGAGGCTGCCATGTACTCCGCTTCACATGTAGATCCCGCCACGACGCTTTGCTTGCAACTGCACCAGCTTACTGCCCCACCATTCAAAATATACACGTATCCGGTTTGTGACTTAGAGTCATCCAGATCTGTGTCGAAGCTAGCGTCGACGTAACCCTTTACGACGAGCTCTTCGTCACCTCCATAAACGAGAAACATTTCCTTAGTCCTTTTCAGGTACTTCAGGATATTCTTGACCGCTGTCCAGTGTTCCCTTGCCGGGATTACTTTGGTACCTTCCTACCAAACTACGGCAAGGTTTACATCAGGTCTGGTACACAGCATGGCATACATAATAGACCCTATGGCGAGGCATAGGGGATGACACTCATCTCTTCTATATCTTCTGCCGTGGTCGGACATTGAGCTGAGCTCAATTTCACACCTTGTAATACAGGCAAGAACCCCTTCTTAGACTGATCCATATTGAACTTCTTCAATATCTTATCAAGGTATGTGCTTTGTGAAAGACCTTATGAGGCGTCTCGATCTATCTCTATAGATTTTGATGCCTAACATATAAGTAGCTTCTCCAAGGTCCTTCATTGAAAAACTCTTATTCAAGTACGCCTTAATGCTTTCCAAGAGTTCTATATCATTTCCCATCAAAAGTATGTCATCTACATATAATATGAGAAATGCTACAGAGCTCCCACTCACTTTCTTGTAAACGCAGGCTTCTCCATAAGTCTGCATAAACCCAAACGCTTTGATCATCTCATCAAAGCGAATGTTCCAACTCCGAGATACTTGCACCAGCCCATAAATCGAGCGTTCGAGCTTGCACACCTTGTCAGCATACTTAGGATCGACAGAACCTTCCGGCTGCATCATATACGATTCTTCCTTAAGGAAACCATTAAGGAATGCCATTTTGACGTCCATTTGCCATATCTCATAATCATAGAATGCGGCAATTGCTAACATGATTCGGACGGACTTCAGCTTCGCTACCGGTGAGAAAGTCTCATCGTAGTCAACCCCTTGAACTTGTCGATAACCCTTAGCGACAAGCCGAGCTTTATAGATGGTCACATTACCATCCGCGTCTGTCTTCTTCTTAAAGATCCATTTATTTTCTATGGCTCGCCATTCAACGGGCAAGTCAGTCAAAGTCCATACTTCATTTTCATACATGGGTCCTATCTCGGATTTCATGGCTTCTAGCCATTTGTCGGAATCCGGGCCTGCCATCGCTTCTTCATAGTTCGAAGGTTCACCGTTGTCTAACTGGGTGACTATAAAGGTATACTACGGGTATCTCCGAAAGTGTCTGTTGGGTTGACACGGATCAAGACTGGGATTTGTCACTCCGTATGTCGGAGAGGTATCTCTGGGCCCACTCGATAATGCATCATCATAATGAGCTCAAAGTGACCAAGTGTCTAGTCACGGGATCATGCATTACGGTACGAGTAAAGTGACTTGCCGGTAACGAGATTGAACAAGGTATTGGGATACCGACGATCGAATCTCGGGCAAGTAACGTACCGATTGACAAAGGGAATTGTATACGGGGTTGCTTGAATCCTCGACATCGCGGTTCATCCAATGAGATCATCGAGGAGCATGTGGGAGTCAACATGGGTATCCAGATCCCGCTGTTGGTTATTGACCGGAGAGCCATCTCGGTCATGTCTACATGTCTCCCGAACCCGTAGGGTCTACACACTTAAGGTTCGGTGACGCTAGGGTTGTAGAGATATGAATATGCAGTAACCCGAAAGTTGTTCGGAGTCCCGGATGAGATCCCGGACGTCACGAGGAGTTTCAGAATGGTCCGGAGGTGAAGAATTATATATAGGAAGTGCAGTTTCGGCCATCGGGAGAGTTTCGGGCGTCACCGGTATTGTACCGAGACCACCGGATGGGTCCCGGGGGTCCACCGGGTGGGGCCACCCATCCCGGAGGGCCCCATGGGCTGAAGTGGGGAGGGGAACCAGCCCATAATGGGCTGGTGCGCCCCCCTTGGCCCACCCCCTGCGCCTAGGGTTGGAAACCCTAGGGTGGGGGGGGGCGCCCCACTTGCCTTGGGGGCCACTCCACCCTTGGCCGCCGCCCCCCTAGGAGATCCCATCTCCTAGGGCCGGCGCCCCCCCTTGGGGAGCCTATATAAAGGGGGGGAGGGGCAGCCGCACCCTTGACTCTTGGCGCCTCCCTCTCCCCTGCTACACCTCTCCCTCTTGTAGTAGAACGGCGAAGCCCTGCTGCAGTGACTCCTGCATCCACCACCACGCCGTCGTGCTGCTGGATCTTCATCAACCTCTCCTTCCCCCTTGCTGGATCAAGAAGGAGGAGACGTCACGCTGACCGTACGTGTGTTGAACGTGGAGGTGCCGTCAGTTCGGCGCTAGGATCTCCAGTGATTTGGATCACGTCGAGTACGACTCCCTCATCCCCGTTCTCTTGAACGCTTCCGCTCGCAATCTACAAAGGTATGTAGATGCAATCCGATCACTCGTTGCTAGATGAACTCATAGATGGATCTTGGTGAAACCGTAGGATTTTTTTTCTGCAACGTTCCCCAACAGTGTCAACTTATTCAAATCAAGTCTACGATATAAAGAGAGAGGGATAACACTAACACCGACTCCAAGATCACATAAAGCAGTTTTAACATAGTTTCTTTTAATGGAGCATGGTATAGTTGGTACTTCTGGATCTCTAGGTTTCTTTGGTATTCCACCCTTAAAAGTATAATTAGCAAGCATGCTGAAAATTTCAGCTTCCGGTATCTTTCTCTTATTTGTAACAATATCCTTCACATACTTAGCATAAGGATTCATTTTAAGCATATCAGTCAAATGCATAAGCAAAAAGATAGGTCTAATCATTTTAGCAAAGCGCTCAAAATCCTCATCATCCTTTTTCTTGGATGGTTTAGGAGGAAAGGGCATGGGTTTCTGAACCCATGGTTCTCTTTCTTTACCTTGCTTCCTAGCAACGGAGTCTTTCTTATCATAACATTGATTCTTTGATTGTGGGTTATCAAGATCAACAGCAGGTTCAATCTCTACATCATTATTATTACTAGGTTGAGCATCAACATGAACATCATCATTAACATCATCACTAGGTTCATGTTCATTACCAGGTTGTGTTTCAGCATCAGAAATAGAAATATCATTGGGATTCTCAGGTTTGTCAACATCAGGTTCACTAGAAGCATGCAAAGTCCTATCATTTTTCTTTTTCTTCCTCTTAGAAGGACTAGGTGCATCTACATTAGTTCTCTGAGAATCTTGCTCAATTCTCTTAGGATGGCCCTCAGGATACAAAGGTTCCTGAGTCATTTTACCACCTCTAGTCACAACTCTAACAACATTATCATTTTTCTTACTATTTAATTCATTGAGAAAATCATTCTGAGCTTTAAGTACTTGTTCTACTTGAGTGGTAACCATAGAAGCATGTTTACTAATAAGTTTAAGTTCACCTTTAACATTAGCCATATAATCACTCAAGTGTCCAATCATATAAGCATTATGTTTCAATTGTCTACCAACATAAGCATTAAAATCTTCTTGCTTAACCATAAAGTTATCAAACTCATCCGAACATTGGCTAGCAAACTTAGTAGGAGGGATTTCAGCTTTATCAAATCTATAGAGAGAATTTACCTTTACTACCTGTGTCGGGTTATCAAGACCATGTATTTCTTCAACATGAGGCAAATTAAGACCATGTATTTCTTCAATAGGAGGTTAATTCTTAATATCTTCAGCTTTAATACCTTTTTCTTTCATAGATTTCTTTGCCTCTTGCATATCTTCAGGACTGAGAAATAGAATACCCCTTTTCTTCAGAGTTGGCTTAGGAGTTGGTTCAGGAAGTGTCCAATTATTTTCATTAGTCAGCATATTATTCAATAGAATTTCAGCTTGATCAACAGTTCTTTCCCTGAAAACACAACCAACACAACTATTAAGATAATGTCTGGAAGCATCGGTTAGTCCATTATAAAAGATATCAAGTATTTCATTTTTCTTGAGAGGATGATCAAGCAAAGCATTAAGTAATTGGAGAAGCCTCCCCCAAGCTTGTGGGAGACTCTCTTCTTCAATTTGCACAAAATTATATATTTCTCTTAAAGCAGCTTGTTTCTTATGAGCGGGGAAATATTTAGCAGAGAAGTAATAAATCATATCCTAGGGACTACGCACACAACCAGGATCAAGAGAATTAAACCATATCTTAGCATCACCCTTTAATGAGAACGGAAATAACTTAAGGATATAATAGTAGCGAGTTTTCTCATCATTAGTGAACAGGGTAGCTATATCATTTAATTTAGTAAGATGTGCCACAACAGTTTCATATTCATAGCCATAGAAAGGATCAGATTCAACCAAAGTAATTAACTCAGGATCAACAGAGAAATCATAATCCCTATCAGTAACAAAGATAGGTGAAGTAGCATAAGCAGGATCATATTTCATTCTAGCATTTAGAGCTTTTTGTTTCAGCTTAGCCAATAATTCCTTAAGATCACTTCTATCATTGCAGGCAAGAAAGTCTCTAGCAGTTTCTTCATCCATAACATAACCCTCAGGAACAACAGGCAATTCATATCTAGGGGAAAAATCTTCATCATCACTTTCATCAATATTATCCGTTTCAATACTTTCATTCTCTCTAGCCCTAGCAAGTTGTTCATCAAGAAATTCACCTAGTGGCACAGTAGTATCAAGCATAGAAGTAGTTTCATCATAAGTATCATGCAAAGTAGAAGTGGCATCATCAATAACATGCGACATATCAGAATTAATAGCAGAAGTAGGTTTAGGTGTCACAAGCTTACTCAAAACAGAAGGTGAATCAAGTACAGAGCTAGATGGCAGTTCCTTACCTCCCCTCGTAGTTGAGGGATAAATCTTGGTTCTTGGATCTTTCAAGTTCTTCATAATGATAAGCATATATAAATCCGAAGTGACTCAAAGAATAGAGATATGCTCCCCGGCAACGGCGCCATAAAATAGTCTTGATAACCCACAAGTATAGGGGATCGCAACAGTTTTCGAGGGTAGAGTATTCAACCCAAATTTATAGATTCGACACAAGGGGAGCCAAAGAATATTCTGAAGTATTAGCAGCTGAGTTGTCAATTCAACCACACCTAGATAACTTAATATCTGCAGCAAAGTATTTAGTAGCAAAGTAATATGATAGTAGTGGTAACGGTAGCAAAAGTAACGATAGGAAAAGTAATATTTTTGGTGTTTTATAGTGATTGTAACAGTAGCAACGGAAAAGTAATTAAATAAGCGAAGAACAACATATGGAAAGCTCGTAGGCATTAGATCGGTGATGGAGAATTATGTCGGATGCGATCGATCATGTAACAGTCATAACCTAGGGTGACACAGAACTAGCTCCAGTTCAGCAATGTAATGTAGGCATGTATTCCGAATATAGTTATACGTGCTTATGGAAAAGAACTTGCATGACATCTTTTGTCCTACCCTCCCGTGGCAGTGGGGTCCTATTGGAAACTAAGGGATATTAAGGCCTCCTTTTAATAGAGTACCGGACCAAAGCATTAACACATAGTGAATACATGAACTCCTCAAACTACGGTCATCACCGGGAGTGGTCCCGATTATTGTCACTTCGGGGTTGCCGGATCATACACATAGTAGGTGACTATTGACTTGCAAGATAGGATCAAGAACTCTCATATATTGATGAAAACATAATAGGTTCAGATCTGAAATCATGGCACTTGGGCCCTAGTGACAAGCATTAAGCATAGCAAAGTCATAGCAACATCAATCTCAGAACATAGTGGATATTAGGAATCAAACCCTAACAAAACTAACTCGATTACATGATAAATCTCATCCAACCCATCACCGTCCAGCAAGCCTACGATGGAATTACTCACGCACAACGGTGAGCATCATGAAATTGGTGATGGAGGAAGGTTGATGATGACGATGGCGACAGATTCCCCTCTCCGGAGCCCCGAACGGACTCCAGATCAGCCCTCGCGAGAGAGTTTAGGGCTTGGCGGCGGCTCTGTATCGTAAAACGCGATGAATCATTTTCTCTGGGATTTTTCTCCCCGAACACGAATATATAGAGTTGGAATTAAGGTTGGTGGAGCGTCAGGGGGCCCACGAGGCAGGGGGCGTGCCTAGGGCGGCAGGCGCGCTCCCACCCTTGTGGACAGGTGGAGGCCCCCCTGACGTGGATTCTTCTTCTAGTATTTCTTATATATTCCAAAATAGTTCTCCGTTGGTTTTCAGGTTATTCCGAGAACTTTTATTTTTGCACGAAAAATAACACCATGACAATTCTGCTGAAAACAGCGTCAGTCCGGGTTAGTTCCATTCAAATCCTACAAGTTAGAGTCCAAAATAAGGGCAAACGTGTTTGGAAAAGTAGATATGAGGAGACGTATCAGCCCACACTACGTACGGCAGCGTGGAAGAAGGGGTCGGTGGCCCTCCCGCATAGGCGCTGGGTGAAAGAGAAAAGCGCAGCCGGTAGTGGATTGCCTCCCTCACCGAAGGTGATAGAGTGAACGCTGCACCTCCTCCCCTTCCCAGTGCGACGGGATCCGGACGCCTCCTTCGTCAGCTGTGAGGGTGTGAGAGAGACAGAGGGCACAACATAGTCTTGTTTAGATATGCAAACCCTAGCAAAGGAACGCTGAGCCTCCAGCGTGTATATATATATATGTAGTGCGGCGAGAGTATGGAGAGTGCAAACCATAGCGAACAAGCACTGATGCTCCAGCTTATATATATATTGTAGTACGGACTGAGCTCCGATGCCTTAACTGCACCTGCTTTTGGCTGTATGACAGGTGGGCCAGCCACATTTTGAGCCAACATGTCATCTTTACCTAATAATAAAGAGAATTGGGTTTCTGTCCGTACGTCATTTAAATTGCCCCCAAAGTTGGCAGAAAATTACCCACTGCGCCATCCGTAAGTAAAACGATTCGTTTTATTTCAACATCGCCGCCGGGTTTGCTTCTAAAAGCGTAATAAACTCCGGTTACACAAGAATTGAAACAGCCTGATGGCTAAGGTAATGGTCTACCACGCAGGCGACCCAGGCTCGATCCCTGCTTCCCACCCTTTTTCCTCTGTACGTGCCTCCTCCTCTCGCACGCCCTAACGGGCCGGCCCATGTGCGGATGGTGGCGCCCCTGTCGGGTTTAAAAATGGTCTTCGTGTTTCATACAACGCTGAGACCCAAAAAAATAGACATAGCTTCCTATTGGTTAGTTCTTGTAAGCTATGCAAAAATGATAAATGTCTATTTTGCCTTCATACACAGCTATGTTTATTCTGGTACCACGTTACTGGTATGGTAAGCACCCCTACGCTAGGTCAAGACGAGGCACATCATTCATCACTCTAGCTCAAGCAGGGTCTATCAATGCAGTTTGCTCAGCCAATTTTTTTTCGTTGTGGCGCCTTAGGAAATCAAATCGTGATCAAACCATCACAAGTTTAGTTTTTTAAATGAATTTTTAGAAGTCCCTTATTTCATCATGACATCACTTAGACATAGTTTGTGAAATGATACTTTAAAAGTCCTTATCTCCCGTTGCAACGCACGGTCATATTTGCTATAATAAAGCAAATTGGGTTTATTCTCGTCCGTCATGGCATTTTTCAGAAAAGTCTCTCTATTTCAGATAATTCAACCCGCAGTCCTATTTTAAGTCACACCCGAACCGTTATTTTACATTTTTTGAAAACCTCCCTTATCTTTTAGGTAATTCATTCTCGGATCATATTTAAGTCAAACAAATGCTTTTCTAAATTATTCATATCTTTTAAACCGTAACTCCGATTTGAACATATTATATATGAAATTTGATTAGCAAAATACGTAGAATATGAATATGAGATTATTTTTACCTGTTAAGTATTTTTAAATATTATTTTGGAAGATAGTTAAGTCAAAAAAATGAGTTTCTAAATTATACTCCCTCCGTAAAGAAATATAAAAGCATTTAGAATACTACTTTAGTAATCTAAATGCTCTTATATTTCTTTGTAGAGGGAGTACGTTTCTTTTAAACGGTAACTCCGATTTTAACATGTTATATATGAAATTTGATTAGAAAAATCTATGGAATATGAATATGATGTTAATTCTACCTGTTAAATATTTTTAAAATACTGTTTTAGAAGCAAACTTATAATTTATAGCGCACGATCCTTTTTCTTTCGTACCGGCGGCGATCCAAATTGCAAATAAACACCCCACTATAACCATATAGGGAAAAGAAAACATCAATAACTACACATGCATACCTCTGAAAAATGTCGCAGGGGAAACAACAGATTTCTCATCGCGAGAGTGAGAGAATGCGAGAGAGAGAGGAAGAGAGAGACGCCTTAGGATTAAACATATTCGAACACTTTTTATTTTGTTTGTGTGAACACCGAGGCCATCGCCGGCGAGGGTGAGAAGGAGGATAACCGACAGCACAAATATGATGCCTCGCTACAATAAAGGGGATGGACGTATTGTGATCTTCAGTGATGGTTGTTGGGTTAAGAGTGTGTGTTATGTTTTCTCTCCCGTTGCAACGCACGGGCTCTTTTGCTAGTAAACCCAAAGGCAGGTGCACTAAAGTCAATGAAGCTGCGTCCATATAGTACTCGTGTATACGACTAATATATAGTGGATTGGTTTTCTTATTCTCTCCATAACAATAATTTTAAATTGTGTAAGTATAAAACGAAACTCTTTATTTAACGTACCAGTGAAGAAAACTACTACTCCCTCTATTCCTAAATATTTGTCTTTCTAAAGATTTCAACAAATGACTACATATGGAGCAAAATGAGTGAATCTACACTGTAAAAAAATTCTATATACATCTGTATGTGGTAGTCCATTCCAAACCACTTAAAAGACAAATATTTAGGTACAGAGGGAGTACTTCTGATGAACTAATGATCAACGCATCCTGGTCGCACTTCCTGTCCTTCACGTGCGGTACACTACCCTCCCTTAAGTGAATGTAAGTGCATCTAGTGCCCCTTAGTGATTTTGGTGTATTGAAGACTTATAGGTTAAGGGACTAATGCGTTTGTGAGTGTACACAGGTCTATAAGTCTATGAGGAGTTTGATATTTACAGAGAAAGTCGACCCCTAAAAATGAAGTTCTTCGACTGAAGACTTTGGATCTCTGAAGACTTTCTGAAGATTTTGAAAGTGAAGAAATTGGTGTGACCATGAAGACTTGGTATTCATTCGAGGAACATGAAGCGTGAAGACTTTTGTTTTCGTAGTTTCATTTTCTCTTTCTTGAGTCATAGGAAACACCGTACTGTTAAAGGGGGTCGAGGAAATACTAAGGAAAAATTTCCATGTGATGCTCAACTCAAAATCCTACACCTACCAATCCCTTCGAGTGAAGCCATTGGAAATCTCATACAGTTCAATCATATTCTTCAGTGACAGAGACGAAGTTCTTCTGGTCACTGAGGAATTTGTTCTGACTGAGGAGTTAGGAATTCGCTAGTGCGGATTGCCTACACAGTGAGGAACATGATAGCCCTGAGGATTTTGCTACTCAAAATTCCGACCGTTGCTGTGCTATGCGCCAGCTGTCCCAAAATATCTATCCACCTAACGGTCATATCATTGAAGGGCATTTATGTCTTATCATGTTGGGCTGCTCCCTAGGCTATAAATAGCCACCCCCTACAACCACTAGCTAGTTGGCTGCTCCGAGAGAAACTGACACTTTTCATTTGAGAGCAACCCATCCTCCGAGGACTTTGAGTGAAAATCATCAAGTGAGGAAAAACCAAAAACCCAAACCCAAACACCTACGAACCCCAAGTGATTGAGCATCACCGAAGAGATTGATCCTGCGTGGATCCGATGCTTGTTACCTTTGAAGACTGTGCTTCTTCCATATGGTTAGGCGTCATGGTCCAGAGCATCCAAGAGGAATTGTGGATCGCCGAGTGACCAAGTTTGTGAAGGTTCGGAAGTCACCTGAAGACTTACCACGAGTGATTGGACAAGGTCTTTGTGACCTTAGTTCAAGGAGAATACGGTGAGGACTTGGTGTCCTGAGCTGCGTGTTCAGGACTGGGTGTCCGGGACTGTGTGTCCTCGAGTTTAAATACTCAGCCGCTCCAACCAGACGTACAACTGAGACAGCAGTTGGAACTGGTCCACCAAATCATTGTCTTCACCAAGCTTACTGGTTCTATTTCCTCAACTCTTTCATTTCCCCATAACTGTGTTGTGTGCTTGTTCATATTTGTGTTTGAAGACTTTGACTGAAGACTTTCTCAATTTTCTCAGTTCAATTTCTTCAGTCTGTTTGTCTTCATCCTGTGTTATCCTGTGCTTACGCTACCTGTACTCTGTGCCTGTCTTCATTTCAAAATGATGACCATGCTTGTATTCTGTTATGTTTACTTTTGAGTACTTATTCCGCTGCTAGTAGTTCTTCGCTAAGAAATTTCGTCACCGGCAAATTCCTCAGTGAAGAATTTCATAAAAATCGCCCATTCACCCCGCCTCTAGTCGATACAACGCACTTTCAATTGGTATCAGAGCAAGGTACTCCCTTGTTCTGTGTGATTTTGGTTTAACCGCCTGGAGTTTTAGTTATGTCGACCGCAGGTATGAAGAAAGTGACATGCCCCATCTTTGACGGTCATGAGTATCCCAAGTGGAAGGCCATGATGAAGAAGCGCCTTATGGCGATGAACAGCGAGCTGTGGACCGTCACTGAAATTGGTCTGACCGATCTGTGCAAGATGGCAGAAGCTGATGACATTAGCAAGTACACTCTTCTCAACCTCATGGTGAAGGATGTCACTGTCTGTCTCAAAATCAGTTCAGGAATATCATGCATCTTGATCATGCGAAGCTCATCTGGGACCGTCTCTCTGAGGTCTATGAAGGTCATCAGACCTATCATGATCCTTGGTTTGAGGACTTCAAGGAATCTCTCAAAGTGATGACATTCGAACCAGAATCATCATCTTCTGCATCATGCCTTATGGCAAAAGATGCTGAGGTAACTGAATGCTACCTATCCGAGTCTAGTGATGATGAATCTGGTGATGAATTTGGACCCAGCTATGTCAAACTTGCTTCCCTTGCCACTAAACAACAAAGAGCTTTGGAAAAAGTTTACTCCATGCTAAATAAGAGCGATGATATGTTGGGTGAAGAAATGGACCAGTCAAAAGCTTTGGCTGAAAGTCTTTAGAGACTTCATACTAAGTATGACACCCTTCAAGATCAACATAACACTCTTTTATCTGATCATGAGAAGCTTTCTTATGAATTTCTTCAAAGAAAGCAAGATCTTGAAAAGTTAAGAGTGAGCTATGAAGATCTTCAGAAGGAGCGCGATTCATTACTTGCTCAACAAATCAGCGCTTCTCAGGAAGAATTTGTTCCTCCATGCTTGAAGTGCATTGAACGTGAATCTGCTAATTCTTCACCTGAATGTTCAAATGCTGCTAATGTATCAAATTCTTCACATGCTTCTGCTATCTCTAATTCCTCATCTAAGGACATTTCTAGTATCACTGATGATGCAGGGTTGAAGGAATTGTACATGACAGGCATGTACAAAAGCCTCAAAGGGCATCAGACTCTTTGTGATGTGCTTAAAAAACAGATCCTCAACAGGAACCCTAGGAAAGAGGGTACCGCGTTTGAGAGGAAACTCAATGCTGATGGTACATATTGGAAGCCTGAGCAGTACCCCAAAACTACATGGGTTGCTGCAAAGGGACCTCCAGTTGATCCATCTAACTTATCTGGATTTGCATGTGAATCTCCTTATTCTGATGATGAGTCATTTGACTCCAACTATAAACTGTTCAAAAATCAGAATGGTGAAGTATTTGCTAGATATGTTGGCACTAACTGCAGGAACGGTCCTCCTATGAAGAAAATCTGGGTTCCCAAAAGATGCCTTGAAAATCTTCAGGTGAATGTCATCATGACGCCACCTGTGAAGAATAGGAACCCCAAATCAAATTCCTCATATCGATCAAATTCTTCATATGGATCCAAGTCCTCATACGAACCAAACTCCTCACATGGATCATATTCCTCAAAAGGATTAAAGTCCTCATATGAAGATCATCGTGCTAACCCGTCTGTTTCACAAGGAAGATCTAAGGAGTATGGATATGTGCATTATTCTTCAAATCATTATGTCCATAAGTCCTCGAAGAATTTCTCTGCATACTCTTATGCTTACTCTAACCATTCTTATGTGAAACGAAATGGACTGGCTTCTATGCCATTCTTCTCGTATGGAGCTCGCAGAATGATGAAATCTTTGCCACCCCTTCAGATGTGGGTGGTGAAGAAAAAGAACTAATCTCTTCTGCAGGGTCAGGTCTCCAGACGTACGTAATCGTCTGAAGAATTTGCTGGAGACCTGAGTATGCCTGATAGGACGCAGGCTAATCATGAAGAAATGAACTTACATTTCTCACGTCCTCATATTGCTTTATCTATTCTTTTGCTTGATGAAATTGATCTGATGAATTGATGTCATATTCTTCACTGATGAAGTATATGAGTTTGTAAGCTGCACTAATTCATCTGCAGGATGATCAACCCAAAGCCACTGAGTGGGTCCTCGATAGTGGATGTACAAATCACATGACTGGTGACAAGAATCTATTGATGGATGCTCCATTATCTCCATCGCATCTGAAGCATATCATCTTTGCTGACAAAGGCAAAAGTCAGGTATTGGGTCTAGGTAAGGTTGCGATCACAAAGGATCGACACATGGACAAAGTCATGCTTGTTGAGTCCTTAGGATACAACCTTATGTCTGTCTCAATGCTTTGTGATCTTGATATGGTTGTTGTCTTTGGCAAGTACCGTTGTGTTGTGGTTATGGAAGCTGACAATTCCAAAGTCTTCGAAGGCTTTAGGAGAGGAGACTTGTATATTGTTGATTTCTCTACAGGACCACAACCAGTCGTGTGCTTACTTGCAAAAGCTTCAGAAGGCTGGCTTTGGCATCGACGACTTGGTCATGCAGGCATGAGGAATTTGCACACGCTCGCAAAGAAGAAGCATGTCATTGGCATCGAGAATGTCAAATTCCTCAAGGATCACCTATGCGGAGCCTGTGAAGCTGGAAAGATGACCAAGGCCAAGCATCCAGCGAAGACTATCATGACCACTACTCGTCCATTTGAATTGCTTCACATGGATCTCTTTGGTCCTAATCATTATTTTGCTATTTCAAATGAAGCATCTCAATATGGCTTTGTTATTGTTGATGATTACTCTCGATACACATGGGTACACATCGTTACTTACAAACATGAAGTGCAGGAAGTCTTCAAACGATTTTCCTCGAGGGCTTCAACCAACTTTGGAGTGAAGATCAAGCACATCAGAAGTGACAATGGCACTGAGTTCAAGAATTCTAGTCTCGATGACTATCTTGATGAACTTGGTATTACTCATGAGTTATTTGCTCCTTACACTCCTCAGCGGAACATCGTCGTGGAGCACAAGAACAGGACTCTTGCTGAGATGGCTCGCACTATGCATGATGAATACAAAATGCCTCATCAATTCTGGATTGAGGCAATTGACACTGCGTTTCACATTATCAACAGAGTATATCTTCACAAATTCTTCAAGAAGACTGCCTATGAACTCCTCACTGATAATGAACCCAATGTAAGTTATTTCAAAGTCCTCAGTGCTAAATGTTGGATTAGGGATCCTCATCACAACTCAAAATTTGCACCAAAAGCACATGAAGGTTTTATGCTTGGTTACGGAAAGGACTCGCACACCTACAGAGTCTTCAACAACGTTCTTCATAAGGTTGTTGAAACTGTAGATGTGCGGTTTGATGAAACTAATGGCTCTCAAAGAGAGCACCTACCTACTGTGATAGATGAACCAACACCTGAGGAAACTATCAAGTTCAAGGCTACTGAGATGTCATTCCTACTGAAGAAACTGCCGAAGAATTCATTCTAGAACATGAAGAACGTCGAGCTAATGCACCTGAAGAAAATACTGAAGAAAATGGTGCTGAAGAAAATGCTGATCAAATTATTCAACGACAACTAGCTCATCCTCGCATTACAAAAGAAGTGCAAGTTGAAAAGATCATCAATGACATCAAAGCGCCAGGTCCTCTCACACGCTCAAAAGCTTCACATTTATCTAACTTTTGTGGGCACTATGCTTTTGTCTCTATCACAGAACCCACTAAGGTAGATGAAGCATTTCTGGAGCCTGAGTGGATTCAGGCCATGCAAGAAGAATTACATCAGTTCGAGCTCAACAATGTCTGGGAACTGGTCAAACGTCCAGATCCTCGTAAGCACAATATCATCGACACAAAATGGATCTACCGCAACAAGCAAGATGAAAATGGACTTGTGGTGAGGAATAAGGCACGGCTTGTAGCTCAAGGCTACACACAGGTAGAAGGAATTGATTTCGATGAAACTTTTGCACCTGTTGCTAGACATGAGGCTATTCGCATATTATTTGCTTATGCTAACCATCATGATATCACTTTATATCAAATGGATGTGAAAAGTGCATTCCTCAATGGTAAGCTTGAGGAAGAAGTATATGTTGCTCAACCCCCAGGTTTTGAAGATCCAAAGAATCCTGACAATGTCTTCAGACTCAACAAGGCCCTCTATGGCCTCAAGCAAGCCCCACGAGCGTGGTATGATACCTTGAAGGAATTCCTCATGAAGAAAGGCTTCAAACCCGGTTCACTCGACCCTACTCTTTTCACTAAATCTTATGATGGTCAATTGTTTGTGTGCCAAATATATGTTGATGATATTATCTTTGGCTGTACTGACCAACGTTATAGTGATGAATTTGCCTATATGATGAGTGAAGAATATCAAATGTCTATGATGGGAGAGTTGAAATTCTTCTTAGGTCTTCAAATTCGTCAACAACGCAATGGCATATTCATATCTCAGGAGAAATACCTCAAGGATGTACTGAGGAAATTCGGCATGCAAGATTGCAAAGGCGTCAAAATTCCTATGCCCACAAATGGCCATCTGTGCACTGATGAAAATGGTATCGACTTCGATCATAAGGTATACCGCTCCATGATTGGCTCTTTATTGTACCTATGTGCATCTAGGCCAGATATAATGCTTAGTGTTTGCATGTGTGCCCGATTTCAAGCTACACCGAAGGAATCACACCATAAGGCTGTGAAGCATATTCTACGATATCTAGCTCACACACCTACACTTGGATTGTGGTACCCCAAGGGCTCGGCTTTTGATCTCACTAGATATTCTGACTCTGACTATGCTGGTGATCGTGTGGACCACAAGTCAACATCTGGTACATGTCATTTCCTCGGACGATCATTGGTCTATTGGTCCTCGAAGAAACAGAACTGCATATCACTATCTACTGCTGAAGCTGAGTACATTGCCGCTGGTTCTTGCTGTGCTCAATTGCTATGGATGAAGCAAACTCTCAAGGACTACGGCGTCAACATGAAGAATGTGCCTCTCTATTGTGACAATGAGAGTGCCATCAAGATTGCTCACAACCCAGTTCAGCACTCAAAGACAAAGCACATTCAGATTCGTCATCATTTTCTTCGTGATCATGTGTTGAAGGGCGACATTTCTATTGAGCACGTGAAGACTGAAGAACAGCTAGCCGATATCTTCACAAAGCCCTTGAATGAGAAGAGATTTAGCAAGTTGCGGTGTCAGCTAAATATCCGAGAATCTTCGAATGTTCTTTGAAAAGGACACTCATCCTAACACTTATGCAAAATTGATGACTTAGATGTGCAACACATGAAGAAATGTTTTTCTTCAATCAATGAAGAATAACACTCTTAGTGTGAAGAAATTAACGAAGAATTTGATTCTCAGAACCCTACGATAATTGTACGTGGTGTCTGAAATCATCATGCTTATACGGTGGGTCACGCCACCACCAAAAGTTGAAATTCCTCAATTGTTCATATTCTTCAACTTTGCATTGTCTTCACTGTTTCCATCATTTTTCTTCATTGGCTATATATATATATATATATGAGTTTACGTCCTCTACAACATTCACTTATTGCTAATTCTTCAAGTTGGTCTTTCTACTAAGTGAATGTGATCGAACCCTTCCCCTCTATGCTATACTCAACCCAATCTGGTCACAAATTCTTCATGTGCGTTCTATTTGAAACTCGTTCAAAATCTTCACTGTGTCCTTGTCAGCTAAAGAAATTGCGAATGGAACTTTAAAACCTATTTTATCTAAATTTTTGGCTTTGCCGCTCAAACCGTTTCGCATCCCACAATATACTTATCCTCTCACCCACGATCTAACATGATCTCCACTTCTCACTACATGGGTGACACATGTCATGCGAATGAGAAGGGTCAGG
The DNA here is from genome assembly GCF_003073215.2 of Triticum urartu. Taxonomy (NCBI): domain Eukaryota; kingdom Viridiplantae; phylum Streptophyta; class Magnoliopsida; order Poales; family Poaceae; genus Triticum; species Triticum urartu. The sequence continues at coordinate 673,421,452 of NC_053028.1, forward strand.
GGCACGTTCGTCCAATTTCTTCGGGTGAGCGTTTTTTTCACCGTGGCTATAAATACCCCTCTTTCCGCTCCTCACTTCTTTTACTCCGCTCGATCTCTCTCCAGCTCGAGCTTCTCAAACCCTAGCGCCTCCGCTACTTCATCGCCGCTAGTGAGGAAGAGCTTCACTGCCTCAACCTCGTCGCCGACGTACTCGCGCCGACTGCGGAAATCTTCACTCCGCCGCCGCCGTAGCCGTCTTCCTCCGCCAAGTTAGGGCGTGGAAGATCTGCACAGACGAACTTCACATCTCCTCACTCCAGTTCGTCGTGTTCTTCATTCAGGGTAATTAAAAGTTACTTCTACTACCCTCATTGATTCGAATGATTGTCTACAAAATCTTCAAAGGTGTTTTTCTTCATATCTTCACACACTAAACACCTCACAAGTCATCTGTTCTTGATTCGTTTCTCTAAGCATCATTTTTCTTCAAGATTCCTCAACTGTGTGGATCTTCGATCTATACAACTCTGGAACCTAAGACAAAGAACGCTTAGTGAAATTCTTCAAGACTCATTTGGTCAAATTCCTCAAACTTGTTCTTTTTGAAAAACCTTCTGAGAACGCATATGACCTCTCCAAATTCCTCGCAACTATACTCTGTTCACAGGTACTCATGGCAGCTGCTGAATCACTAGGTTCTCATCAATCCTCAAAGAAAAGTTGCATACTTCTTCAGAGATTTTGATTGTTCAAATTCCTCAACTGAAGAAAATGGCCGATGGTAAGAAGCCACAGAAAGGAGGAAAGAGGCCTGAGATCAATACATCGTTTGAGATCCCTGATGAAATATATGCTGGGTACTGCACACCTACTGAGGAAACCAAGAATGAGCGCAAGGTGCGCATTCAGAAGATAGAGAGAAGATGGGCTAGAGAGTGGAGGGAGTACAGATATGTCACTCCCAAGTACATGAAGAAATTCGCACTCAATCCTCCATGCCCAAGACCTCCATTGGCACCTGGCCAAATAGCAGATCCCACCAGCCTCAAGCACGGTGAGGACTATCCTGATGAATTGGCCAAGCGCCAAGCCAAGTTGGCTAAGCAAGCCAGAGAAGTAGTGAGGAAATTCAATGAAGACTCTGCTACTGCTGCTGCTGCCTCTGCTGAGGCCTCTGCTGTCAAGCCGAAGAAGGCTATGTCAAAGAAGCCTGCATGCAAGCCAAGTGCTTCACGAACAGTGCCCTCAAGGCCAAGTTCCTCTGCAATGCCCTCATGGCCAGAATCCTCAAAGCCCTCACGGCCAATTCCTCATGCTGCTCCTATTCCTCAAAAGTCCTCAGCTCCTCCGCCAAAGTCTTCGGTAGCTCCGACTAAATCCTCAGTGCATGTGCATCTCGCCTCGTGCCAAAGGACTGCAGGCATCTCCATTGCCTCAGGTGTCTCAGCTAGTTCCTTAGCTGGCCCCTCACTGCTGAAGACAAATCAACTGCTGGACGCGGTCCTCGACCAAGTCCTCAGAAGAAGCAGGTCGCTTTCCAAGTACCGTCTGAAGAAGACGAAGCTGATGATGATGAACTTGCAGAAATCATCAGAGATAGGCAAGTCAGGGCCGCTAGAGCCAAGGGAACAGAGGTGCCACTGCTTTTGGATCCCAAGTTGATCCTTGAATACATTGATGTTTGGCACAAGGACCCCAACACTCCCATGCCTGATTTCAAGCTGACTCCTAGCCAAAGTCACATGTTGACCCACTTCATTCAAGAAGAAAAGTGGAAATTTGAGAAGGCCAGGTAGATCAAGAAAGCGCAGTACAAGAAAGAGCGCTATCTGAAGAAAAATCTTCTCTCTTTGACAACTGAAGAACTTGTCACTATTCAAACTAAGATCAAGAAACTCAGTGATGACTTGGACGCATATCACACTGATTGGCTTGGAGCCAAGGTTCGTTTTGTGAAACTTGCAAATAACTTCACCTCAAATGTTGCAGCCCCAACGCAACAGGAAGTTCCTCAGGCTGAAGCATCTGCTCAGCCTACTGAAGAACATGCCAGCACCGCTGATGAAAATCAGGCTGCTGAAGAAAATGTGAGTTCCAGGGTTGATGACTGCATTCCAGCCGCCGAAGAAATTGCCAGGGCACCCACTAATGGTGCGCCTGAAGAAAATGAAGAAAATCAACCAGATACCTCAGCTGCTCCTGCGCCTACTTCAACTCTAATCCTTCCATCTGCATCAGATGTGAAGAAGACCAAGGCTGCAGAGCGTGCTGCAGTGAAGAAAAAGAAAGCATCACTGCTTCAGATTCTTCAGCTCCGAAGAAGATGAAGCCTATGACAAGTTCATTTGCTAATCCCATTGATGTTGTTCCCATCTCAACCAGGCCATCAAAGGACCTTGTTCCTTTTGATGAAGAATATGTGATCCCCAGTGGATCTGATGAAGAAACTCCTTCTGCTGCTTCATCTGAGCAGTTGGATGAAGAAATTGAAGTGGATGAGATCCCTTCAACACCTGTCATCTCCTCGCCCACGCCTCAGTTCACAGCTGAAGAGGCTGGCGTTGAAGAACTGGAAGATGAAGATGTGGATGTTGGCTGCTCCACACCAGTGATGACTGATGACTTTTGGGAAAGTCAGCACCCCAACTCTCCACTCTTCACCCCTCTATAGCAAATTCCTCAGTCCCCCGCACAAACTGTTCAAATGGGCTCTGAAGAAACTCACATCACTGCTTCTGTACATGAGGAAATTCCAGCCACTAGCGCTGAAGAAACTGCTACTGCTAAACAACTGAAGACGCAGACTGCCACTGAAGAGGAACCAGAAATTCCTCAGCCTGAAGAACCTGCGATTGAGATTCCTGAGCTCGTGATGCAACTCACTGACACTCCTCTGCCCAAGCCAAAGGATCCATTCTCACGCAAGCAAAATTTCAAGGCTGATGATTTCTTCGGCGAGCATGTATTCTTCGAAGACTACAACCCCTATAACTCTGCTCGCATTAGGAAGAGGCGTTTCTAGACTGCTAGTCAAGCCAATTTCTATTCCTCAGTGTTGTTCAACAAAGAGAAAATCTTCTACCATGAGCACATTCCTCACGTGGATATGGAATCTCTGTCGTGCTTCGCACCAGTCCTCAGTGTTCTTCACGATGCTGGACTGCTTAACTTTTGCTCTGACATCTGCGATTGGAATGAAGAACTGATTCTTCAATTTTATGCCACGCTGCACATCACAGGAGATTCTGAAGATGTGAATTCATGGGTGCTGGACTTGATGTCTGAAAACACTCACTAAACTGCACTAGCCTCTGAATTGCTTCGTGCCTTACCACTCAGTCCTCCCCTTGAAGAAGCTCGTTGCATCTATAGTGAACCTGATCTTACAAATCATTACATGCAGGTGCTGATGAAACCTTTGAAGCCAGGTCAGGCACCAAGAACCAAATTCCTTGTGAAGGAATTGCTTTATGTGCCCAGAACTGTCTATCGTATTCTTACGAGGACAATGAGTCCTATCAAAGGCCACGACTCATCTGATGAGGAAATTGTTGGCATCATGAAGAATCTGGTATTCAACATCGTTCATGGCATTCTTGTCAATTATCACGATTTCTTCATGAGGACTCTGGCAAATGTTGCACTGTCTCCGTTTGAGCTGAAGCCTTATGCACCTTGGATTATGAGATTCCTCACGACAAGGTCTTTACTCAACTACAAAGCTGATTTTCAGAATCATCTCAGCTACTTGCCCCCAATTGGAGTCCTCAAGCAGACCTATTCCTCAGTTGATGGAAAGGGCAAGGCACCAGCTATAATAGATGAAGGCATTCTTCCATTGGATGGTCAATTTCGCAAAGCTGCTTCTTATTCCACCAATGATGACTCTGCCACACATGACTCTGCCAATGCACCCAACTCCACTCCTCAAGTCACTGCTCCGCGCGTGATGACTGACCGTGAACTTCTGCTTAGTCTTCACCAGAAGGTGGATCGAAATCATAAATGGGTTAAGCGTCAGTTTGGTTCATTTCTTCACAACATGACTGCTACACACAATGCAGTGAAGAAAACCCATTACTACCTCCATGAAGTCTTCGTTCGCACCTGGGCCATCCTGTCACATCTGTACGGTGAAGACAATCTGAAGAAAATGGGTCTCAAAGAAGATTTTGACTGGTCTGCACCTCCACCAAAGAAATTCAAGAAGGTCAAGGTTCCTTCTCTGGTGGCCAGCTCATTTTCTTCATCGTGCGACACTGATGAAAATGAAGACTTGGACGACACTGCGGCAGGCCCTACTATGACAAACGACCCCAACAACGCTGGCGCTCCTTCATCAACTTGATATTCTTCAGGGGCGTTAGTCCTCATATTCGATCCTTTTGGTCATTTGATGACAAAGGGGGAGAATTTTGAGTTAGTATTCAAGCGGGTCTTTCTATATGGGCGTTTTTTTGTTAAGTTACAACTCTCGTTCTTCTGAGACTTTATTGGATCGAGTTGTAAACTTAAACCCGATGGTGCTCTGATACTTTTGATATGTTTTTCTGCATGCTTTTTCCTCATTAATATTATTGCACGCATGCTGAATTACATTAGTCACCATATTTCATCATGCATTTCAGATTCTTCATTGTGATATGTCAAATGCGTGTATGAATTACAAGATATAGGGGGAGATCTCCATGATTCAACTCTTCAAGAGTGCATTGCTTCAAAAGCAAATTCCTCAGTATGCACATCTTCAGGGGGAGTTCTTCTATATCTTGCAATCAAATTCCTCAATATCAGTATTTACACTTCATATGTTTATCCCCATTGAAAATTTAACCTATATTGTCGTCAATCACCAAAAAGAGGGAGATTGTAAGTGCATCTAGTGCCCCTTAGTGATTTTGGTGTATTGACGACTTATAGGTTAAGGGACTAATGCGTTTGTGAGTGTACACAGGTCTATAAGTCTATGAGGAGTTTGATATTTACAGAGAAAGTCGACCCCTAAAAATGAAGTTCTTCGACTGAAGACTTTGGATCTCTGAAGATTTTGAAAGTGAAGAAATTGGTGTGACCGTGAAGACTTGGTATTCATTCGAGGAAGATGAAGCGTGAAGACTTTTGTTTTTGTAGTTTCATTTTATCTTTCTTGAGTCATAGGAAACACCGTACTGTTAAAGGGGGTCGAGGAAATACTAAGGAAAAATTTCCATGTGATGCTCAACTCAAAATCCTACACCTACCAATCCCTTCGAGTGAAGCCATTGGAAATCTCATATAGTTCAGTCATATTCTTCAGTGACAGAGACGAAGTTCTTCTGGTCACTGAGGAATTTGTTCTGACTGAGGAGTTAGGAATTCGCCAGTGCGGATTGCCTACACAGTGAGGAACATGATATCCCTGAGGATTTTGCTACTCAAAATTCCGACGTTGCTGTGCTATGCGCCAGCTGTCCCAAAATATCTATCCACCTAACAGTCATATCATTGAAGGGCATTTATGTCTTATCATGTCGGGCTACACCCTAGGCTATAAATAGCCGCCCCCTACAACCACTAGCTGGTTGGCTGCTCCGAGAGAAACTGACACTTGTCATTTGAGAGCAACCCATCCTCCGAGGACTTTGAGCGAAAATCATCAAGTGAGGAAAAACCAAAAACCCAAACCCAAACACCTACGAACCCCAAGTGATTGAGCATCACTGAAGAGATTGATCCTGGGTGGATCCGACGCTTATTACCTTTGAAGACTGTGCTTCTTCCATATGGTTAGGCGTCATGGTCTAGAGCATCCAAGAGGAATTGTGGATCGCCGAGTGACCAAGTTTGTGAAGGTTTGGAAGTCACCTGAAGACTTACCACGAGTGATTGGACGAGGTCTGTGTGACCTTAGTTCAAGGAGAATACGGTGAGGACTTGGTGTCCTGAGTTGCATGTTCAGGACTGGGTGTCCGGGACTATGTGTCCTCGAGTTTAAATACCCAGCTGCTCCAACCAGACGTGCAACTAAGACATCAGTTGGAACTGGTCCACCAAATCATTGTCTTCACCAAGCTTACTGGTTCTATTTCCTCAACTCTTTCATTTCCTCATAACTGTGTTGTGTGCTTGTTCATATCTGTGTTTGAAGACTTTGACTGAAGACTTTCTCAATTTCCTCAGTTCAATTTCTTCAGTCTGTTTGTCTTCATCCTGTGTTATCCCGTGCTTACGCTACCTGTACTCTGTGCCTGTCTTCATTTCATCATGATGACCATGCTTGTATTCTGTTATGTTTACTTTTGAGTACTTATTCCGCTGCTAGTAGTTCTTCGCTAAGGAATTTCCTCACCGGCAAATTCCTCAGTGAAGAATTTCATAAAAATCGCCTATTCACCCCCCCCTCTAGTCGATATAACGCACTTTCAGTGAACAACCACACATGCGCCAAATTATCGGAAACATGTGAGAGTGTGTACAAATAAAGAATTTGAATTTCAATTATCGGAAATGTTTGAGAGTATGTACAATTTGCCCTCTCTAATAATTATGGTTTGTTGTGTTCGGCCTAAACTTGGTCAAACTTTACAAAGTTTGACTTCAGTCAAATCTAATATGCGGAGTAAATAAAAATGGAGGGATATTACGTCCATCCGGGTTTTTAGTCCACACCATTTTTTAATCAAAGTTAATAGCTGGAAAAATAAAATTACAGTGGAGCTGGAGGCAAAGTTGTGAGAAGGCTTAGAAATCAATACAAAACTTATGCTCTTAGTACCAACGTCGATCCTTCTTCGAGGAAACATTTGGTTCATACCCAATTGTGTGATAATATTGCACCAACGTGAAAGACGACTGCGCCTCCAAGGCAACCAAGGTGAACTGACGAAGGATATCATCTTTGTGGGTAACAAGCAAAGAGCACTGATGGAAGACAACTTTTTTCATTGAAAATTGATCAGCTTCACCAGCCGACGCAACCATGAGGCGCAACCATGAGCGTCGATAGGTCATCGTGGTGATGCATCATCCATTTGGCATCAAGTTTGGGTGAGGCACCTATGAAGTTTGACAAATCCTAACTGTGGTCTGTTTCTTCTCAGTAATCAAGCTCAAGGAAGGAAGAACCACGTGGCAGAGGACAGTGAGGCGGAACAACAATGGCCATCCAATTTTGTGCAGTTCCACTAAAATTGAGGAAGACATGCCCGGGTATGGAGATACGCATCGCTGTTTCCAAAAATATAAAATTGAGGCGGAACAACAAGATTAACAACGACATCTCAATTGTCAATAAGAATTATGAAAAGTACACCAAGAAACAGAAGCATCATGATTATCTTGATGGGAACTAAACCAGGATACCCGAGAAAAAAACATTTCTTCATTTAACTAGTGATAGTATTAGATTAGCAGCAGCAATAGGAGCATATGGACAATGACCGCACAACCACCATGTACTTTTTGTCGAAACAACATGTATACCTCCACCGAGGCATAAATCAGGACAACTTTTTGAGTGGCATTTCCTCTATAATAGTAGGTGATGTTGGACCAGCCGACGAACCCTAGCTACTATACATGGGGAGCTGGGGACTAGTCGCATAGAAGAAAACCTGCATGCAGCAACCTGGGGAGCTGGATCAGTACAAGAAGTTATACCTCATGTGGGTGAAATGTCGCTTAGGCGGGCGGGCGGGATCTGCCCACACGACGGCAGCGAACAAGGGCACGGAGGACCTTCGTCTGGGCCAGCACCGGCTTCGAGAGGATGGTGCGCATCGGCTTCCTCCATCGCCGACGGCGACAACGTCAACACTGCACCTCCTCACCTCCCGCAGTGGACGGGATTCGGCTGGATCTATTACCACCGGTGAAGAGAGAGATAGTGTGGACACTGTCATCTTGTTTTGATATGGAGAGGGTGAGAGAGCGAGACGCGAGAAACTCTATCAAACAAGAGGCTATAATGGAGTAAAAAAATATCTCCATAGCAGTGGTTTTAAATAGAATATGCGTGTTCCCGGAAAAAAGAACCGAAAACTGGCGAACAATTTTACCAAGAAAGAAAACTCGATCAAAAACACGCCCCCGCTTCCAACTCGTGAGAGTCATCGCGCACACACACACATAGACATAGACATGCATATTCGTGTTTACATAAAATTCCATTTCCATCTCCATCTCCAATCATATTTGTCCAACTGGCACATTATTTATGTTGTTAATTATATACGCGGCAATATTAACGTACATCATCTCTTGTTTGCGGGCGTCCGGACCGCTGCCACGGCCTCTCCTGACCAACCCGAACCCTCTTCATCACACGTGCGTGCTTCCCGCTTGAAACGGTCAGTGCCGCATTCATGCCTGGCCAGAGTGGACGCGACCTCTCACTAGCACCAGCATTGAAGAGGCGCGCCGGCCAAGAGAGCGTCGCCCGCGCCGCTTCCTGGTGTACGCGACTGCTCTGCGTTCAAAGGTCGCAATAGCCGGCCACAACATGCATGTAAAAAAATTCTTGGGAGTCCGTGCTACAGCTAGCTGTCCTCCCCCAACTCGTCAATCTCTTAAAGTAGTACTAGTACTCCATGGCGTGATCCGTCGACATGCAGGCGGGAAAGTTATCGTATACTCTATTTGCGGTGAGTGGCATGCCGAGCGACCGTGTGGGGTCGAGCCATGGAGGAGGGTGAGACACGAACACGACAGACGTGATTTAAATGTTGGTTTTGCTTGATGGCGCGATCCAACGAAACGAAATGTTGGTTTCTCTCAGTTTCCATTTTTTTCTCCGGAAAACCAGAAACTTTCCACTCCATTTTCATTCCTACTCCAAGGTTGCCCCATTACAACATTCCATGAAATACAAAGGAAAACTAGCACGCATGCTGATGCATCTCAATGATTCACTGATCATAGCCAATATTTACTTCACAACTAAAGACAAAAGTTGTGAGAGCGTGTGCGAAAGAAAAACTACTAATGGGGTCACTACGACTTAAACCCTAAACCCTAATCAGGATTTAATTCCCTGGCCAGGTAGAACCTATCAAAGGAAAGACGGCTGGCACCCACGGATCATACAATGCTTTTGTGCAGTTCCACTAAAATCGAGTCGAGCATCCCTGATGGCAAAGATATTAAAGAAGTGTGATTAGAATAATAGTACTGGCACTAGTTCATGAGACATAAACTCATCACAAGTAGAAGCCGGTAGAAGTAGAGAAAGATCGACATGGAGATGGAGCTACGTGGGGAGCTGCGGCAGTGGAGCAAGCCGGCTCCAAAAGGAAGATGGACTACCTGGGACGTCAGGCTGTAGCTAGAAGGGCGGTTAGGACGTGGCATCGGCCCATACCGTGGTGACCCCCGATTGGATGCACCGAGTGTGGATTTTCTCCCTCGCCGATGTCGACCGCGTCTATGCAGAATATTGTTCCCTTCCCCCAGCTGCGGGATCAGGCCGGATATGTGACCAGCGGTGTGGCCACCATCTTTCTATGCTTGTGAAGAGAGCAACCCAAGCAAGCAGGATTGTAGCTTAGGCTCCTGCTGGTTTTCTTTTTCTCTCCATATCAACCATTTTATATTGTGTACGTGTCATTGAAGAGTGAAATGATGGTTGCTTCTTCCAACTAACTTACTGTATGATTTGACTGCTCCTTTAGTGGCCCCTACACGTACTCCCCCTACGTGTATGCAACAGTCACACGTACACATGGACGCAAAAACGCGCGGGACGCCCTAATGCATGCATGTACGAGCACACGACGGAACACACATGGCCACGCTCAAGTGCTCAACCTACACGTGCATGCACACACATACTCAGCCAGGGTGAGCTAGTGACCATATAAACACCGGAAAATGTATATATTGAGCGCAATGAGCGTATTATGAAGTCCACTGACCGTATTTTTACAAATATACAGTGATAGGCAGTGTATTTATATCTCGTTTGAAATTAAGCCATAATAACCGGAGAGGAGGCAATATGGACTAGCATTACTTTGTTGTGTCCTGCCAACTTGCCGAAGGAGGAGAAGCTTGCAGGACGGGAGAAGCTTGCGCGCGGTGGCTCACAGGACAAGGAGAAACTTTTGACTAATGCAGCTCTCCCTCGCTCAGGCGGTGGACTTGCAACAGTTAATTCAGTGTCAGATTGCCAGAAGCATACACTATACTAGTACAATTATTGTTCGACTTCCTGATACGACTCGAATGTATCTATAATTTTTGATTGTTCCATGCTATTATATTATCAACCTTGCATGTTTTATATGCATTTATATGCTATTTTATATGATTTTTGGGACTAGCCTATTAACCTAGAGCCCAGTACCAGTTTCTGTTTTTTCCTTGTTTTTGAGTATCGCAGAAAAGGAAAATGAAACATAGTCCAATTGACCTGAAACTTCACGGAACTTATTTTTGGAACGGAAGCAATCTAGGAGACTTGGAGTAGACGTCAGGGAAGCCTCGAGGTGGCCACGAGGCAGGGAGGCGCGCCTGCCTCCTGGGCGCGCCCCCACCCTCATGGGCCCCTCGTGGCTCCCCTGACCGACTTCTTTCGCCTATATATGTCCATATACCCTAAAAACATCAGAGAGCAGAATAGATCAGGAGTTCCGCCACCATCAGCCTCCGTAGCCACCGAAAACCAATCTAGACCTGTTCCGGCACCCTGCCGGAGGGGGGAATCCCTCTCCGGTGGCCATCTTCATCATCCCGGCGCTCTCCATGACGAGGAGGGAGTAGTCCACCCTCGGGGCTGAGGGTATGTACCAGTAGCTATGTGTTTGATCTCTCTCTCTCTCTCTCGTATTCTTGAGGTGGTACGATCTTGATGTATCGCGAGCTTTGCTATTATAGTTGGATCTTATGATGTTTCTCCCCCTCTACTCTCTTGTAATGGATCGAGTTTTTCCTTTGAAGTTATCTTGTCGGATTGAGTCTTTAAGGATTTGAGAACACTTGATGTATGTCTTGCATGTGCTTATCTGTGTTGACAATGGGATATCCACTACTAGGAAAAGGGCTATAGCTAATATGGACATTAATGGCGCACCATGTATGTGGTGCGCCATTAGTGTCCTCATTACTAATGGCGCACTAGACACACGGTGCGCCATTACTATCGATTTTTTTCCAAAACTAGTAATGGCGCACGAACGCACAGTGCGCCATTACTAGTTTCAACTAGTAATGGCGCACCACACACTCTGTGCACCACTACTAACATTTTTTTTTACTTTTTTAGAACTAGTAATGGCGCACCAGGGTACAGTGCGCCATTACTAGTTCAAACTAGTAATGGCGCACCACAACCACGGTGCGCCACTACTGACAATTTTTTTTGCAAAACTAGTAATGGCGCACCACGTAACAGGTGCGCCATTAGTAACCAGGGTTACTAATGGCGCATTATTAGGTGGTGCGCCATTGGTAACCTGAGAGCAGCTAGATATTTTGGACAGCCACCTACCACACTCACTTTCCCCACTTCATTCTCTCCACGTCCTCCTCCAAGCTTGTCTCGGCTGCCTCCTCCTCGTCACCTCATTTGCACCATAGATTCACCCAAATTAAGTGGTTAAATTACCTTTTTTTGATAGGTAAGTAAGGGGAAAGATTTCTTTATGTTGTAGATCTACTTTTTTCTCCCTCCAACAACGTACACATGCACTTTTTATGGCCTAGATCTACGTATGTTTGTGGTGTTGCATATGTTTGTATTTGCAGGTACCGGTATTTGAAATGCGATAGTTGCCAATATTTTGCTGGAATATAGATTCATTTCCGTTTCGGTGAGAATTTGGCACTATACATTCTTTTTGGTCCTATTTTTAGGCAAAGTCATGCCAAAAAAATTTTGGTTCTAAAATATCGTTTTGCTCTACCCCGCAGGCGACCATGGTCCGCACGATGACTGAAGGCATCGTGAATAGGTTTTTGAGCTCCGCGAAGGCCGAGATGCTTCAAAAGAACGACACGGAGATAAGATGTTCGTGTCGAAGATGCAAGCTGAAGAGCCTTATGGACCCGGATTCCGTACAGGTGTGGGACCACCTGCTCTTGCGTGGTTTCATGGATGGCTATCGGTGGCAAGGTGATGAAGATGATTACGAAGTCGTCCATGGGGGCCGGCAAGAAATGAGGAAGGGCAGCAAGACAACCGCGGCGAGGGCGGGCGAGAAGACAAAGAATCTCCGGGACATGATCACGAAGTAGATGCAGTACACAGTCATCATGTAGAAGATGTCGGACATGATGATGAGGAAGATGCCGGAGCAGACGAAGGCCGTGATCATGAAGATGAAGATGCCGGAGCAGACGACGATGGACCATCGATGGGCTGGGTGCAGGACCCTCATATTCAAGAGCTTCTTCTCAAGAAGACGGATAACGCAAGAGTTTCCGCCTGAGAGAAAGCCAAGATGGATCAACTGGAGATAGATGCGGTTACTCCATTGTATGAAGGATGCAGGGCCGAGGATACCCGCCTGAAAGTAACGCTCATGGCTCTGGAGATGAAGGTAAAACACAAAATGACAGACGCATGCTTCGACGAGAACATGTCATTCTGGCACGAACGTCTTCCCAAGGGGAACAAGTGCCCGACCAGTTTCGAGGAGGCGAAGAAAATCGTGTGTCCTCTGGATTTATCGCACGTGAAATACCATGTGTGCATGAACAATTTTATCATTTATCGGGACAAGCACGCGGAGTCTACCATATGTCCAGTGTGTGGCGTCACTCGATACAAGAAGAGCAAGAAAGCTCCTCAAAAAGTGGTGTGGTACTTTCCGATCACTCCTCGTCTGCAGCGGTATTTCGCGGACCCTAAGCTAGCAAAGCTCCTGCGTTGGCACGCGGATAGGGAGGAGAAGAAGCGAGAAGATGACGGAAATGATCCGGAGATAAATAAAAAAGACAAGATGCTGAGTCACTCTAAGGATGCGAGCCAGTGGCAAGCGTTGAACGTCGAACACCCAGAATTTGGGACGATCCAAGGAACATCGTGCTGGGTGCGAGAACCGATGGAGTCAATCCGTTTGGCAGCCAGAGAAGCACAGATAGCACCTGGCCTGTGTTTGTGTGGATGTACAACCTCCCCCTGGTTGTACATGAAGAGGAAGTACATTCACATGAGTATGCTAATTGAAGGGCCGAAACTACCAGGGAATGACATCAATCTGTATCTAGGGCTCCTGAAAGAGGAGCTAGACACGCAGTGGAAAACGTCAGCCAATACGTGGGACGCCGCAGAGAAAGAATATTTCCCTATGAGAGTCGCACTGCTCACGATGGTGCACGACTATCTCGGTTACGGATATGTCGCGGGGCAGGTGGTCCATGGATTTTATGGATGCGTAAGGTGCATGGATGACACAATGTATCGCCAGCTAGATAGAGACCCCGGGTCTTCGAAAACCGTGTTCATGGGACATCGAAGGTGGCTTTGCATCAATGACTCATGGAGAAAACGCAAGGATCTATTCGATGGTGAAACCGAACCCCGAAGACGCCCGCGTACGAGGAGCGGCGAGGAAATAGACGAGCTATTGAAAAATTGGAAAGATTGCCCACTGCCGGGAAAGAAGCAAAAGGCGCCAGAGCCGGGAATGAAGCGAAAGGCGCCAGAGCCGCTGCTGAAGGTATGGAAAACAAGGTCTGTTTTCTGGGACTTGTCGTACTGGAAGATCCTCCGTGTGCCTCACAGCCTTGATGTCATGCATATCACGAAGAACATGTGTGAGAGTCTGCTTGGTACCCTGCTCAACATGCCAGAGAGGACCAAAGATGGGCCGAAAGCAAGGGCAGACTTGAAATCAACGGGCATCAGGGAGGAGCTTCACGCTAATGATGATGATGATGAGGCGAAGCAGGACACGGAAAGTCATCGCAAACGCAAAAAGGCCAAGAAGATCGGAAATGACTACCCTCCTGCATGCTTCACTCTAAGTCAGGAGGAGATCGAGCAGTTTTTCACCTGCCTCGTAGGAGTAAAACTTCCTTACGGTTACGCGGGGGAGATAAGCAGATACCTAGACTCAGCGAAGTAGAAGTTCAGCGGGATGAAGTCTCACGACTGTCACGTGCTGATGATGCAGATACTTCGAGTTGCAATCCGTGGGATCATGGAAGCGCACGTCCGTGAAATGCTATTTGGCCTATGCAACTTTTTCGATGTCATCTCTCGGAAGTCGGTTGGCGTGAGGCACCTCAGAAGGCTACAGGAAGAGATCGTGGTGATACTATGCGAGCTTGATATGTACTTCCCGCCCGCATTCTTCGATGTTATGGTGCATCTGCTGGCACATATCGTGGAGGATATCATCCAACTCGGGCCGACGTTCCTGCACAGCATGATGCCGTTCGAAAGGATGAATGGTGTCATCAAAGGATACGTTCACGTCCAGAGGGAAGCATAGCCTGGGGTTTTCTAACTGAAGAGTGCCATACACCACAAGAAGAAGCAGGACCACCCTACCTAAAGGACGTCCGTTCAACAGAAGATCTCCATTTGCGAAAAAGAAGGGCAAGAAGATTGTGAAAAGATAGCTAGCTAAGATCGATTGTATTTAAATTGTAGTCTTCATTTCTCGATTGTATTTCGACATATCGAAATGATATTTCTTCTGTTCTAGTCCTCATGAATATTTATTTATGTTTATTCTGGTATATCAATTTTTATTCATGTATATTTTGGTATTGAATTTCTAACTCACAAAAAGTATTGAATTTGTTTATATTTTTTGAACTCATGAATACTTTTAAATTTCATGGGCACGTTTTGAATTCATGAATGTTTTTTCAAATTTGATGATATTTTTTCATATTCATAAATGTTTTACCAATTCACAAATGAATGCAATTAAAAATCCAAAAAAACAAATTGGATGATATTTGATGATATTTTCAAATAACAAATTTGATGATATTTTCAAATAACAAATTTGATGATATTTTTTCATATTCATAAATATTTTCAAATAAAAAATTTGATGATTTTTTTCACATTCATAAATGTTTTCAAATTTGATCGTCATTTTCTAAAAAAATTATTAGATGCAACTAAAAATAAAATAAAAAAGCTAGTAATGGCGCACCGGGGGAAGGTGTGCCATTGCTATCAAGGTACTTATGGTGCACCCCTAGGAGGTGCGCCATTGGTATACCAATTTTTATGATATTTTTTCAAATATTTTCAAATAACAAATTTGATGATATTTTTAAATAAAAAATTTGATGATATTTTTTCATATTCATAAATATTTTCAAATAACAAATTTGAAGATATTTTTTCACATTCATAAATGTTTTCAAATTTGATCGCCATTTTCTAAAAAATTATTAGATGCAACTAAAAATAATTAAAAAAAGTTACTATTGGCGCACCGGGGGAAGGTGCGCCATTGCTATCACTGTGTTTATGGCGCACCCCTAGATGGTGCGCCATTGCTAACCCTCTCCCCCCTAAAAAAGGCAAAGATAAAAAAAACACCGTCGATCCGAAATCTCCAATCCCCTGAGCCCTCGACCTGCTGCTCTGCCACCGCCCCGACCCACTGCGCTGCCACCAGTCCCCCCGCGCCGCACGGAGACGTCCAGGAGGACCGCCATCGACTGCTTCTTCATCTACGGGCTCTCAATCGACCGGAGCTGCACCGTATCATCACCATCGCCGTCTTCCCCAACCTCGGTCGCCCTCGTCCACCTCGTCACATCGCTCCGCCCCGGCCACCCCCGACCTCCCGAGCTCGTCGTCGAGCACCTCGGTGAGGCCCTCGACCGATTTCCCCTTCCCCCGTCGGGTCTGTTGCAGTAGCCGCCGTCGCCGAGCTCCTGCGTTGCCTCGCCGCTGCGTTGTCGCTGCAGTCGGCTGCGCCTACACACACACGCACTTGTGTGTTGCAGCCCATGGCCGCGCTCGCTCTCTGCCGGCTGTGTTTCTTCCCTCGCCTTGTTGCTGCTCCTCCCTCTTGCTTTACTCCTCCTCCTCCTCTCAACATCTTGCTGCTGCTCTTCTCTCAAACCTCAAAACTGCTGCTGCTCCTCCTCTCCACTTCCCTCCTGCTGCACTTCTCCGAATCTGAATCCTTGTTGTCTCCCTCTCTCTCTCTCAATTTTCTATGAATTTGAGAAGTGTACTGTTCAGAATTGTGTAATGTTCAGATTTTATATATTCTTGCAACCTATTAATTGTTCAGTTTAGATTCGTGTTTGTCTAGTGATTATGTGTTGATCTGTGAAATTGGATTTGTTCTCTCTGTTACATGTTAGATGAACATATGTGCTCTGGTGGCGGCCTGGACATGCATCTGTTCTTGGTTGCTTTCCATTCTACAGCTCTTATACCGATTATCACAACAATGTTTTTTTATGAAATCACTACAGTGCAAATTATGGTGTTAATTCATAATCCTGGGTGCTAGTGGGTGTGTGTGTGTGTCTTGCTGCAGTTCATATATGTGGTGCTATATATGTGCTGCTATGTCTTGCTGCAGTTACTCATTGTTGTCATAGTTTACTTGTTACTGCTATTTGGCCTACTCAATATTTGTTTTAATTGTTGTAGATACCTCATCTAAGGCCTAGATTGTGAAGAAGGTTTTGAAGATCCAGAAGACCAAGGAGAAGCAGCTATAAGGTCAGAGAATTACAGAGAGTGTGCTCTATTTTATGTATGTAATCCTACCTACTGCACCTATTTTTCGGCAGTGGCAAGATCCCAATATTGTGATGTTGCTGCTACTGTAGATCCCAAACTTGTGATGCTGCTGCTACTTTTTTCTGTAGTTGTTTCTACTGTTGTTTCTACTGTAATGTTGCTGCTACTATTGAACCTGCTCAACTTCTGATGTGAAATGACCCGTTTCTCCTGAAACGTTGATTAATTTCCGTTTTGGTTGAGAATGGGGCACTCCTAGGTCAAGAAAATTAGCAAAGGTCATGCGCAATTTTTTAGACCTAGAAGGTGCCCGATTCTCAACCGAAACAAAATTAATCAACATTTATAGTTTGACCTAGAAGATGCCCAATTTGTTAACTCTAGTAGTGTACTCCTGTTAATATTGCAAACATATATAACCGGAAGTTTTGAGACTAATAATGCATTACAGTAGAATCAGCCGATATTTTTGTATTTATATTAGATTACATGCTGAATAACCTAACATCCATCGAAATCTAGTTTGAATCAGAAAAATGTGAGAAAATCCAATATCGATTGAGGCGGACAACTAGTTGTAGATGAGGAAGGGCATTTGAGTACCTAGTTGAAGTGTCTCATGGTGTTATATTTGCAAATGCAAGTGTTGAGATGTCTATTTTGTGTTAATCAGATAAAAAGATTAGGATGTGCAGATAACAGTTAACTTAGTTAAGTCTGACAAATACAGTTTGGACAAATACAGTTTGGACAGGTAGACAATTGTGAAATTTTGGATGCGAGATTTTTGACATGTGGTGTCCCTTTATTCTTGCTGCATTGAACACACATGCTGAATGCATGTGTGGATGATGACCCACAAGTATAGGGGATCTATCGTAGTCCTTTCGATAAGTAAGAGTGTCGAACCCAATGAGGAGCAGAAGGAAATGATAAGCGGTTTCCAGCAAGGTATTCTCTGCAAGTACTGAAATAAGTGGTAACAGATAGTTTTGTGATAGGATAATTTGTAACGAGCAACAAGTAACAAAAGTAAATAAAGTGCAGCAAGGTGGCCCAATCCTTTTTGTAGCAAAGGACAAGCCTGGACAAACTCTTATATAGAGAAAAGCGCTCCCGAGGACATGTGGGAATATCGTCAAGCTAGTTTTCATCACGCTCATATGATTCACGTTCGGTACTTTGATAATTTGGTACGTGGGTGGACCGGTGCTTGGGTACTGTCCTTACTTGGACAAGCATCCCACTTATGATTAACCTCTATTGCAAGCATCCGCAACTACAACAAAAGTATTAAGGTAAACCTAACCATAGCATGAAACATATGGATCCAAATCAGCCCCTTACGAAGCAACGCATAAACTAGGGTTTAAGCTTATGTCACTCTAGCAACCCGTCATCTACTTATTACTCCCCAATGCCTTCCTCTAGGCCCAAATAATGGTGAAGTGTTATGTAGTCGACGTTCACATAACACCACTAGAGGCTAGACAACATACATCTCATCAAAATATCGAACGAATACCAAATTCACATGACTACTAATAGCAAGACTTCTCCCATGTCCTCAGGAACAAACGTAACTACTGACAAACAATATTCATGTTCATAATCAGAGGGGTATTAATATGCATATAGGATCTGAACATATGATCTTCCACCAAATAAACCAACTAGCATCAACTACAAGGAGTAATTAACACTACTAGCAACCTACTAGTACCAATCCCGGACTTGGAGACAAGAATTGGATACAAGAGATGAACTAGGGTTTTGAGAGGACGTGGTGCTGATGAAGATGTTGATGGAGATTGCCCTCTCCCGATGAGAGGAGCATTGGTGATGACGATGGCGATGATTTCCCCCTCCCGGAGGGAAGTTTCCCCGGCAGAACAGCTCTGCCGGAGCCCTAGATTGGATCTGCCAAGGTTCCGCCTCGTGGCGGCGAAGTTTCGTCCGAGAAGATGGCTTATGATTTTTTCCTCATCGAAAGACACCATATAGCAGAAGATGGCCATCGGAGGGCCACCAGGGGGCCCACGAGGTAGGGGGCACGCCCAGGGGGGTAGGGCGTGCGCCCACCCTCGTGGGCAGGGTGTGGCCCCCCTGGTGAACTTCTTGCGCTCAGTATTTTTTATATATTTTGAAAACATCTTCCGTGAAGTTTCAGGACTTTTGGAGTTGTGCAGAATAGGTCTCTAATATTTGCTCCTTTTCCAGCCCAGAATCCCAACAGCCGGCATTCTCCCTCTTTATGTAAACCTTGTAAAATAAGAGAGAATAGGCATAAGTATTGTGACATAATGTGTAATAACAGCCCATAATGCAATAAATATCGATATAAAAGCTGGATGAAAAATGGACGTATCAACTCCCCCAAGCTTAGACCTCGCTTGTCCGCAAGCGAAAGCTGATAACGAAAAATATGTCCACATGTTTAGAGATAGAGGTGTCGATAAAAGTAAAATACGGACATGAGGGCATCATGATCATTCTTAGAACAACAACTTATATAATTCTTGTCATATGATTTCTTATGCTAGAGTCATAATTCGATCACAATTTCAAGTATGAATCATAAACTTCATTGAAAACTAACAAACTATAATCACAGTCATTGGAGCAATTGCAATTTATCATAACATAGGAAAGAGTCAATATAAGAGCTTTTCAACAAGTCCACATACTCAACTATCATACAGTCTTTCACAATTGCTGACACTCATGCAATACTTATGGGTATGGAGTTTTAATCGGATATAGAGGAAGATAGGGGCTTATAGTTTTGCCTCCCAACGTTTTACCTCAAGGGTAATGTCAACAATAGTGGTTCATGAAAAATCACATCCAATTGGCCATATATACCAGGATCTTTCCAACATATTGTGCTTGCCAAAGGATAAAATGTAAAAAGGAAGGGTGAAGATCACCATGACTCTTATGCAAGGTAGGAGATAAAAGTAAAAGATAGGCCCTTCGCAGAGGGAAGCAAAGGTTGTCATGCGCTTTTATGGTTGGATGCACAAATCTTAATGCGAAAGAACGTCACTTCATATTGCCACTTGTGATATGGACCTTTATTATGCAGTCTGTCGCTTCTATTTCTTCCATATCACACGATCGTATAAAGCTTATTTTCTCCCGCACTAATAAGTCATACATATTTAGAGAGCAATTTTTATTGCTTGGACCGATGACAACTTACTTGGAGGATCTTACTCAATCCATAGGTAGGTATGGTGGACTCTCATGGCAAAACTGGCTTAAGGGTGTTTGGAAGCACAAGCAGTATCTCTACTTGGTGCGATGAATTTGGCTAGCATGAGGGGGAAAGGCAAGCTCAACATGTTGGAGGATCCATGACAATATAATTTATCTCAGATGTTAGAAAACATAACCCATTACGTTGTCTTCCTTGTCCAACGTCAACTCTTTAGCAAGTCATATTTTAATGAGTGCTCACAATCATGAAAGATGTCCAAGATAGTATATTTATATGTGAAGACCTCTCTTTCTTTATTACTTCCTATTAACTGCAACGATGACCAAAACTATGTTTCTCAACTCTCAACAACTTTTATTCATCATACCTTTTCTATGTGAGCTCATTACTCTCAATAAGATCAATATGAACTCTTTATTTCTTTTTATTCTTTTCTCTTTTCTTTTATTCACTCAAGATCATGGCAAAATAATCAAGCCCTTGACTCAACACTAATCTTTATTATATATAGCTCACGTACTCGATTACATAGAGGGATCATAAAGCAAAGCTCAAAACTAGATCATGCCATAAACTTTATTCTACTAGATCAATATATTACCAAAAGGATCGAACTAAGAAAAATGGTAAAGATAAAAGTGATGGTGATACGATACCGGGGCACCTCCCCCAAGCTTGGCAGTTGCCAAGGGGAGTGCCCATACCCATGTGATTATGTCTCCTTTGCTGATGAAGAAGATGGAGGTGTTGTTGATGATGCGGGCTTATCGTCCATCTTCCAAGGCATAGGCTCACCATCTTAGAAGGATGATCGAGTCTCCAGGATCCTCAAATCTGCAGCCAAACTCATCCTTTTGCATATATATTCATACTCATAGTTTTGGTTTTGCAGGTCATGGATTTGGGCTTGAAGGTGCTCGACTTTCTCATGAAGCTTGAAGATGGTCTCCCTGATGTTGTCGGCATCCAGCTTGTGTTTGTTGGTAAACTCCGCGATCATTATGTGGTTGTAGTTGAGTCCACGTTCCACCATCCCCTGGCACTTGAAAACTTGTTGCTCCATTGCTTTGAGCCTCGTCTCCACGCTTCCGGTCCCCTTCGGTCCCTCAGCATCGCGGATGTGCAACAACCCATCACGCATCTCAATGGTTTGAGGGTGTCTCTGCACCTCCGTGAGGTAAGGGTTGATGACCTTCTCGAAGAACTTGTCCTTGGGGGCACTTGGAGACGTCATGATAATCTGTCAGAAAAACAGCTCGAAACAAGAACAGAGGATATTTGCGTGATACAGGAATCAAAACCTTCGGGAGATTATGTAATGAATTTTTACCGACCAAAATACGTATTGTGCAAGAAAACGGAGTCCGGAGAGCGCACGAGGTGCCCACGAGGTAGGGGGCGCGCCCTCCACCCTCGTGGAGGCCTCGTGTCCCTCCCAGACTTCTTCTTATTTTTGTATTTTTCTAAACATTCCAAAACGGAGAAATAATGCCTTAAAAACTTTTTTGGAGTCGGTTTACTTACCATACTACATACCTATTCCTTTTTGGAGTCTGAAATGTTCGGGAAAGTGTCCCTTATGTATTCCTCCGGTGTTATGGTTTCAATAACATGGGATTCAACATTTATAGGATTACCTGAGATATAATGTTCAATTCTTTGACCGTTCACCACCTTCGGATTTGTGCCTTCGAAGTTGTTGATTTTTATGGCATCGGAATGATATACCTCCTCGATAACGTAGGGGCCTTCCCATTTAAAGAGAAGTTTTCCTGCAAAAAATCTTAAACGAGAGTTGTATAGCAGTACATAATCACCTACATTAAACTCACGCTTTTGTATCCTTTTATCATGCCATCTTTTAACTTTTTCTTTAAACAACTTGGCATTTTCATAAGCTTGGGCTCTCCATTCATCAAGTGAGCTAATATCAAATAACCTCTTCTCACTGGCAAGTTTGAAATCATAATTGAGCTCTTTAATAGCCCAATATGCCTTATGTTCTAGTTCGAGAGGTAAGTGACATGCTTTTCCATAAACCATTTTATACGGAGACATACCCATAGGATTTTTATATGCAGTTCTATAGGCCCATAATGCATCATCAAGTTTCTTGGACTAATTCTTTCTATACCTATTGACAGTCTTTTGCAAAATTAATTTGAGCTCTCTATTACTCAATTCTACTTGACCACTAGACTGTGGGTGATAAGGAGATGCAACACTATGATTAACATCATACTTAGTAAGTGTTTTACGGAAAGCACCATGAATAAAATGTGAACCACCATCAGTCATTAAATATCTAGGGACTCCAAACCTCAGAAAAATAACTTCTTTAAGCATCTTAATAGAGGTGTTATGATCAGAACTACTAGTTGGAATAGCTTCTAACCACTTAGTAACGTAATCAACAGCAACTAAAATATGTGTATAACCATTAGAGGCAGGAAAAGGTCCCATATAATCAAAGCCCCAAACATCAAACGGTTCAATAACGAGTGAATAGTTCATAGGCATTTCTTGACGTCTACTAATATTACCAATTCTTTGACATTCATCACAAGATAAGACAAACTTACGAGCATCCTTGAAGAGAGTAGGCCAATAAAAACCGGATTGCAATACCTTATGTGCAGTTCTATCTCTAGCGTGGTGTCCTCCATAAGCTTCGGAGTGACACTTGTGTAGGATCTATTCCTATTCATGCTCAGGTACACAACGTCTAATAACACCATATACTCCTTCTTTATAAAGATGTGTGTCATCCCAAAAGTAATGTCTCAAATCATAGAAGAACTTTTTCTTTTGCTGGTATGTGAAACTAGGTGGTATGAATTTAGCAACAATGTAATTAGCATAATTAGCATACCATGGAGTATTACGAGAAGCATTTATGACATTTAATTGCTCATCAGGAAAGCTATCATCAATAGGTAGTGGGTCATCAAGAACATTTTCTAACCTAGACAAGTTGTCTGCAACGGGGTTCTCAGCTCCCTTTCTATCAACAATATGCAAATCAAATTCTTGTAGCAAGAGAACCCATCTAATAAGTCTAGGTTTAGCATCTTTCTTTTCCATAAGATATTTAATAGCAGCATGATCAGTGTGAATAGTTAGTTTAGAATCAACAATATAAGGTCTGAACTTATCACAAGCAAAAACAACTGCTAAGAATTTTTTTCAGTAGTAGCATAATTTCTTTGAGCATTGTCTAGAGTTTTACTAGCATATTGAATAACGTTTAATTTCTTATCAACTCTTTTCCCTAGAACAGCACCTACAGCATAATCACTAGCATCACACATAATTTCAAAGGGTAAATTCCAATCAGGTGGCTGAACAATAGGTGCAGAAATCAATGCTTTCTTAAGTATTTCAAATGCTTCTACACAATCATCATCAAAGACAAATGGTATATCTTTTTGTAATAAATTAGTCAGAGGCCGAGAAATTTTTGAGAAGTCTTTAATGAACCTCCTATAAAATCCGGCGTGACCAAGGAAACTTCTTATACCTTTGATGTCCTTGGGACATGGCATCTTTTCAATAGCATCAACCTTGGCTTTATCAACTTCAATACCTCTTTCAAAAACTTTATGCCCCAAGACAATACCTTCATTAACCATAAAGTGGCACTTTTCCCAATTCAAGACAAGATTAGTTTCTACACATCTCTGCAAAACTCGATCAAGGTTGCTCAAGCAATCATCAAAAGAAGATCCATAGACGGAGAAATCGTCCATGAAAACCTCACAAATCTTTTCACAAAAGTCAGAGAATATAGCCATCATGCATCTTTGAAAGGTAGCAGGTGCATTACATAAACCAAAAGGCATACTCTATAAGCAAAAGTACCAAAAGGGCAAGTAAAAGTAGTCTTTGATTGATCCTTAGCTGACACAGGTATTTGAGAGAAACCAGAATAACCATCTAGAAAGCAAAAATGTGTATGTTTGGATAATCTTTCCAGCATTTGATCGATAAAAGGTAAGGGGCAATGATCTTTTTTAGTGGCCTTATTTAATCTGCGGAAATCAATTACCATCCTATAACCTGTAATAATTCTTTGAGGAATCAATTCATCTTTATCATTGGGAACGATAGTAATACCTCCCTTCTTAGGGACACAGTGGACAGGACTTACCCACTGACTATCAGCAATGGGATAAATTATACCTGCCTCAAGGAGCTTTAGTATTTCCTTTCTGACCACTTCTTTAATTTTAGGATTCAGCCGTCCTTGATGATCACGAAGTGGTTTAGCATCTTCTTCCAAATTTATTTTATGTTGACATAGAGTGGGGCTAATGCCCTTAAGATCATCAAGAGTATACCCAATAACAACACGGTGCTTCTTCAGAGTTTTCAACAATCTTTCTTCTTCATGCTCTGAAAGGTTAGCACTAATAATAACAGGATATATCCTTTTCTCATCAAGTAAGCATATTTAAAAGTATCAGGCAACGGTTTAAGCTCAAACACAGTATCACCCTTGGGTGGAGGAGGATCCCCTAGGATTTCAACAGGCAAATTGTGTTTCGGAATAGGTTCCTGTTTAAAGAATACTTCATCTATTTCCCTTCTTTCATTCATAAACATATCATTCTCATGGTCTAGCAAATATTGTTCCAAAGGATCACTAGGAGGTACGGCAATAGAAGCAAGACCAATAATTTCATCCTTACTAGGCAATTCTTCTTCACGGTGTTGTCTACTAAATTTGGAGAAATTAAATTCATGAGAAATATCATCTAAACCAATAGTAACAACATCCCTTTTGCAATCTATGGTAGCATTAACAGTGTTTAAGAAGGGTCTACCAAATATAATGGGACAAAAGCTATCTTGTGGGGAACCAAGAACAAGAAAATCATCAGGATATTTAGTTTTCCCACACAAGACTTCAACATCTCTAACAATTCCCATTGGTGAAATAGTATCTCTATTGGCAAGTTTAATTGTGACATCAATTTCTTCTAACTCAACAGGTGCAATATCATGCATAATTTCTCTGTATAGATCAATAGGTATTGCACTAGCACTAGCACCCATATCACATAAGCCATGATAACAATGATCTCCTATTTTAAGAGAAATAACAGGCATGCCTACCACATGTCTAGGTTCATCTTTAGCACAAGGTTTAGCAATTCTAGTTGGTTCATCACAGAAGTAAATAACATGCCCATCAATATTATCAGCCAAGAGAACTTTAACAATAGCAATATTAGGTTCAACTTTAACTTGCTCCGGAGGTGTATAAGTTCTAATATTGCTTTTACGAACCACAGTTGAAGCTTTAGCATGATCTTTTATCCTAACAGGAAAAGGTGGTTTCTCAACATAAGCAGTAGGAACAATAGGATCATTATAAGTGTCAGTCTTCTCGTGAAATTTAATAGGTGCAGCTACTTTTACTTCTATGGGAGGATGATATTTAAACCACTTCTCCTTGGGGAGATCAACATAAGTAGCAAAAGATTCGCAGAAGGAAGCTACTATCTCAGAGTCAAGTCCATATTTAGTGCTAAATTTACGAAAAACATTGGTATCCATAAAAGATTTAACACAATCAAACTTAGGTGTCATACCTGACTCCTTACCTTCGTCGAGGTCCCAATCTTCAGAGGTGCGTTTAATTCTTTCCAATAAATCCCATTTCAATTCAATAGTCTTCGTCATAAAAGAGCCAGCACAAGAAGTATCAAGCATGGTGCGATTGTTATCAGAAAGCCGAGCATATAAATTTTGAATAATCATCTCTCTTGAGAGCTCATGATTGGGGCATGAATATAACATTGATTTAAGCCTCCCCCAAGCTTGAGCGATGCCTTCTCCTTCGCGACACCAAAAATTATATATATAATTGCGATCATGATGAACAAGATGCAAAGGATAAAACTTCTGATGAAATTCCAATTTCAATCGTTTGTAGTTCCATGATCCCATATCATCACATAGCCTATACCATGTCAATACATCTTCCTTCCAAGATAAAGGGAAGACCTTCTTATTAACAACATCTCCGGGTACACCTGCAAGCTGAAATAATCCACAAACTTCATCCACATATATTAGGTGCTCATTAGGATGCGTTGTTCCGTCTCCTGCAAAAGGATTAGCTAGCAGTTTTTCTATCATACCCGAAGGAATTTCAAAGGGAACATTTTCACTTTCAGTAGGTTCAGTAGGTTGAGGAGCAACTCTTTGCTCTAGTGGTCGGGGTGAAGATACCCCGAACAAGCCCCTCAGAGGGTTACTTTCCATAGTAACAAGTGACAGTAAACTTCAGCACACTATCTAAATTTTTCCTTACCAAATTCCACCTACCAAAGGCGCTTCACTCCCCGGCAACGGCGCCAAAAAAGAGTCTTGATGACCCACAAGTATAGGGGATCTATCATAGTCCTTTCGATAAGTAAGAGTGTCAAACCCAACGAGGAGCAGAAGGAGATGATAAGCGGTTTCCAGCAAGGTATTCTCTTCAAGTACTGAAATAAGTGGTAACAGATAGTTTTGTGATAGGATAATTTGTAACGAGCAACAAGTAACAAAAGTAAATAAAGTGCAGCAATGTGGCCCAATCCTTTTTGTAGCAAAGGACAAGCCTGGACAAACTCTTATATAGAGAAAAGCGCTCCCGAGGACACATGGGAATATCGTCGAGCTAGTTTTCATCACGCTCATATGATTCGCGTTTGGTACTTTGATAATTTGGTATGTGGGTGGACCGGTGCTTGGGTATTGTCCTTACTTGGACAAGCATCCCACTTATGATTAACCTCTATTGCAAGCATCCGCAACTACAACAAAAGTATTAAGGTAAACCTAACCATAGCATGAAACATATGGATCCAAATCAGCCCCTTACGAAGCAACGCATAAACTAGGGTTTAAGCTTCTGTCACTCTAGCAACCCATCATCTACTTATTACTCCCCAATGCCTTCCTCTAGGCCCAAATAATGGTGAAGTGTTATGTAGTCGACGTTCACATAACACCACTATAGGCTAGACAACATACATCTCATCAAAATATCGAACGAATACCAAATTCACATGACTACTAATAGCAAGACTTCTCCCATGTCCTCGGGAACAAACGTAACTACTCAAAAAGCATATTCATGTTCATAATCAGAGGGGTATTAATATGCATATAGGATCTGAACATATGATCTTACATGAAATAAACCAACTAGCATCAACTACAAGGAGTAATTAACACTACTAGCAACCTACTAGTACCAATCCCGGACTTGGAGACAAGAATTGGATACAAGAGATGAACTAGGGTTTTGAGAGGAGATGGTGCTAATGAAGATGTTGATGGAGATTGCCCTCTCCCGATGAGAGGAGCGTTGGTGATGACGATTGATGTCTACTACACAACCTTTTCTTGTAGACGTTGTTGGGCCTCCAAGTGCAGAGGTTTGTAGGACAGTAGCAAATTTCCCTCAAGTGGATGACCTAAGGTTTATCAATCCGTAGGAGGCGTAGGATGAAGATGGTCTCTCTCAAGCAACCCTGCAACCAAATAACAAAGAGTCTCTTGTGTCCCCAACACACCCAATACAATGGTAAATTGTATAGGTGCAGTAGTTCGGCGAAGAGATGGTGATACAAGTGCAATTTGGATAGTAGATAAAGGTATTTGTAATCTGAAATTATAAAAACAGCAAGGTAACTAATGATAAAAGTGAGCGTAAATGATATTGCAATGATAGGAAATGAGGCCTAGGGTTCATACTTTCACTAGTGCAAGTCCTCTCAACAATAATATCATAATTGGATCACATAACTATCCCTCAACATGCAACAAAAAGTCACTCCAAAGTCACTAATAGCAGAGAACGAACGAAGAGATTATGGTAGGGTACTAAACCACCTCAAAGTTATTCTTTCCAATCAATCCGTTGGGCTATTACTATAAGTGTCACAAACAGCCCTAGAGTTCGTACTAGAATAACACCTTAAGACACAAATCAACCAAAACCCTAATGTCACCTAGATACTCCAATGCCACCTCAAGTATCTGCGGGTATGATTATACGATATGCATCACACAATCTCAGACTCATCTATTCAACCAACACAAAGGACCTCAAAGAGTTCCCCAAAGTTTCTACCAAAGAATCATGACGAAAACATGTGTCAATCCCTATGCATAGGTTCATGGGCGAAACCCGCAAGTTGATCACCAAAACATACATCAAGTGAATCACATGGCATCCCATTGTCACCACAGATACGCACGGCAAGACATACATCAAGTGTTCTCAAATCTTTAAAGACTCAATCCGATAAGATAACTTCAAAGGGGGAACTCAATCCATTACAAGAGAGAAGAGGGGGAGGAGAAACATAAGATCCAACAATAATAGCAAAGATCGTGATACATCAAGATTGTGCCAAATCAAGAACACGGGAGAGAGAGATCAAACACATAGCTATTGGTACATACCCTCAGCCCCGAGGGAGAACTACTCCCTCCTCGTCATGGAGAGCACCGGGATGATGAAGATGGCCACCGAAGAAGGATTGCCCCCTCCGGCAGGGTGCCGGAATGGGTCTAGATTGGCTTTCGGTGGCTACGGAGGCTTCTGGCGGTGGAACTCCCGATCTATTGTGCTCCCGGATGTTTTTAGGGTATATGGAGATATATAGGTGGAAGAAGTACGTCAGGGGGCCCACGAGGGGCTCACGAGGGTGGAGGGCGCGCCCATGGGGGGGTGGGCGCGCCCCCATGCCTCGTGGCCTCCTCGTAGAGCCCCCGACGTGCACTCCAAGTCTTTTAGGCTTCTTTCCTTCCAAAAATGAGTTCCGTGAAGTTTCAGGTCAATTGGACTCCGTTTGATTTTCCTTTTCTTCGAAACCCTAAAACAAGGGAAAAAACAGGAACTGGCACTGGGCTCTGGGTCAATAGGTTAGTCCCAAAAGTAATATAAAAGTGTATAATAAAGCCCATAAACATTCAAAACAGTGGATAATATAGCATGGAGCAATCAAAAATTATAGATACGTTGGAGACGTATCAATGATGGCGATGATTTCCCCCTCCCAGAGGGAAGTTTCCCCGGCAGAACAGCTCCGCCGGAGCCCTAGATTGGATCCGCCAAGGTTCCGCCTCGTGGCGGCGGAGTTTCATCCGAGAAGATGGCTTATGATTTTTTCCTCATCGAAAGACACCATATAGCAGAAGATGACCATCGGAGGGCCACCAGGGGGCCCACGAGGTAGGGGGCGCGCCTAGGGGGTAGGGCGCGCCCCCACCCTCGTGGGCAGGGTGTGGCCCCCCTGGTGAACTTCTTGCGCTCAATATTTTTTTTATATATTCTGAAAACGTCTTCTGTGAAGTTTTAGGACTTTTGGAGCTGTGTAGAATAGGTCTCTAATATTTGCTCCTTTTCCAGCCCAGAATCCCAGCTGCCGGCATTCTCCCTCTTTATGTAAACCTTGTAAAATAAGAGAGAATAGGCATAAGTATTGTGACATAATGTGTAATAACAGCCCATAATGCAATAAATATCGATATAAAAGCATGATGCAAAATGGACGTATCAGTGGACAGACAAAACCATGAGTCGTTTATAGTTCAGGAAAAGAATGTTATCATTATTGTTTGGGAGGTTGAAATAATCTGTTTGTTGCACTTTGTGCACTTTCTAGTTGAAAACTATTAAATGGAGATACTAGATTAGCTTTTTGAGGTATCCCATTAAATATTATTCATTACTGCCTGCTCTTAAAATTTTTTTTGCACAACTAATATGCAACTGCCATAGGCGGCAATAGAGCCAAGTGATTAGGCCCAACTTAGAATTCTCCTTCCCTTTTCTGTCAGCACTCTTGCATGTCATTGTTGGCTATTTTTTAACTATTGTGCCATACTTGATAGGTTATATTATTAGAAGATACCCATATATATCAGTCAACCTAGGGTGCCTCGGCTTCGATAAACCCTAAATGATGAAAACTTAACTTAGCATTTAGGGTGCCTCAGCGTCCACAAACCCTAAATGATAA
The DNA here is from genome assembly GCF_003073215.2 of Triticum urartu. NCBI lineage: Eukaryota > Viridiplantae > Streptophyta > Magnoliopsida > Poales > Poaceae > Triticum > Triticum urartu. Next base: position 673,451,341 of record NC_053028.1, read on the forward strand.
AACCTTGGCTTTTAGGGTGCCTCGGTGTCGATAAAAACCTAAATGATGAAAGCTTAGGCTTTTAGGGTGCCTCGACGTCGACAAACCCTAAATGATAAAAGCTTGGCTTTTAGGATGCCTCGGTGTCGACAAACCCTAAATGATGAGACCATGATAATTTCTCACAAACCAACCCTTAAATAACACTGAGCCATTATGTCATCACCCTTGAAGCCTTGTGGGCATTTGCAGCCCTTAGCTTGTTCATTCTATAGATTTCCAAAATTCAGTTTTGTACCGCACACCGAAGCCCCAAGAAAGAAAACTGCAATCTGAAACAGATGATCAATTTTCAGCCCTTTGATTAGTTTAATATTTTTTCACACACTCAGACACCCTTGCTTGCCATGTGTGTGAGAGAGATAGTGAGAGGAGACAAGAAGAAGGGGGTTAGGAAGGGACTTGGACCTTAGCAATAACACACTAACAGGTTCCATCCCAAAACACCTAGGCAATATCACAAACATCTCTCAATTGTTCCTTGACAATAACCAACTTTTTGGCGACATTCCTTGAGAATTAGGTTATTTGGTCAACTTAGAGATCTTGTTCCTTGACAATAACCAACTTTTTGACCAATTTTTTTCCTATTTAGAGCGAAACATGGCCCACAACAATGAGGCCGGCGGTTCGGGAAAGGCATTCTAGGAGCTATCCCAGCAGATGGAGGAAGAACCTCACCGCTATGAGGACGCCGCGGAAGACACCTATCCCGACTACACAACCCCTAGTGGCGTTGGGAATGACACCACTGATGGTGCCGCCGAGGATGCCACCACTGATGATGGTAGCGCACCCACAGATGGCAGCCAACCTAAGAGGCAATGAAAGGACCGGCGCCCGAACATGCTCGGCACCGTCAAGGAGGAATTTACTAAAGTGTCCTCCAGTGGGCATTCAACGGCGCCCCCAGAATTAGTCAAGGGGTACGCAGGACAGCTCGGGTGCATTCTCCGGAGCACCGTCTCGATCAACACCGAGAACCTAAGACATCGTGACCGAGGGAATTTGTGCAACTTCCTCTTCACGAAGCTGCACGAACGATACAAGTTCCCCGGTGACTTCGCAAACACACACCTCTCAGGGAATAAAGTGAACAGTGCCGCCCTCACGGAGATGAGCACGGCCCTGGCTACTTGGAGAGCCGCGGTGAAGAGAAGGATTGAAAAAGGTGATAGTTATGAGAAGATCAAGGAGAAAAATCCTTCGATCAGCGAAGCTGACTACCTGGAGTTCAAGATCAAGTGCGAGAGCAACGCAACCGCAGAATCAAGTCAGTGGGGGAAATAAATGCGGGACTTGAACTTAGGGGTCCACAAACTCAGTCCCGGCGGTTACAGAGTGGCGGAACCTATATGGGATAAGGAGGACGCGGAGCGTGCCGAGCAAGGCCTACCGCCCCTCTTCAATAAATACCATGACAAGCAGACCAGGAACTATGTCAGGGCCCGGTACAAGGTGGACCCGGTAACCAAGGAGCTTACCACGGATCCGAAGACCAAGGCGCTTGAGCTTGTTCTGGTAAGGAATACACCCCCGCGTAATTAGCTCCATATGGTTGCATTCTAAATAATGAAGCCAATTTTCTAAATGGTTCACATTCCTTCCGCAGGAAACTGAAAGCAGTAGCGCGGGGTCGTCTCAGAGCTCCCCTTGGGACACCACTTTATATAAGGCGTTGAACGTAATGAAACACCAGGATAAGCTTAGTAAGCCGACGTCAGCTGGTCGTGTGGCCGGCAAAGGCTTGTCCATGAAATGGTTGGAATACTATATCGCTGGGCGAAAGGAGAGAAAGACCAGCTCGAAAAGCCAGGAGCACGAGGTTCAAGAACTCAAGGCACTAGTGGCACGGATTCCGGAGATAGTCGAAGAGAAAGTGCAAGACCAACTAGGAGCGACGATCACCGCCATTATGCCTACCTTGCTTGAGGGGCTGCAGGCGTGGATTGCGGGCGGCCAACAGGGGCCGCCCCCGACTCCCAGCTTCACGGGCAGCAACTCGCACAACGTGCCGGCGGCGCCATTGGTGTCTCCGGCATCGGTGCCAGTGAGGGAGTATTGGATTAGGGGGTATCCGGACAGCCGGACTATATCCTTTGGCTGGACTGATGGACTATGAAGATACAAGATTGAAGACTTTGTCCCGTGTCCGGATGGGACTCTACTTGGCATGGAAGGCAAGCTAGGCAATACGGATATGTATATCTCCTCCTTTGTAACCGACCTTGTGTAACCCTAGCCCCCTCCGGTGTCTATATAAACCGGAGGGTTTTAGTCCGTAGGACAACACACAATCATACCATAGGCTAGCTTCTAGGGTTTAGCCTCTCCGATCTCGTGGTAGATCAACTCTTGTAATACTCATATCATGAAGAATAAATCAAGCAGGACGTAGGATTTTACCTCCATCAAGAGGGCCCGAACCTGGGTAAAACATCGTGTCCCCTGCCTCCTGTTACCATCCGCCTTAGACGCACAGTTCGGGACCCCCTACCCGAGATCCGCCGGTTTTGACACCGACATTGGTTCTTTCATTGAGAGTTCCTCTATGACGTCGCCGTAAGGAAGGATGCCTCATCTCGTTGTTAAAAACAACATTACCGCCGGGGGAGCCCTGGCTGTCGGCCAAACTCTCCGGCTAGGCAGTTTCGTCATGACCACCTGTTCGGCTGCTGCACCGACGATGACTTCTCGGGTCATCGAAAACAGCCTCCACGTCGGCTCGGAATTCTCCGAGCAGATGGATCCAATGGAGCTCTCTTCCCTAAACGAGCTCTTGGATCGCATCGCCGCCTTGGGAGTCGCTACAGACTATGATCGGATTGGGCTTAAACCCGATCAAAGGGAGATTTACTCTCCACCGGTCACCCATCATGTTGTGGTGGTGGAGGAACAATGCGGCGATTCTTCCTCTGTCTTGAGGACTAACTATGTCTAGATTCCTGAGCTCTCTGGGCTGGATACCCGTTTATGGGAGGACATCACCCAAACCCTGAACCTAGAGTCAGGTAGCGGGCCAGACTCATCAGGCAACACCCCGGAACCCGAACATCCAAGATCGGAAACTCCTCGGCCCCTGGGCCTCAGATTGGGTAGGGGTTCGGACTCAAAACCACCCACCCACCCAGACATAAATGATCTTTCCCACATCAGGCAAGAGCCCCATGAAACAGTACATCATTATTGGGCCAGATTCCTCCTTGTGATGAACAAGGTTAAGGACTGCCGCAAGGAAGACGCAGTCTCACTTTTCTGCAATAACTGCACGGACAAGGGAATCCTTAACGCCATAAGTCGCTATGACATATCACGCTTCACCGACTTGGCATCCATAGTACGAAAGTACTGTGCGATGGAAAGTGCCTAGAAAACCGAAACAAAATTCTGGGATATTCCGGCTCCATATATACACCCAGTCCAAGGAAAAGGGTGCACTATCATAAGACACCCGAGTTAATTACAAAGAAGCAAAAACCCTCTACAGGGCGTGGAACCGTATTGGAGGGATGGCTCAACGGACCCTGCAAAATTCATAGTACAACAGATACAATACCAACACACAGCCTTAGAGCATGTTGGATACTCCAGCAGGTGGCCAAAAGCGGCGAAGACCTTCTCATCCCAGATGCCATAGAGCATCATCCCAGTGATAACAATACGGTATTAACAGTCTTTGAGACCTTCGCATCAAACAATAGGCGCAAGCGACCACTCCGCAGCATTGCCGAAATCTGCCATGTAGCAGAAATAAATCCATGGAGCGACACGGCTATTACCTTCAATGCCAGCGACGAACCTAAATTCCGAACAGCCCGAGCACCAGCGGCACTGGTCCTCAGTCCAATCGTGGACGGATTTCGACTCACCAAAGTGCTCATGGACGGCGACAGTGGATTAAACCTCATCTACGAGGAAACTCTTCAAAAAATGGAAATAGACTGGAACCGCATTGAGCGAAGCAGCACAACTTTCAGAGGAATCATCCCAGCCGGGAAGCACGCTGTGCTGGGAAAATCACACTAGATGTGGTATTCGGCACACTGGAGAACTATAGGTCCGAAGAAATTACATTCCAAGTGGCCCCGTTCAGTAGCGGATACCACGCCCTTTTAGGGCGGGAGGCGTTCACGATCTTCCAAGCCATACCCCATTACGGGTACATGCAGTCAAAATGCCTGGGCCCAAAGGAATCATCACTCTCGCTAGCGATCCGGACACAGCACTCCGCGCCGAAAACAAAACATCCGCATTGGCCCTTGAGGCATTATCCGAAGCCTTTGCGGCCGAGGAATTAACTACGTTGTGTTCCAAAGTGGACAGGGACGACGTGATACTTGACAAGAGATCCAAGTCCACCTCTTTCAAACCAGCGGATGAAATAGTCAAATTCCAAGTCCACCCAACGGACCCTACAAAAATAGCCTCCATCGGGGCACAGTTAAACCCCGCCGTGGACGCCGCACTATGAGAGTTCCTCCGCGAGAATTGGGACTTATTCACCTGGCATCCCTCAGACATGCCAGGAATCCCACGCAGGCTAGCCGAGCATAGCCTCAATATCCTAAAGAGATTCAAGCCGGTCAAGCAGGCTCTTCGGTGTTTCTCTGAACCTAAGAGACAGGCCATGGGAGAGGAACTAGCCAAGTTACTGGAGGCCAGATTCATTAGAGAAATAAAACACCCGGACTGGCTAGCAAACCTGGTGATGGTACCAAAGAAGGATAAATCCTGGCGCCTTTGTGTCGATTTCAAGGACCTCAATAAAGCTTGCCCAAAGGATCCCTTCCCCCTCCCCCGCATTGATCAAATTATCGATGCTATCGCAGAACACGAGTCATTGTGTTTCCTCGATGCATACTCCAGTTACCACCAAATCAAGATGGCGGAGTCCGACCAAGCCGCAACGGCATTCATCACACCATACGGCCCATTCTGTTTCAGCACAATGCCCTTTGGGCTCAAAAACGCAGGTGCAACATATCAACGCATGATTCAGACATGTCTGGAGAAACAAATCAGCAAAACAGTTGAGGCATGCGTAGATGATGTGGTCGTTAAAACCAAACACGTCGACTCTCTAATAACGACTTGAGGCTCACATTTGACAACCTCCGAACATACGACATCAAGCTCAATCCAGAAAAATGCATTTTCGGCGTACCAGGCGGAAAGCTCCTGGGCTTCATTGTCTCCAATAGAGGAATTGAAGCTAACCCGGCCAAAATCCGAGCTCTGTCACAGTTGGCTACCCCAACGGACCTCAAACAAATCCATAAACTAACTGGATGTGTGGCGGCTTTTAAGCCGCTTTATCTCCCGCTTAGGAGAAAAGGCATTACCCCTTTATCGCCTCCTTCGGCGCACCGAACACTTCGAGTGGACGGACGCTGCCATAGCCGGATTGGACGAAATAAAAGCCATACTAGCAACCAACCCAATTCTGGCTGCGCCAAACATCGGCGAACCAATGCTGTTGTACATTGCGGTAACTCATCAAGTTGTAAGCGCAGTGCTCGTCGTCGAACGAGAAGCGGACGGACATAAATTCCCTCTTCAAAAGCTGGTATATTATGTGTCCACTTTCCTCACTCCATGCAAATCACGATACCCACATTATCAAAAGATAGCCTATGCGGTATTCATGGCATCCCAGAAACTTCGACACTACTTTCAAGAGTGTTCGATTATGGTAGCCTCGGAGGTGCCACTCAATGATATCATAAACAACCACGACGCCACAGGCCGGATTGCCAAATGGGCCATTGAGCTCCTCCCGTTCGACATAACATACAAACCTCGACGAGCCATTAAATCGCAAGTATTGGCCGACTTTGTCGCCGAATGGACGGAATCCGAACTCCCTAAAGAATACGGCGCGTACTCCAATTGGATTATGCACTTCGACGGCTCCAAAATGCTGGCCGGACTGGGGGCTAGCGTCGTCCTGACATCCCCAGCCGGAGATACAGTTCAATACGTACTGCAGATACTGTATACAGATTCCAACAATGCAGTCGAATACGAAGCCCTTTTACATGGTCTTCGGATGGCAGTTTCCATGGGCATTCAGCGCATGGAGGTGCGTGGGGACTCGAACCTCGCAATATCCCAAATAAATGGATACTTTGATGCCAAGGATCCAAAGATGGCGGCCTACCGCAATGCCGTCCTAAAGATGTCAGCTCGGTTCGAAGGGCTCGAATTTCACCATGTGGCTTGGGAAAACAATCAGGCGGCGGATATCCTCGCCCGCATTGGCGCAAAACGCGATGCGGTCCCCACCCCAACATCTTCTTAGAAAGGTTGTTTAAGCCATCCGTGGTATGGGAGGGATACACCGGCAATATTAGTCTGGACCTGGCCACAACCCTCGATACCGAACACTCTGACATAATCGGAGGCTCTGCCACCGAAATAACACCTTCAGCCCACGTAATAATGGCCATCATAGCCCCGTGGACAAAACCATTCCTGGCCTACCTAACTAGGCAGGAACTTCCGGAGGACCAAAATGAGGCACGCTGCATAGTGCGGCGATCTAAGGCCTACAGGGCCCATGAGGGAGAACTTTACAAAAAAAGCACTACTGGAGTCCTTCAAAGGTGCATCTCAAAAGAGGAAGGGCGGAACCTTTTGGCAGAAATTCACGCCGGGCTCGGCGGCCACCACGCCGCAGCCCAGGCTCTTGTAAGCAAGGCCTTTCATACAGGATTCTATTGGCCGACGGCCCGGGCAGACGCACAGGACTTGGTCCAACGCTGCGCCGGTTGCCAGCTTTTTGCAAACCAAAGCCACATGCCACCCACCGTCCTCCAAGCAATCCCCATTACGTGGCCCTTCGCGGTCTGGGGGCTAGACATGGTTGGAGTCCTTAAAGGGGGAACCGACGAGAAAAAAATACTTACTGGTCATGGTGGATAAATTCACCAAATGGATAGAAGCCAAACCTGTTAAAACAGCCGAATCCGGACCAGTGATAGACTTTATATCTGGGGTCGTACAATGTTATGGCGTCCCCCATAGCATCATCACTCACAACGACACGAACTTCACGACCAATGAGGTAAAACTCTGGTGCAGCAAAATGGGCATCAAGCTCGATTATGCTTCAGTCTATCACCCACAAACCAATGGCCAAGTTGAGCGAGCAAACGGTCTTATAATGAGCGGCATTAAACCCAGGTTAGTGCGGTCCTTAACGGAGTCTAATACGCACTGGGTAGAGGAGCTCGACTCCGTACTCTGGGGGCTGCGGACCACGCCGAATCGCAGTACCGGATATACACCCTTCTTTATGGTGTACGGCGCAGAGGCAGTCTTGCCCTGTGACATAATTCTTGACTCACCTCGAGTGCGCATGTACGAAGAAAGAGAAGCCGAGCTCGATTGACAGGACAGTCTGGACACCCTAGAGGAGGAGCGCGACGTGGCAAAAGCCTGTTCCGCATTTTATCAGCAACAGGCTCGCAGATACCAAAGCAGGGAAGTACGGCCCAAAACTTATAACGTTGGCGAACTAGTCCTACACCTGTCGGATAAGAAAAAGAACAAGCTCGAGCCCAAATGGGAAGGTCCCTTCATTATTGACCAAGTTCTGACCGGTGGAGCGTACCGTCTGCGGGATGCATCGAATAATCGACTCGAGCCGAACCCATGGAATGCGGCCAGGCTCCGAAGATTCTACGCCTAGCGCCGGACTCTATGTTCGTCTCCTTCCTCTGCCCATTTTTTGCATATACATTACCTGTCTTGTTTTTCTTTCTTTCTTCAATTCTTTCTCTAGGCCTTCAAGGGCCAACTTGTGCCTCAGTTGCACATTATAAATGCGCTAGCCGCGCTCATATTACCTGGCGGCTTCTTTCACAGAAGCTTAATTATTTATCAGGGCCTCATGCCCCACACATGTGTTATACTTCCGCATGTACCTTTTTTCGCCATTATATGCATCGATATGACTTAAGTTTTGGCCAAGCTGGGTTGCCTGGCTCTTGTATTTATGCCCTACGTTCCCGTTAATTCGGCTAGGGCATAAGGGAAGCACCTCTGCGATTGTTACTGCCAGGTCAGCCGGATGTGTACCTCAGACTGGGTGAAGCCGAAAGCTAGCGTTCTTAAGGGAATATTCGGTCGGTGAACAAAAGATGATTTTTATTTATTTTCCATATGTGCCCCCAGATGTTTTTCCTGTGTCTCCTATCACAGCCCGGACATGCATTTTAGGGCATGCGTACCCAGGGAAAGGAACCCTTAACGGAACTATTCTCCCTGGAAGATGTTTCTTACTACCCATGTAATATAACATAACTAGTTGGGCACTTGTTTGTTCAAGCACTAATGACCCCTACACCTGGTCTCCATTCATAACCCGGTTCTTATATAACTGAGCGGGTATTCGGATACACTCCGGACTATCGGGTCCCGAGGTTGAAGCGAAAAGGTCTGCCATGACAAATGATCTACAATCCGGCTAGAAGGCATTATACATGTCACTTTCATTACATAGTCATGCAGACTAACTAAATTCCTCTTCTATACCATCCAACAGGCGGTCTAGCCTACAATCCTGTTGGGAATACTTTGCGGCTAATTCTACATGCCCATAAACTAAGCTAACGGGGATCTCTTTTCCGTCGGGCCCCACAGGTCCAACCTCGGCCATGTGATTTGGGTCAGCCTTGGTATACCGCGTCTTCACCATGGCCCAGGCTTCCCTAGCACCTTGACGGCAGGCCGAGATCTTCCATAATCGGAAGCGCCGCCACGCTCCCTTGAGCTTCTCCGCAAGCTCTGCAACGCCTTCTGGCAGGGAGACGGATGGCCACAAGGCCTGGGCAACACCTTGCATCACCTGCCGAACTTGTTCATGTAGTTGTGAGAGCTCGGATAGAAGATCACCCGCTGACCCGGGCATTTCCTCTGCGGGGCGACCCGTCAGCATACCTACAGACATAACGCTGTTAGCCGGCTTCTTTGCCGAACTCCTCCAAAAGGATTCGTTCAAGCACTTACTGAAAATGCCGCGTCAAAGCTGCTTATTCTCCTTCTCAGAGTCCGCAAGCTGGGCTCGAACATCTTTCAATTCCATGCTCAGCTTGGTATTGGCGTCTTGGAGATTGTTTTTCTCCTGCCTAACCTTAGTCAGCATGCATTCGCCAGCCTTTAGCTGCCGAACAGCATGCTGCTCCTCCGGATTCTCTCCGGATTCATCTGCAACATCTATTATTAGATCTGCAGCTATGCCGCATGCTACATGGTACCTGTCATTCTTTGAAAGAAATGTTACCAGCGGGTGCCTCTTTAGGTTCCTTCAATGCGGCAACAGCGGCCTGAAGTTGGGTCTTGCATTCCTCCAGCTCCTGTGCCAGTCGACTATTCTTCTCTGTAAGAACCTGCACAATAAAATGATCCTTAAATCAGTTCTGCTAACTATTTCAAGTCTCAGGGGCTACTGATACATATAATCGTTAGATTTACTTTCCCGTACATCCTTTACATACTGATCCGTGGCTCTGGCTAAACCATCTTGAGCAGCACAGAGGTACGCCTCTCCAAAATTGAAGGCGTCAAATGCCTCTGGCGAGAAACAAGCGTCGCGGAGTACGGCCCGGCGGCGCCTATGATTCATGGCGCTTTCCACTTCTGAATTTGTGGCGGATAATCTATCTGCATCCTCTGTAGGGGGATTACCCGGTGCCCGCCCCATATCGGCTTTCGCCTCTATGTCTGGTCCTGGCGCCCGACTGGTGGAAGCGTGATTAGCAACATCGCCGAACATATTCCGGCGAGCATTTTTTCTGTTAGAGAAACACGGGTGTCATTACATTTCGAGAAAGACGACAACCACGGAGCGGGGTTTCTGTTATACCTTTGCGTCGGCGTCTCCGTCCTGACCGCCTTCCTTTTTGGCCGGCCCGGCCTCGGTGCTTCTTGTTGGCGAGTTGCTGCGGGTTCGGTATGGCGTCCCGAATGCCTTCCCTGTAAAAACACCATATGCATATGGTAGGTGAAGTGTCTAAATGGGGATCCTAGTTTTTGGAGTTGGGATTTTTGGGTTTTTCTTACATGCGATGCAGGAAGCAGTCCGGGATAGTCGGCCGTAATGGCCACCATGGCGTCATCGCAGCTTAATTGATAGAACTGCCGGTCTATCAGCTCCACGAATATGTCCGGATCTTCTTCGAGTCCGGGACCGAGGGCCTGGTCAGGGTCCTCTGGCTGTGGAGATGGGCTGCTGACCTCCCTTATGGCTTTTCGTAGTTCCTGCCGCAAAATGGCAAGGTGAGTACCTACGACAAAGGATGCGGGAAGAATGGAAGTAAGGAGATATAACTCACCCAGCTTTGCGGGTTGTACATGGAGAATCCATCCTGTGGCTTGATGCAGATGAACTCCTCTTCCTCTCCTCTGAACAATTCGGACAGAATTTTTGCCAAAGCGGCAGCATTGCTCGGACCCTTACGCCTGCAACGGGTGGCATCATCTTCCCCGTTAAAACACCACAAGGGGTGCCCTCGATATTGAAGTGGTTGCACTCCCCGCATTATACATATTGACATAACCTCAATTACTGTCAATCCTGATTGAGCCAGCGCTTTAATCCGGTTCATCAGGTAAAGGACTTCCCCATTGTCTTCCTCCTGGGGGCTCCGTGGGCGCAAACTTCGGCGTTTCTTCAGAGGAGCATTGATGAACTCAGGAAGACCCCGCCGAACAGGGTCCGGAAGGGGGACGTCCTCCATATAAAACCATTCCGAAGGCCAGTCTTCGGACGTCTTCTTCGGAGTACCGGACAGGTATCCGGTTTCTGCGATGCGCCATATTTCGGCTCCGCCCACTTGATAAAGTGACCCCTCCTATGTGCGAAGGACGAGGCAAAATAACATTTTCCACAGCTCGAAATGAGCCTCGCAGCCCAGGAATAACTCGCAGAGGGCAACATATCCGGCAATGTGTAAAATAGAAGCAGGGGTGAAATTATGCAGTTGGAGGCCATAAAACTCCAGGAGCCCGCGGAGGAACGGATGAATCGGAAATCCGATTCCCCTCAATAAATAAGGGACAAGGCATACCCGCTCCCCCGTAGAGGGGCTGGGGAAGCTCTCCGCTTGCTCCCCGCCATTGTAGGTGGCGAGCCCGGCTCGGACGGGCACCATGTATGCCGGAGGGAGAAATCCTTTAGTTTGCAGTTCGACTAATCGACTGTGTGGGACTGAACACCTCTCCCAATCGCCGGGCTTAGGGATATGGGGGCGAGAGGAGGAGCTGCGGAGGTCGGCCATGCTGGAGTGGATCTTTCCGAAGCACGCTCCGATGAATTCTCGCTGGGGGAGGATGGTATGGATTGGATCTAAGAATCCCCATCCCTTTAATAGACAATTTATTTATCTGGCTAGGGGGCGAATGTAAAAATGCCCTGGAGCCTCGCATTCATTCGACGCGTGGAAGATAGCCCTTATTGGGCATGGAAGCCAAGAGGTTCAACATTTATGGGCCCGGACACTGCTTAACAGACGTTCGAAATTTGGAGAAGAACCCGCCCTGCAATGCCGAAGACAACACTGCGCGCCGGACTCATCGTCATTGAAGCCTAGTTTGGGGGTTACTGAGGGAGTCCTGGATTAGGGGGTATCCGGATAGCCGGACAATATCCTTTGGTCGGACTGATGGACCATGAAGATACAAGATTGAAGACTTCGTCTCGTGTCCGTATGGGACTCTACTTGGCATGGAAGGCAGGCTAGGGAATACGGATATGTATATCTCCTCCTTTGTAACCGACCTTGTGTAACCCTAGCCCCCTCCGGTGTCTATAGAAACCGGAGGGTTTTAGTCCGTAGGACAACACACAATCATACCATAGGCTAGCTTCTAGGGTTTAGCCTCTCCGATCTCGTGGTAGATCAACTCTTGTAATACTCATATCATGAAGAATAAATCAAGCAGGACGTAGGGTTTTACCTCCATCAAGAGGGCCTGAACCTGGGTAAAACATCGTGTCCCCTGCCTCCTGTTACCATCCGCCTTAGACGCACAGTTCGGGACCCCCTACCCGAGATCCGTCGGTTTTGACATCGACAGCCGGCATTGGAGCTTAATGCACCCGGTTGTGGGAAGAATATGCCGGCCGGCACCTCGGCAGCAAGCGGCCCCTCCGTTACTTGCACGCCTGCCGTTGGCGGTGCCTCGACATTAGCCGAGCTCGACGCCATCACGGTAACTAAGCCTCTCGGTCGATGACTTCATCTCCTTGCCTTTGACTGGGCATCCCTGACACCCTACATGTTTTCGCAGGGCGCCGCCGATGTTCCATGCTCTCCTGCACTTCGTGAATGGCGATTTGATCGATGCCGCTAAGGCCAGAATTGTTCAACCGGACAACCGCCTGTTCCACGGCAATCCGATGCCACCCAACGTGTATAGGGTTCAACTGGTTCGGGTGCTGCGGGGCTGCGACGACTTGTTACCTCCGTATCGACCCCCTGGGGCCGACGAAGATGATGTGCTGACCCTCAGTGCCTGCATAGGCTGGTCCATGCTTTGGTCGAAGAGCCAGATTCGTTTGGGGGCGGGGGACACCACCCTACAGACAACACCACCAGTCGTGCCGGCGCCAAGCCATGGCAAGACCGCCGCAACGCTACCGGACGACGACGACGAACATATAGCCGATCCGAACATGCATATGGCACAGGATCCGGACGACAACGACGATACATTTACCAGGGTCAATAAGTACTTCAACGAACATGGGTACGGTGACGAATTCTTGGGGCCTCCTTCTCAAGAACCCAACCCTGCAAAAGACGATCGCGATCTAGCTAGTACCGTGGAGAAACCCAATTGCAACAGGCATTGTCTGGCGTTCAGTTCTCAGGAGACGCCTCCAGCTGCCGCCTTCACCAAGCCTCAGATAGTCGAGGTGCGAAATATTATCAGCCCCAACACACTCAAGAAGGTTGTCTCTGAGTAGAACTCGATCCCATTACAGCAGAAGAAGAAGGGACGGAAAAGAAAGAATAACAAGGGTGCGAGCCAGCCGGCACCGAGTACGATTCGTGCTCAGGAAGGGCCACCTACATCTAAGGATATCTCGAGGAGGGTGCATGTGGCGGGTAGGCCGATGCTACTGATAAATCTGCTCAATGCTGCAACCGGTGCTATTAATGTGTTATTCTAGTACGAACTCTATGGTAGATTGAACGGAAATAATAGCTTTGTGTTATTTTACTACAGACTCTTGAATAGATCGATCAGAAAGAATAACTTTGAGGTGGTTTTGTACCCTACAATAATCTCTTCGTTTGTTCTCCGCTATTAATGACTTTGGAGTGACTCTTTGTTGCATGTTGAGGGATAGTTATATGATCCAATTATGTTGTTATTGTTGAGAGAACTTGCACTAGTGAAAGTATGAACCCTAGGCCGTGTTTCAACGCATTGCAATACCGTTTGTGCTCACTTTTATCATTTGTTACCTTTCTGTTTTTATACTTTCAGATTACAAAAACCTATATCTACCATCTATATTGCAGTTGTATCACCATCTCTTCGCCGAACTAGTGCACCTACAATTTACCATTGTATTGGGTGTGTTGGGGACACAAGAGACTCTTTGTTATTTGGTTGCAGGGTTGTTTGAGAGAGACCATCTTCATCCTACGCCTCCCACGGATTGATAAACCTTAGGTGATCCACTTGAGGGAAATTTGCTACTGTCCTACAAAACTCTGCACTTGGAGGCCCAACAACGTCTACAAGAAGAAGGTTGTGTAGTAGACATCACTTCCCGAAGAGTCGAACAGCCAAGCGCAAAGTTTACTAGTACTAGTACTACTACTATACTAGTCTATAGAGGTATGTACTATACTAGTACTAGGAACCGGATGGAGGAGCGTCTGCACTCTTATTATATTTTTAAAATGTGATAAAGCAATCTTCAACACATTTGGTTCTCTTTGAGGTTCTCCATGTGATGATGGAAGTTGATTGCATGGAACACTTGCCACAATTCTCGCTTAATTTTGGCTCATATCCTGTTACAAATAGGAGCACTCAGTAATATTTCCTCTTTTTTGTTATTCGGCATGTAAACAGGTCAGCAAACCTTGCAGCACATCTTTGTGCAAACCGTGCTTGCTGCACTTTGAATGTGGCCAAGAGCTGGCTTGATGAAACACCTCGCTTCCTACTTCTTCTTTTTGCGGGGTACCTCGCTTCCTAGTGACCAGTGTCTTGGCTGATCGTCCTAAGAATGCTAATATATGAATAAAGCTCTCTAATTTACCCGCAAAAAATATTAAGCAATATTAACCGGAAAGGAGGGAGTATGGACTAGCACTACTTTTTGGTGTGTCCCGTCAACTCGCAGAACGAGGAGAAGCTTGCCGGACAAGGTAAAGCTCGCTTATGCCTTTTGACTAATGCAACGTACCCTCTCCATAAAAATCGTTTTATATTATGTGTACGTGCCATTGAGCGATATAACTTTATTTAAAAATAACGCGCCAACGCATCAAGTCAAACTTTGTTTCGTGCACGCGTGGTACACGACCTCCGTAGGTAAACAACCGCTACACGCGTTCAAATTAGCACGTGGGCTGCCATTTTGTATAGAAATGAGCTCCACTGTGTACCCGTGCGGGTGTGGCTGGGCACGAAGCGTGAGTACGTGCACAGTGCACCTATTCTCTTCTTGTATACGTACACCATCTATGTGGGGTTGTGTGAGAGAGATACAAACGTAGAGAGATATAGTGTGTGGGTTCGTGAGACTTTATTTGGGGGGGGTCAATCAAAAAATGTAACAGATGCAATGTGTGTGAAATAGAGTCCTGGATATATCATATATATAGAGGGGGCGATCCACGAGAAGAGAGTGGAGGTGTCATCGGCTTGAGGTGTCCATAGAATTGAAGAGAGGGATGATGTGTGTGTGCACGCGCGCGATCGATAAAGAGTGCCATCGATTTTGTGTGTGCCCACATCAAAGATATAGTGGCTGGCCTACTGGAACGTGAGAGGGGACAGGTGCAGTTTGTCTCTGTGGCATGGATACCTACCTACATCGCTCGACTATTTGTGTGTGGTGGGGGGAGGGAGGCCTAATTAACTATAGAGGTACAATGGATGGTATACGTGTGGAGGAGTAAAGAGGCCTACCTCATGTATTAAGGGAGATCGATCTACCTCATGTATTAAGGGAGATCGATTGGCATCCATGCATGTGTGTAGGAGAGGAATAAGGTTGGGAGAGAGACAGAGCTAGAGTGTTGGAGGGTGTGGTAGTGGAGTTGCTTCTAACAAATGGTGGGATAGGCTTGCTAGACAACCGGAGGGCACGCCTGCAATATCAATAAGAGAGCGGATGGCTGCTTTTATGTGCACGTGCGTGTGAGAGACGGGTCAGGAGGCATGCACGAATGATGAGGGGGGACGATATGGCTGTGGTAAGCAGACGTAACTACATAGGAAGATCAATCGTCCTTTTTTAGAGAAAGGAGAGACATAACTTGTGAGGTACGTCGATCGATGGGGGGGATAGTTAAAGTCGACCTAGGTATATGTTGGGAGATTGATCGGTATACATGCATGTGTGTGTTAGAAGCAAATGAGGCACGGGGAGAAGGATAGAGAGAGAGAGGGATGCATCTAGGAGGTGGTGCGAGAGTCATACTATATTGAGGGGAAGGAGTGTGCGAGTACGAGATTGATGAAAAGAGTGGTGGGAGTGAGGCATGGACGGTGATAAGAGAAGAGGGGAATCTTGTGTTTGTGCTAGGCACACCTGGCTAGAGAGGCATATCGATCGATGTGTGCCGTAAAGAAGGAGATGGGCCTACACACACCGTGGGTGAACGGCCTAAAGTGAAAAGATGAATTTGCGCGATGGAGCTAGAGAATGCTGAGGGAGGGTGAGAGGGTTGCGGGCGTGTGCATGTACGAGAGAAAGTTAGCGCTAGCTACAAAGATAAGAGGATTATGTGGGTGTAAAAGACGAATAGAGATCATACTTCATTATAAAAAGCGAATTCGGATATTTGAAGAATTTATTATAGTGTTTTAAACCGACGCATGTGTGAATATATATAACGGCGATACACATGGTGTGGTTATGAACATGTTATACTACATATAATATATTTTATCTCTACTCTTATAAAAACGGAGTTGTTGATGATGGTGTGCCTGCCATCCTGCAATATAGGCCGTCCGATTTATATCTGACGGATAGGAAGGAAACTATGGCAATTTTGAAAAAAGATACCCACACCCCTCTCCATATTTGCAAATTAGGCCTCCCCTTGATCATGTTGATGTTCTGTGGAACGCATGGGCACCTTGCTAGTACTACGTATAATATATAGAACATTGATCATAATTTGAGCTAATGTGTGGCTTTTGTAGCTCAGGTCTAAATACTTGTCATAATGTAGGGGGCGGGGCACTATACTATGTGTGGTAAACACGGTGTATGTATGAAACATGGTTTAGATTATGAATATATAGTTAGTACATCAAATGTACTATTATTTGGCATCAACATCAAGTGTATTCAAAAAATATAATTCGAGTTCATGTAGTACACATGGTTCATATCTATCTCTATAGTAATCATGTGGTGTGTTATTAAGGTAATACACGGATGATAGTTGAAGTTGGCAACAATCATGATTGTAGATTCTTGTTGAAATAGATAAACGAATTCAAATTCAGTTCGAATTGCAGCGGTAGTATAGACATTTGGAATGCACTAAAATGTTGGTATGAGTAGGTTACATGCATCATACAGCAAGCGAAAAAAATTAATTGGACATAACATGGATTCATACTCCCTCCTTCTTCCATCTATATAGGGCATAATGCGTTTTTTAAGATTGCCTTTGACTATTGACAAGATTAATAGTACATGACATGCACAATGTGAAAATTATATCATTGAAAGAACCTTTCACAGACGAATTTAACGGTGTGTTTTGTGTAAGTTGCATGTCATATATTATTGCTCTAATATTTGTTCAAAGTTAGCATCGAAAAACGCATTAGGCCCTATATAGATGGAAGGAGGGAGTAGCTTTGAATAGCATTTTTATAGTAAAACGGGGCAAGACTCTCTCTTTGTGTGGTGTGAATAGTTTTATTTTTTCATTTTCTTTTTGGTTGAGGGAAGTGAGAATTGATTTGATACGTACAAGTACAATATTACACGTTAGGCTTGTCCCTAAAATACAACCCGCGCCTTGTTATATCCCGAAAAGTCAGATATCGTGCTCCCAAAACTGGCGCCTTCACAACCCGCGCCTTGCTATCCCGAAATTACAACGCGCGCGAAAACTCCCTCCAGCTGCCAAATCCCGACACGCGAAATCCCCCTTCTAACCCTGAGCCAAAAGGGCCGCTAGTTCAAATCGGTGGGGGTAGTTTTGTAACACATCCTACATTTTGGACAAGCGCGTCCCTAAGTCATGGTTCACCCCCTCCCATCGCCTCCTTTTTGCCATTCGAAATCCCAGGCCGCCATAACCTCTCCGTTCCAGCCGCGAAACCCCACCCTCCTTCGTCCGCCACCTCACCGCTGCCCAGCCGGAGCCTCTTCCCCAACGACGTCGTCCACCACAACAGCTCAACGTCCCTCGTCCACCTCCCAGGATGAGGATCCATCGTCCATCTCGTCGTCCTGCCGGTTCAGCCGCCTCGTCCTCCACCTCCAAGGAGCTGCTCCGATGATCGCCTCGTCTATCGCGGCTACTCCATCCCCACAGCGCCGTCTTAACCTACTCCACCGGAACCGCAGCATCCTCACCGACTCCTTGGATGAAGCCGAGGCCTACTCGGTGCCACCAAAGAGGTTGTACACTCATCGCATCGCACCTTCTCCTTAAGTCGACCTCCCGGCGCCAACGGTGCTCCATCACGCACCCCCATGGAGTGGCTACCTTGAAGCCGACGCCGCGGGCGACATCTCCACAGCGGCTCTCCCCCAGTGCGAGGCCCCTTGGTTGGCGACGTCCATACCAACCAGATCTGTTGCTGCTGCTCCGGCTCTCACTCGCTCGCGCTGCTGCTGCTTCGGCTCTCGCTCGATCGCTCGCTCGCGTTGCTGCTGCTGCTCTCCCCCTCGCTCGTGCTGCTGCTCTGCTCCGATTTAGCTACACTTCAGTCGACTGAATCGACTTATGGGTTAGTCTATTTTCAGGGGGGCTCGCTGGAGTTAAGGAAGAACCACCCGCAGTGGGGACGGGGGCTCATCGGAGAGGTACCCCACTATCTATCTTAGGGTTCAGGGTGGGGCGGGGGGCCTAGAGGGCTGGCCGGGGCAGCGGCGGACCGGTGGTGGGGAGTTGTTTCGGGGCGGCGAAGCGGCGCTGGGGCCGGCGGTTCGGCCGGTGGTTGCTGGCGGCTCAGGGGGGTGCAGGTTGAAGATGAACTGCAGGCCCTCCCTAAACTACATGTCAACTACCTCTCTGCTACCATTATGTTCAGTTTCGACACTAACATTCAGATTCCACAGTAAATTTCAGTTTCAATAGTGAAGTTTAGAGTCAACAGTTTTTACCTCGTCTGTTGTAGTCAGGTGGTTTTTGGTGATGTAAATTTTACATCTATTTTACATCATCTATTGGAGATGCTATTAGAATCCCACTTGAGATTGACGATGTCTGTCTTGTGCTGCTTCAGCCTTGATGTCCTGTTCACCTCTTGGACTCCAAGTCAGGTCCAAATTAATGTTCATACTTGAGTTGTAAATTAGTTGTGGGGCACATATCGAGGAAGCAATGAATAGTATCTCTGTCTAATATCTGGTTAACCTAGGGTATGCCTATGTTGTTCATCTTGGGTGGGAAACAAATAGTAAAGCAATCATCATCTGTCTTTTTATTATATTAAAGCAATCATCAGCCTGCTATCATTATTTTTGGATCCATCCACTGATTGTTACCATCACTCTAAATTTCTGCATGCTCTCCTTACATAATCTCACCATATTTTTTCGTATGCATGTCAGATATTGTACATAGTCATGGTGAACATTTAGAGAAAAAGAGAAGAGTTTTGCGCGGCAATACAATGTCATGCAGACATCGCTCCATGGTGGATTCAATGGCAAACCCTCCCCACCCCTCTCCAGATTGTAATCTAGAGGAAGATATCTGTTCTGAGGCGGATTCAGACGCCGCTGACCACTCCTATTTACCAAGGTGTTTGCTCTACCTTGGCATGATGATGTTAGTCATATCATGCATATGTTGCCTTGCAGTGCCTACTTTTGACATCATATATGTCATCTGCTTAGTTTAGACATGTTCTGTAATGCCACCTGTTTAGTTTCTATATCATATATGGGAATTATGCAGTCTCATGTCTTTTATCCAGCCATAATATATGTGAAATGTGCAATGCCATCCTGTTTAACCAGGCATCATATATTTGAATGATATCTTGCCCATCCTTTTCTTCATTACATTTCCATTTGTCGACAATGTTTATATATTAAAATACTCTTTCTATGAATCAGCCATTTGGGTGGGAGATTGAAAAATCTGGAGTGAAAACAAGGCCTTCAGAGCAGACAGTGCTACTTGTCGAAGCAGATCTCTTGTTGGATCCCGATAGCTCCTCAGAGATGGATTCATAGACAGATGACTAGTCCTATTCCCCCAACGAGGTGTATGCTCTAACTTGGCACGGTTATAGTGCTCATATCATGCATATGGTGTCTTGCATTGCATAGTTTAGACATCATATACACAATATTCAACACCATGTTCTTAATTCAGACATCATATCGAATGCCCTCTGTTTAGCATATAAATCACATATGTGAATTAAATGATGCAATCCTGATTACTTAGATAACATGTAGGTGAATTATGTCATGCGATCATGTTTAGTTATTCATCATATCTTTGAATTATGTTATGCTGTGCTATCCAGTTTAGATAGACATCATATATGTGAAATTATGTCATGTTATCCGTTTTAGATAAACAATATACATGTCAACTATTTCATGCCCTCTTTTTTCCACACTATCTATTGCATATGTCTCTCATACAATGTCTGTACATCCAACTATGTTTCCTGTTTATCAGCCATTTGAATTGGAGCGGGTGATGCCGGTATCTAGCGGACTAAAAACACGGTCTTCAAATAAAACAGTGCTACCTCTTGGTGGAGATAGCACCCCGGTTGTACATGCACGAGAACCAGCCCTACCACACATAACCCAAACTCTCGCAGATTGTATCCCTACTGCGATGGACAGAGAACTAGCTTCACCCAATCTAACCCCAACCCCGGTAGATAGTAACCCAGTTCATGTTGACACAACACCATCTCCACCACAGAGCTCCCAAACAAGATCAGTTAGTAAGGCAGCTCCAATGCCCAAAGGGTCAGTACTACCACGGCGAACCCCAACTCCACCAGTTAGTACACCTATTCCTGTGGAGGAAGCACAACCAGCTAGTCGTAGTTTAGCATCTATCGCATTTGATGTTGTTAAATTGTATGTGCGAATCTTTCCATCTTGGAAATATTATACTGAAGATGCAGGAAAATGCCAGTTGCAGGTATTTGTCCAGGAGTTATGTGTAAGTAATGTTATTCATGGCAATTACTTTGCTTTGTCTCATACATCCTACCTCCATGATGGTTATAATACAGCTAATTTTTCCCATTTTTCTCTATAGAGAAGGACCGATTTGGAAACTCAGGATGAGATAACCTATGCTAATACCTCTGCTATCTTCAAGAATGCTTGGTGGCAGTATCGGAATTACCTGAAGAAAACGTACTTCACCGGCAAAGAAACTCATCAAATTCCCTTACGTTCTCCTGAGACACATTTACTGGACGATGACCGGGAACACCTTGTTCTGTACTGGTCCCGAACCAAGAATGTGGTAAGGTCTATGAGCTCATTTTCTATTTTTAAGTACTATATTCTTGCGTCTTATTGTACTCTGTTCATGTAGAACAAGTGTCTAAACCTGAAGAACAACTGTTCTAATTTAAGATTCCATTGCTATCATAGTTCAAAAAAGCGCTAGGCGTTAATTGTGTGTTTTACCACCGCCTTGCGTTTTACTGACCAAAGTGCATGCTTATGCGCAGCACAGATTAAGCGTAGTTATGTGCAATGCGTTTTGCCAACGCCTAGAGCCTAGGTGCTTAAGCGCTCGCTTAGGCGCACCTTTTTTAACTATGATTGCTATCGTGCATACTGCTTTGCTCTTGTATCACTGTGTTTACTCATACAAACTTACTTTTAAATTGAAGGATCCAATCAAAACTCCAATGGCACAGCAGGTATGTTCACGCATGTTTCTTTAATAGGTTTGCTCTTATCAATAGCTCTATTGATTTCAATTTCAATTGTGTATACAGTTGACTTCTCATATCATGCACATTACTAGCATCACAACAGAGCCAATAGTGTTGTTGTACATGTAGACCCGTGGTACCCATCTGAAATCTTGTTGTGCCTTGTAGTTTCCCACGCTTTGTATTCTTTCATTGCTACTTTGTCTTGAACTGATATGATTTGAACCATGTCTCTATTTTGATTTGGAAAGACAATGCAGTGACCATAGGACGTAGATATATGTTTGTTTGATGCTTTTATTATGTACTAGTACTTGGCAACAGAAGACTTGGTAGTTTAATCATGTCCACCTTACTAATGAACTGGTTCACCGAAATGAGTTTAATATACTAGTACATGCTAAACATTTTATGTGTCTGCTTGTTTCTTCTTTTAGAATGCTGACAAAATATTGGGGAAGAGTGCCTTATTAAGCAATGGTAAAGGAATTAATGCAGATAAGGTTCAGGATAATGAAACATCCTTGTTGGTCTCCAACAAAGCCGATAAAACAGCTAAGGAAGACTATCTCGAAGATAGTGAGACAACCCCAAAGTCCTGTCTTGGTTTAGTGTTCGAGTTACAGGTCACTACCGCTTGCACAAGCTATTCAAACTCACTGTCTGAATTAGTTTGGTTTCTTGAGTCCCAACTACAAGCTCAAAGACATCGATCAGCTGTGCCGCGACAAGAAGCGGAAGGACTGTGGAAGTCCCTAGAGCATTCAGATGCATACTTTCTGGTGCAACAACACGCGTTGGAGGATTTTAGCGCCAAACAGGACAAAGCTAATAAGCTAGCTAAGCTTATTGCCAGCATGGTGGATACCCAGGATAATGTTTCTTGAGATCTTCTGAAGTTGTTTCAGTTATGCTCTTGTTTTGCTACCGCATTTATTTGCACTGTGCTACCTCTTGAGCACTGCGTTGGTTTTCCCTTGAAGAGGAAAGGGTGATGCAGCAAAGTAGCGTAAGTATTTCCCTCGGTTTTTGAAAACCAAGGTATCAATCCAGTAGGAGGCTACGCGCAAGTCCCTCGCACCTGCACAAACAAATAAATCCTCGCAACTAACGTGATAAGGGGTTGTCAATCCCTACATGGCCACTTACGAGAGTGAGATCTGATAGATATGATAAGATAATATTTTTGGTATTTTTATGATCAAGATGCAAAGTAAAATAGAAAGCAATAAAAATAACTAAGTATTGGAAGATTGATATAATGGAGAATAGACCCGGGGGCCATAGGTTTCACTAGTGGCTTCTCTAGAGAGCATAAGTATTCACGGTGGGTAAACAAATTACTGTTGAGCAATTGACAGAATTGAGCATAGTTATGAGAATATCTAGGTATGATCATGTATATAGGCATCACGTCCAAGACAAGTAGACCAACTCCTGCCTGCATCTACTACTATTACTCCACACATCGACCGCTATCCAGCATGCATCTAGAGTATTAAGTTCATAAGAACAGAGTAACGCTTTAAGCAAGATGACATGATGTAGAGGGATAAATTCATGCAATATGATAAAAACCCATCTTGTTATCCTCGATGGCAACAATACAATACGTGCCTTGCTGCCCCTACTGTCACTGGGAAAGGACACCGCAAGATTGAACCCAAAGCTAAGCACTTCTCCCATTGCAAGAAAGATCAATCTAGTAGGCCAAACCAAACTGATAATTCGAAGAGACTTGCGAAGATAACCAATCATACATAAAAGAATTCAGAGAAGATTCAAATATTGTTCATAGATAAACTTGATCATAAACCCACAATTCATCGATCTCAACAAACACACCGCAAAAGAAGATTACATCGAATAGATCTCCACGAGAGAGGGGGAGAACTTTGTATTGAGATCCAAAAAGAGAGAGAAAGCCATCTGTAAACTACTCACACTTCATCGGAGAGGCTATGGTCTTGATGTAGAAGCCCTCCGTGATCGATGCCCCTTCTGGCGGAGCTCCAGAACAGGCCCGAAGATGGGATCTCGTGGATACAGAAAGTTACGATGGTGGAATTAGGTTTTTGGCTCCTTCTCTGATTGTTTGGGGGTACGCAGGTATATATAGGAGGAAGGAGTACGTCGGTGGAGCAACATGGGGCCCACGAGGGTGGAGGGCGCGCCTGGGGGGTAGGCGCGCCCCCCTACCTCGTGGCTTCCTGGTAGCTTTCTTGACGTAGGGTCCAAGTCCTCTGGATCATGTTCGTTCCGAAAATCACGTTCTCGAAGGCTTTATTCTGTTTGGACTCCATTTGATATTCTTTTTCTGCAAAACTCTGAAATAGGAAAAAAATAGCAATTCTGTGTTGGGCCTCCGGTTAATAGGTTAGTCCCAAAAATAATATAAAAGTGAATAATAAAGCCCAATATTGTCCAAAACAGAAGATAATATAGCATGGAGCAATCAAAAATTATAGATACATTGGAGACGTATCAAGCATCCCCAAGCTTAATTCCTGCTCGTCCTCAAGTAGGTCAATGATAAAAACAGAATTTTTGATGTGGAATGCTACTTGGCATAATTTTAATGCAATTCTTCTTAATTGTGGTATGAATATTCAGATCCAAAAGATTCAAGATAAAAGTTCAATATTGACATAAAAATAATAATATTTCAAGCATACTAACTAAGTGATTATGTCCTCTCAAAATAACATGGCCAAAGAAAGTTCATCCCTACAAAATCATATAGTTTAGTCATGCTCCATTTTTGTCACACAATAATGCTCCCATCATGCACAACCCCGATGACAAGCCAAGCAATTGTTTCATACTTTAGTAATCTCAAACCTATAAACTTTCATGCAATATATGAGCGCGAGCCATGGACATAGCACTATGGATGGAATAGAATATGATGATGGGGGTTATGTGGAGAAGACAAAAAGGAGAAAGTCTGACATCAACGATGCTAATCAATGAGCTATGGAGATGCCCATCGATTGATGTTAATGCAAGGAGTAGGGATTGTCATGCAACGGATGCACTAAAGCTATAAATGTATGAAAGATCAACAGAAGAAACTAAGTGGGTGTGCATCCAACTTGCTTGCTCATGAAGACCTAGGGCACCTGAGGAAGCCCATTGTTGGAATATACAAGCCAAGTTCTATAATGAAAAATTCCCACTAATATATGAAAGTGACAAAACAAGACACTCTCTATCATGAAGATTATGGTGCTACTTTGAAGCACAAGTGTGGTAAAGGATAGTAGCATTGTCCCTTTTATTTTTTATTTTTTTATTTGGCCTTTCCCTTTTTTGGCCTTTCTCTTCTTTTTTGGGACAATGCTCTATTAATGATGATCATCACACTTCTATTTATTTACAACTCAAAGATTACAACTCGATACTAGAACAAAGTATGACTCTACATGAATGCCTCTGGCGGTGTACCGGGATATGCAATGAACCAAGAGTGACATGTACGAAACAATTATGAACAGTGGCTTTGCCACAAATACTATGTCAACTACATGATCATGCAAAGCAATATGACAATGATGAACGTGTCATGATAAACGGAATGGCGGAAAGTTGCATGGCAATATATCTCGGAATGGCTATGGAAATGCCATAATAGGTAGGTATGGTGGCTGTTTTGAGGAAGATATAAGGAGGTTTATGTGTGAAAGAGCGTATCATATCACGGGGTTTGGATGCATCGGCGAAGTTTGCACCAACTCTCAATGTTAGAAAGGGCAATGCACGGTACCGAAGAGGCTAGCAATGATGGAAAGGTGAGAGTGCATATAATCCATGGACTCAACATTAGTCATAAAGAACTCACATACTTATTGCAAAAACCTACAAGTCATCAAAAACCAAGCACTACGCGCATTCTCCTAGGGGGATAGATTGGTAGGAAAATACCATCGCTCGTCCCCGACCGCCACTCATAAGGAGGACAATCAAAGAACACCTCATGTTTCAAATTTGTTACATAATGTTTACCATATGTCCATGCTATGGGACTTGCAAACTTCAACACAAGTATTTCTAAACTTCACAACTACTCAATTAGCACAACTTTAATATCACTACCTCCATGTCTCAATACAATCATCAAGCATCAAACTTCTCTTAGTATTCAACACACTCATAAGAAAGTTTTTTACTAATCTTGAATACCTAGCATATTAGGATTATTTAAGAAAATTACCATGCTATTTAAGACTCTCAAAATAATCTAAGTGAAGCATGAGAGATCAATAGTTTCTATAAAACAAATCCACCATAATGATCTAAAAGATATAAGTGAAGTACTAGAGCAAAACTATATAACTCAAAAGATATAAGTGAAGAACATAGAGTATTCTAATAATTTCCGAATCATGTGTGTCTCTCTCAAAAGGTGTGTATATCAAGGATGATTGTGGTAAACTAAAAAGCAAAGACTCAAATCATACAATATGCTCCAAGCAAAACATATATATCATGTGGTGAATAAAAATATACCTCCAAGTAAAGTTACCGATGGAAGTAGACGAAAGAGGGGATGCCTTTCGGGGCATCCCAAAGCTTTGGCTTTTAGGTGTCCTTAGATTATCTTGGGGGTGCCATGGGCATCCCCAATCTTAGGCTATTGCCACTCCTTGTTCCATAATCCATCAAATCTTTACCCAAAACTTGAAAACTTCACAACACAAAACTTAAAGTAGAAAATCTCGTGAGCTCCGTTAGCGAGACAAAACAAAACAGCACTTCAAGGTACTGTAATGAACTCATTATTTATTTATATTGGTGTTAAACCTACTGTATTCCAACTTCTCTATGGTTTATAAACTATTTTACTAGCCATAGATTCATCAAAATAAGCAAACAACACACGAAAAACAGAATCTGTCAAAAACAGAACAGTCTGTAGTAATCTGTAGCTAACGCAAGATCTGGAACCCCCAAAATTATAAAATAAATTTCTGGACGTGAGGAATTTATCTATTAATAATCTGCAAAAAGAATTAACTAAATTTAACTTTTCAAATAAAAATGGAAGCAGTTCTCGTGAGCGCTAAAGTTTATGTTTTTTACAGCAAGATTAAAAAGACTTTCCCCAAGTCTTCCCAACGGTTCTACTTGGCACAAACACCAATTAAACACAAAAAACACAGCCAAAACAGAGGCTAGATAAATTATTTATTACTAAACATGAGCAAAAAGCAAGGAATAAAAATAAAATTGGGTTGCCTCCCAACAAGCGCTATCGTTTAACGCCCCTAGCTAGGCATAAAAGCAAGGATAGATCTAGGTATTGCCATAGTAATAGGATAAATCATTAAAACTCATTTCATATTCTCTATGTTCGGCAGCAAGTTTTCTTTGAGGCAAGCAAAAGTAATCAAAAGGGCTAAATTTAATGGGACAAAAGTCCCCAAGATCAACTTTAGGAGGTATAGGTTCCTCCTTCGGCCCTTCATATTGCACAATTAATTCATCATTATAAGCATTCTTTTGACAGAACTTCGTGAGCCTATACTCGAGGGAATATTCTAACTCATTATTTCGAATACCCAAATCATTATTAAGTTCAGAGATTCTATCAACTAGAACATTGGTAGGAACCCTTTTTCTAAGATTCTCATTAAAAGCAACAAAGTCTAGAGATTGAAAACGCATTATTTCTTCTTGATCAAAAAGGATAGCCTCTATGGGAGGACGACCAGCGTCCACCCTATAATGCGCAAAGATTTCTTTGGCCTCTTTTATTATGAATCTAAACTCTTGAGCTAAAAAGATAGTAGCGGCACGCTTAACAGAAGAATGCTCAATATTAGAAAATTCTAGGAAAATCCTTTGTATGCAAGGGTGCAAGTGCATAAATTGTCTTTCAAGTTCAACTACAAGCATGGCGATAGCGTCCGCAAGGCTACTGGTTCTATGAAGAATAGAACTACCCATAGAAGGCAAAGCACCGGCACAAGTAAAGAAATCTTGGATAACTCCTTTTCCAATAATATTACCACTACCAATAAGGAATTTCTTTGTATGTAAGATAGGGGGTTCTTCATCAGGAGCATCAGAATTTTCCATAGTATTTTTATTGTCCATATCGACAATAATTTTCCCAATTTTAGATATGACGGCAAAAAGTGCAAGGGGCAGAAAGATGCAAATAGAAAAAGAGGGAGGATAGAGAGAGAGGGCGAATAAAACGGCAAGGGTGAAGTGGGGGAGAGGAAAACGAGAGGCAAATAGCAAATAATGTAATGCGGGAGATAAGGGTTGTGATGGGTACTTGGTATATTGACTTTTGCGTAGACCTCCCCGGCAACGGTGCCAGAAATCCTTCTTGCTACCACTTGAGCACTGCGTTGGTTTTCCCTTGAAGAGGAAAGGATGATGCAGCAAAGTAGTGTAAGACTTTCCCTCAGTTTTTGAGAACCAAGATATCAATCCAGTAGGAGGCTACGTGCGAGTCTCTCGCACCTGCACAAACAAATAAATCCTCGCAACCAACGCGGTAAGGGGTTGTCAATCCCTACATGGTCACTTACGAGAGTGAGATCTGATAGATATGATAAGATAATATTTTTGGTATTTTTATGATCAAGATGCAAAGTAAAATAGAAAGCAATAAAAATAACTAAGTATTGGAAGATTGATATAATGGAGAATAGACCCGGGGGCCATAGGTTTCACTAGTGGCTTCTCTTGAGAGAATAAGTATTCATGGTGGGTAAACAAATTACTGTTGAGCAATTGACAGAATTGAGCATAGTTATGAGAATATCTAGGTATGATCATGTATATAGGCATCACGTCCGAGACAAGTAGACCGACTCCTGCCTGCATCTACTACTATTACTCCACACATCGACTGCTATCCAGCATGCATCTAGAGTATTAAGTTCATAATAACAGAGTAACGCTTTAAGCAAGATGACATGATGTAGAGGGATAAATTCGTGCAATATTATAAAAACCCCATCTTGTTATCCTCGATGGCAACAATACAATACGTGCCTTGCTGCCCCTACTGTCACTGGGAAAGGACACCGCAAGATTGAACCCAAAGCTAAGCACTTCTCCCATTGCAAGAAAGATCAATCTAGTAGGCCAAACCAAACTGATAATTCGAAGAGACTTGCAAAGATAACCAATCATACATAAAAGAATTCAGAGAAGATTCAAATATTGTTCATAGATAAACTTGATCATAAACCCACAATTCATCGATCTCAACAAACACACCGCAAAAGAAGATTACATCGAATAGATCTCCACGAGAGAGGGGGAGAACTTTGTATTGAGATCCAAAAAGAGAGAGAAAGCCATCTAGCTAATAACTATGGACCCGAAGGTCTGAGGTAAACTACTCACACTTCATCGGAGAGGCTATGGTCTTGATGTAGAAGCCCTCCGTGATCGATGCCCCTTCTGGCGGAGCTCCAGAACAGGCCCCAAGATGGGATCTCATGGATACAGAAAGTTACGATGGTGGAATTAGGTTTTTGGCTCCTTCTCTGATCGTTTGGGGGTACGCAGGTATATATAGGAGGAAGGAGTACGTCGGTGGAGCAACATGGGGCCCATGAGGGTGGAGGGCGCGCCTGGGGGGTAGGCGCGCCCCCCTACCTCGTGGCTTCCTGGTAGCTTTCTTGACGTAGGGTCCAAGTCCTCTGGATCATGTTCGTTCCGAAAATCACGTTCTCGAAGGCTTTATTCTGTTTGGACTCCATTTGATATTCTTTTTCTGCAAAACTCTGAAATAGGAAAAAAAATTAGCAATTCTGGGTTGGGCCTCCGGTTAATAGGTTAGTCCCAAAAATAATATGCTTCTTTGTTCCCTATATTTCCACTGGTGGTGAACTTTGATGCCCAGTGGATGTAATATGTGTAATAGCGGTAATAGTCTAGCGTTAATTGCTTACTTATTTATTTCCTTATTGTCTTATTTAGTTGTTTGCTTGTAGTCCCTGCAGTTCTTTTTCTGTGTTTTTCTAGTGGCCACAATAACCTATTTTTGGAAACTAGGCCAAAATAATCATGGCAACACACGAACTGTTGTAACCATGGGCCTCCTACGGGCCGTACGATCCATGGGCCTTCTACGGGCCGTATGATCCATGGGCCTTCTACGGGCCGTACGATCCATGGGCCTTCTACGGGGCGTATCGTCATTTCGCCAATCATGGGTCGTACTATTCATGGACCATAACGGGCCGTTAATAGGCCGTATTTGATAACTCTATGAAAACAGCCCAACTGGTTTTTTTGACATGAAAACGGCCCAACGTATTAACGGGCCACAAATGGGCCGACTGTAACCACTTTGGCCCACAAGCAGAAAATGACAGTAACGGGCCATAAGTAACCGAATGCTGGAAATGAGCCCAAGAATAAATGGGCCCTGAGAAGGCCGAAAGATAACCTGGGCTGGAAACGGCCCAATGGAATAATGGGCCGTTAATGGGTATGAAGTGATACACTATTCGTTACGGGCCAGTTTCACCACGGGCCGTTAATGGGCCAAGAGTTACAAAGGGCCTCATATGGGCCGAAATACGTCATGGGCCATACATGGGCCGGAAGTTAACACGGGCTGGAATCATATTGGACGGCCCAGATGATGGTACTGAGCCTAATTCGGAGAGGTCGTAACGGGCCCTGGGTTAGCGGGCTGTAAATGGGCTATATGCGAACATACCGTTAACAGGCTTTCCGTGGGCCGGCCCGCCACCTTTTCACCAAGTCAAACGGGTCGGCCTTTTCACAGGAATGGGCCTCTCTTGGGCCGTGCCACATGTCGACGTATCATAGGCGCCTTGGGTCCAATGAGTGGATGACATATGTCCTAACAGTGAGCCGACACGTGTTTCCTCCAGCCAATGATGATTTTACACGTGGAAAATCCCCATTGGCCAGGGCTGTTGACGGGTTAAAGGATCCAAAACTGGACCCGATAGCTTAACGGTGTTCCGTTATGGTGGATTCCAAGTGTCAGTCACCCTTGCCGAAAGCACTTCTATGACGCGCGATTTATCGTCAGACAAGTGGACACTTCTGTGATGATAATTTTGGTAATGTCATGGAACACTTCTATGACAGCACAGGTATGACTATCTTGATTCTGTCATAAAATCGTCATGGATGTAGATGCAAGACAAAAAACGTGACCTACTGTGACAAACATGTATCATCATGGAAGTGTATTTTTTTGTAGTGATGGTACTTGTGAACCATGCCTTATGGGCAAGATGACTAAAACTCCGTTCTCCGGAACAATGGAGCGAGCAACAGAGTTATTGGAAATCATACATACTGATGTATGTGGTCCAATGAACATTGAGGCTCGCGGCGGATATCGTTATTTTCTCACCTTCACAGATGATTTGAGCAGATATGCGTATATCTACTTAATGAAAGATAAGTCTGAAACATTTGAAAAGTTCAAAGAATTTCAGAGTGAAGTGGAAAATCATCGTAACAAGAAAATAAAGTTTCTAGAATCTGATCGTGGAGGAGAATATTTGAGTTATGAGTTTGGTCTTCATTTGAAACAATGCGGAATAGTTTCGCAACTCTGCCACCCGGAACACCATAGCGTAATGGTGTGCCCGAACTCGTAATCGTACTTTACTAGATATGGCGCGATCTATGATGTTTGTTACTGATTTACCGCCATCGTTTTGGGGCTATGCTTCGGAGACATCTGCATTCACGTTAAATAGGACACCATCTAAATCCGTTGAGACGACACCTTATGAACTGTGGTTTGGCAAGAAAACCAAGTTGTCGTTTCTTAAAGTTTGGGGTTGCAATGCTTATATGAAAAAGCTTCAACCTGATAAGCTCGAATCCAAATCGAAGAAATGTGCCTTCATAGGATACCCAAAGGAGACTGTTGGGTACACCTTCTGTCACAGATCCGAAGGCAAGATATTCATTGCTAAGAATGGATCCTTTCTAGAGAAGGAATTTCTCTCGAAAGAAGTGAGTGGGAGGAAAGTAGAACTTGATGAGGTAATTGTACCTGCTCCCTTATTGGAAAGTAGTTCATCACTGAAATCAGTTCTAGTGATTCCTACACCAGTAAGTGAGGAAGCTAATGATGATGATCATGAAACTTCCGATCAAGTTACTACCGAACCTCGTAGGTCAACCAGAGTGAGATCCGCACCAGAGTGGTACGGTAATCCTGTTCTGGAAGTCGTGTTACTTGACCATGACGAACCTACAAACTATGAGGAAGCGATGATGAGCCCAAATTCCGCAAAATGGCTTGAGGCCATGAAATCTGAGATGGGATCCATGTACGAGAACAAAGTGTGGACTTTGGTTGACTTGCCCGATGATCGGCAGGCCATAGAGAATAAATGGATCTTCAAGAAGAAGACTGATGTTGACGGTAATATTATTGTCTACAAAGCTTGACTTGTTGCAAAAGGTTTTCAACATGTTCAAGGAGTTGACTATGATGAGACCTTCTCACCCGTAGCAATGCTTAAGTCCGTCTGAATCATGTTAGGAATTGCCACATTTTATGATTATGAAATTTGGCAAATGGATGTCAAAACTGCATTCCTTAATGGATATCTTAAAGAAGAGTTGTATATGATGCAACCAGAAGGTTTTGTCGATCCAAAAGGTGCTAAGAAAGTGTGCAAGCTCCAGCGATCCATTTATGGACTGGTGCAAGCCTCTCGGAGTTGGAATATACGCTTTGATAGTGTGATCAAAGCATATGGTTTTATACAGACTTTTGGAAAAGTCTGTATTTACAAGAAAGTGAGTGGGAGCTCTGTAGCATTTCTGATATTATATGTGGATGGCATATTGTTGATCGGAAATGATATTGAATTTCTGAATAGCATAAAAGGATACTTGGATAAGAATTTTTCAATGAAAGACCTCGGTGAAGCTGCTTATATATTGGGCATCAAGATCTATAGAGATAGATCAAGGCGCTTAATTGGACTTTCACAAAGCACATACCTTGATAAAGTTTTGAATAAGTTCAAAATGGATTAGGCAAAGAAAGGGTTCTTGCCTGTGTTACAAGGTGTGAAGTTGAGTCAGACTCAATGCCCGAACACTGCAGAATATAGAGAGAAAATGAAAGGTGTTTCCTATGCTTCAGCCATAGGCTCTATCATGTATGCAATGTTGTGTACCAGACCTGATGTGTGCCTTGCTATCAGTTTAGCAGGGAGGTACCAAAGTAATCCAGGAGTGGATCACTGGACAGCGGTCAAGAACATCTTGAAATACCTGAAAAGGACTAAGGATATGTTTCTCGTATATGAAGGTGACAAAGAGCTCATCGTAAATGGTTACGTCGATGCAAGATTTGACACTGATGCGGATGACTCTAAGTCACAAACCGGATACGTGTTTTTATTAAATGGTGGAGCTGTCAGTTGGTGCAGTTCCAAGCAGAGCGTCGTGGCGGGATCTACGTGTGAAGCGGAATACATAGCTGCTTCGGAAGCAGCAAATGAAAGAGTCTGCATGAAGGAGTTCATATCCGATTTAGGTGTCATACCTAGTGCATCGGGTCCAATGAAAATCTTTTGTAACAATACTAGTGCAATTGCCTTGGCAAAGGAATCCAGATTTGACAAGAGAACTAAGCACATCAAGAGACGCTTCAATTCCATCCGCGATCAAGTCAAGGAGGGAGACATAGAGATTTGCAAGATACATACGGATCTGAATGTTGCAGACCCGTTGACTAAGCCTCTCTCACGAGAAAAACGTGATCAACACCAAGACTCCATGGGTGTTAGAATCATTACAATGTAATCTAGATTATTGACTCTAGTGCAAGTGGGAGACAGAAGGAAATATGCCCTAGAGGCAATAATAAAGTTGTTATTTATATTTCCTTATATCATGATAAATGTTTATTATTCATTCTAGAATTATATTAACCGGAAACTTAGTACATGTGTGAATACATAGAAAAACAGAATGTCACTAGTATGCCTCTACTTGACTAGCTCATTGAATCAATGATGGTTATGTTTTCTAACCAAAGACATGAGTTTTCATTTGATTAACGGCATCACATCATTAGAGAATGATGTGATTGACTTGACCCATCTGTTAGCTTAGCACGATGATCGTTTAGTTTGTTGCTGTTGCTTTCTCCATAACTTATACATGTTCCTATGACTATGAGATCATGCCACTCCCAAATACCGAAGGAACACTTTGTGTGCTACCAAACTTCACAATGTAACTGGGTGATTATAAAGGTGTTCTACAGGTGTCTCCGATGGTGTTTGTTGAGTTGGCATAGATCGAGATTAGGATTTGTCACTCCAATTGTCGAAGAGGTATCTCCGGGCCCTCTCGGTAATGCACATCAATATAAGCCTTGCAAGCAATGTGACTAATGAGTTAGTTGCGGGATGATGCATTACGGAACGACTAAAGAGACTTGCCGGTAACGAGATTGAACTAGCTATTGAGATGCCGACGATCGAATCTCAGCAAGTAACATACCGATGACAAAGGGAACAACGTATATCGTTATGCGGTTTGACCGATAAAGATCTTCGTAGAATATGTGGGAACCAATATGAACATCCAGGTTCCGCTATTGGTTATTGACCAGAGACGTGTCTCGGTCATGTCTACATAGTTCTCGAACCCGTAGGGTCCGCACGCTTAACGTTCGGTGACGATCGGTATTATGAGTTTATGTGTTTTTGATGTACCAAAGGTATTTTAGAGTCCCCGATGTGACCACGGACATGACGAGGAGTCTCGAAATGGTCGAGACATAAAGATTGATATATTGGATGACTATATTCGGACACCAGATGAGTTATGGGGGTCACCGGATAATTATCGGAGTGCCGGGGGGTTATCGGAACCCCCTGGGGAACTAATGGGCCAACATGGGCCTTGTGTGTGAGAGAGAGAGGAGGGGCCATAGGGTTGGCCTCACGCCCCCCCCCTTGGGAGTCCAAATTGGACAAGTAGGGGGGTGGCGCCCCCTCTTTCCCTCCCTCTCTCCCTCTCCTTCCTTCCCCTCCCTCCTCCTAGTTGGACTAGGAAAGGGGGAGTCCTACTCCTACTAGGAGGAGGACTCCTTCCCCTCCTTGGCGCGCCCCAAGTCCGGCCGGCCTCCCCCTTGCTGTTGGGGAACATAGCAGAAATTCAAAATTTTCTACGCATCACCAAGATCAATCTATGGAGTAATCTAGCAACGAGGGGAAGGAGAGTGCATCTACATACCCTTGTAGATCGCTAAGCGGAAGCGTTCAAGTGAACGGGGTTGATGGAGTCCTACTTGTCGTGATCCAAATCACCGATGATCCTAGTGGCGAACGGACGGCACCTCCGTGTTCAACACACGTACAGCCCAGTGACGTCTCCTATGCCTTGATCCAGCAAGGGGAGAAGGAGAGGTTGGGGAATACTCCATCCGGCAGCAGCACGACGGCGTGGTGGTGGTGAAGGAGCGCGGGACTTCAGCAGGGCTTCGCCAAGCACTACGAGAGACGAGGAGGGAGAGGGATAGGGTTGCGCCAACAGGGAGAGCAAATCACATGTGTTGGGTAGCCCCAAACCTCAAGTATATATAGGGGGAG
This sequence comes from Triticum urartu, assembly GCF_003073215.2. Classification (NCBI taxonomy): domain Eukaryota; kingdom Viridiplantae; phylum Streptophyta; class Magnoliopsida; order Poales; family Poaceae; genus Triticum; species Triticum urartu. Next base: position 673,486,302 of record NC_053028.1, read on the forward strand.
GGGAGGGGCTGCGCCCCCACCTAGGGTTCCCTCCCTAGGGGTGGCGGCCAGCCCTGAACCCATCTAGGGGGCGGCCAAGGGGGGAGAGAGGGGGGCGCACCACTAGGTGGGCCTTAGGCCCATCTGAGCCTAGGGTTTGCCCCCTTCCCCTCTTGGAGGCGCCTTGGGCCTTGGTGGGAGGCGCCCCAGCCCACCTAGGGGCTGGTCCCTTCCCACTATTGGCCCATGTAGGCCTCCGGGGCTGGTGGCCCCACCTGGTGGACCCCCGGACCCCTCCGGTGGTCCCGGTACACTACCGGTGATGCCCGGAACACTTCCGGTGGCCAAAACCATACTTCCTATATATCAATCTTTACCTCCGGACCATTCCGGAACTCCTCGTGACGTCCGGGATCTCATCCGGGACTCCGAACAACATTCGGTAACCACGTACATACTTTCCCTATAACCCTAGCGTCATCGAACCTTAAGTGTGTAGACCCTACGGGTTCGGGAACCATGCAAACATGACCGAGACATTCTCCGGTCAATAACCAACAGCGGGATCTGGATACCCATGTTGGCTCCCACATGCTCCACGATGATCTCATCGGATGAACCACGATGTCAAGGACTTAATCAATCTCGTATACAATTCCCTTTGTCTAGCGGTACGATACTTGCCCGAGATTCGATCGTCGGTATCCCGATACCTTGTTCAATCTCGTTACCGGCAAGTCTCTTTATTCGTTCCGTAACACATCATCCCGTGATCAAATCCTTGATCACATTGTGCACATTATGATGATGTCCTACCGAGTGGGCCCAGAGATACCTCTCCATTTACACGGAGTGACAAATCCCAGTCTCGATTCGTGCCAACCCAACAGACACTTTCGGAGATACCTGTAGTGTACCTTTATAGCCACCCAGTTACATTGTGACATTTGGCACACCCAAAGCACTCCTACGGTATCCGGGAGTTGCACAATCTCATGGTCTAAGGAAATGATACTTGACATTAGAAAAGCTTTAGCATACGAACTACATGATCTTGTGCTAGCCTTAGGATTCGGTCTTGTCCATCACATCATTCTCCTAATGATGTGATCCCATTATCAACGACATCCAATGTCCATGGTCAGGAAACCGTAACCATCTATTGATCAACGAGCTAGTCAACTAGAGGCTTACTAGGGACATGGTGTTGTCTATGTATCCACACATGTATCTGAGTTTCCTATCAATACAATTCTAGCATGGATAATAAATGATTATCATGAACAAGGAAATATAATAATAACCAATTTATTATTGCCTCTAGGGCATATTTCGAACAGTCTCCCACTTGCACTAGAGTCAATAATCTAGTTCACATCGATATGTGATTAACACACAAGGTCACATCCCCATGTGACTAACACCCAAAGAGTTCTGGGTTTGATCATGTTATGCTTGTGAGAGAGGTTTCAGTCAACGGGTCTGCAACATTCAGATCCGTATGTACTTCGCAAATTTCTATGTCATCTTGTAGATGCTACATTTGGAGCCATTTCAAATAACTGTTCTACTTGGAGCTATTCTAAATTGTTGCTCCATTATACGTATCCGGTATCTCTACTCAGAGCTATCCGGATAGGTGTTAAGCTTGCATCGGCGTAACTCTTTACGTCGAACTCTTTATCACCTCCATAACCGAGAAACATATCCTTATTCCTCTAAGGATAATTTAGACCGCTATCTGGTGATCTACTCCTAGATTACCTTTGTACCCTCTTGCCAGGTATGTGGCAAGGCACACATCAGGTGCGGTACTCAGTATGGCATACCGTATAGAGCCTATGACAAAAGCATAGGGGACGACCTTCGTCCTTCCTCTTTCTTCTGCCGTGGTCGAGCTTTAAGTCTTAACTTCATACCTTACAACTCAGGCAAGAACTCCTTCTTTGACTGATCCATCTTGAACACCTTCAAGATCATGTCAAGGTATGTGCTCATTTGAAAGTACCATTAAGCGTTTTGATCTATCCTTATAGATCTTGATGCTCAATGTTCAAGTAGCTTAATCCAGGCTTTCCATTGAAAAACACTTTCCAAATAACCCTATATGCTTTCCAGAAATTCTACGTCATTTCTGATCAACAATATGTCAACAACATATATTCATCAGAAATTCTATAGTGCTCCCACTCACTTCTTTGGAAATACAAGTTTCTCATAAACTTTGTGTACACCCAAAATCTTTGATCAACTCCGAGATGCTTACTCCAGTCCTTAGAAGGATTGCTGGAGCTTTGCATACTTATTAGCATCTTTCAGGATTGACAAAACCTTCCGGTTGTATCACATACAACCTTTCCTCAAGAAAATCGTCGAGGAAACAATGTTTTGACATCCTATCTGCAAGATTTCATAAATTATGCAGTAATCGCTAATATAATTCCAACAGACTCTTAGCATCGCTACGAGTGAGAAAGTCTCATCGTAGTCAACTCCTTGAACTTGTCGGAAAACATCTTAACGACAAGTCGAGCTTTCTTAATGGTGATACTTACCATCATTGTCCGTCTTCCTTTTAAAATCCATATGTACCTAACAGCCTTATGACCATCAAGTAGTTCTTCCAAAGTCTACACTTTGTTTTCATATATGGATCCTCTCTCGGATTATATGGCCTTGAGCCATTTTGGAATCCAGGCCCACCATCGCTTCTCCATAGCTCGTAGGTTCATTGTTGTCTAGCAACATGACTTCCAAGACAGGATTACGTACCAATCTGAAGTAGTACGCATCCTTGTCATCCCACGAGGTTTGGTAGTGACTTGATCTGAAGTTTCATGATCACTATCATAAGCTTCCACTTCAATTGGTGTAGGTGCCACAGAAACAACTCCCTGTGCCCTGCCACACACTAGTCGAAGAGACGGTTCAATAACCTCATCAAGTCTCCACCATCCTCCCACTCAATTCTTTCGAGAGAAACTTTTCCTCGAGAAAGGACCCGATTCTAGAAACAATCCCTTATTGCTTTCGGATCTGAGACAGGAGGTATACCCAACTGTTTTGGGTGTCCTATGAAGATGCATTTATCCGCTTAGGGTTCGAGCTTATCAGCCTGAAACTTTTTCACATAAGCGTCGCAGCCCCAAACTTTTAAGAAATGACAGCTTAGGTTTCTCTAAACCATAGTTCATACGGTGTCATCTCATCGGAATTACGTGGTGCCCTATTTAAAGTGAATGTGGTTGTCTCTAATGCCTAACCCATAAACTATCGTGGTAATTCGATAAGAGACATCATGGTATGCATCATATCCAATAGGGTGCAGTTATGATGTTTGGACACACCATCACACTATGGTGTTCCAGGCTGTATTAGTTGTGAAACAATTTCCACAATGTCTTAATTCTGTGCCAAACTCGTAATTCAGATATTCATCTCTATGAACATATCATAGATATTTTATCCTCTTGTCACGACGATCTTTCAACTTCACCCTGAAATTACTTGAACCTTTCAATAATTCAGACTCGTGATTCATCAAGTAAATATACTCAACATCTACTCAAATCATCTGTGAAGTAAGAACATAACGATATCCACTACACGCCTCAGCACTCATTGGACTGCACACATCAAGATGTATTACTTCCAACAAGTTGCTTTCTTGTTCCATCTTACTGAAAACGAGGCCTTTCAGTCATCTTGCTCATGTGGTATGATTTGCATGTCTCAAGTGATTCAAAATCAAGCGAGTCCAAAGATCCATCAACATGGAGCTTCTTCATGCGTTTTATACCATCGTGACTAAATTGCAGTGCCACAAGTATGTGGTACTATCATTACTATCTTATATCTTTTGGCATGAACATGTGTATCACTACGATCGAGATTCAATAAACCATTCATTTTAGGTGCAAGACCATTGAAGGTATTATTCAAATAAACAGAGTAACCATTATTCTCCTTAAATGAATAACCGTATTGCGATAGACATAATCCAATCATGTCTATGCTCAATGCAAACACCAATCTCGATGGTAGAGGGAGCGTTCGATGCTTGATCACATCAAGCTTGGGAAAAACTTCCAACACATATCGCCAGCTCACCTTTAGCTAGTCTCCGTTTACTCCGCAGCCTTTTATTTCGAGTTACTAACACTTAGCAACCGAACCGGTATCTAATACCATGGTGCTGCTAGGAGTACTAGTAAAGTACACATTAACACAATGTATATCCAATATACTTCCATTGACCTTGCCAGCCCTCTCGTCTACCAAGTATCTAGGGTAATTCTGCTCAAGTGGTTGTTCCCCTTATTACAGAAGCACTTAGTCTCGGGTTTGGGTTCAACCTTGGGTTTCTTCACTAGAGAAGCAACTAATTTGCCGTTTCATGAAGTATCCCTTCTTGCCCTTGCCCTTCTTGAAACTAGTGGTTCCACCAACCATCAACAATTGATGCTCCTTCTTGATTTCTACTTTTGTGGTGTCAAACATCGCGATTATCTCAAGGATCATCATATATGTCCCTGATATATTATAGTTCATCACGAAGCTCTAGCAGCTTGGTGGTAATGACTTCGGAGAAACATCACTATCTCATCTGGAAGATCAACTCCCACTCGATTCAAATGATTGTTGTACTCAGACAATCTAAGCACAAACTCAACAATTGAGCTTTTCTCCCTTAGTTTGCAGGCTAAGAAAATCGTCGGAGGTCTTATACCTCTTGACGTGGGCACAAGCCTGAAATCCCAATTTCAGCCCTCGAAACATCTTGCCGGGGGACTAATCCACGAGCACCTATGGGACCGGCGGACCGAGTCCCTTTCGGTTCGGCGGGGGCGAGGGTCGCACGAAGAGCGGATCGAGGCGAAGCACACGAGCAATTTACCCAGGTTCGGGCCGCACGGATGCGTAAAACCCTACTCCTGCTTTGTGATTTGTATTGAGTTCTTGCTCGGGAGCGCGGAGTGCTACAGTACACCCCAGCAGCTAACGAGACCGAGCGTGAGTGTTCCCTTTCCCTTCCTCTACGTTGCGCGTGGGCCTCCTTTTATATGCTCAAGGGGTCACCGACAGGTGGCAACGTAGACAAGGGTAAAAATGGAAAGGTGTTGCGGTTGGTATAGCTACCTGCTACAGTGTATCATACCTAACCCTGACGGCAGGGGACAAGGGCATTAAATGCCCGTCTGCGTTGCCTAAATAGTGCAAAAGGGACCGTCAAGGACGCCACCGCTCGCCACGATGGCAATCTTGTCAGCGCCGCCTGCCACCGCGTACCGCTGGCTGCACAGCCTCCTGCCACGTACGCCTGGAAGGGTCCCAGAGCGACACGTTGGTGGATGTGCTGGAGCGCGGGCACAGAGTGGTGGCTTGCCACGGCAAGCGCCTTGCCACGGTCATTGTCTTGTCGCGTCCGGGAGCTTGTCGCTCACCGGGCCTTGCCGGGACGCGTGGCGCGTCGCGGCAAGTTCCTTGAGATGCCTTGGTTGGCCTTCCCGGCAAGCTCCTCTTGCCGGGGTCTTGTCTCCTTGGCTTGGATACTTTGTCCTTGAATGGCTCCAAAGGAACCACGGAGGACCTTGGCGGTCACCCGGCAAGCCTTGCCGCGGGATGCTGCGACTGCCCGTGTACAAGTTCGGGATACTAGGGTACCCCTACTCTAGTACACCGACAGGAGCCCCCGGGCCTGGGCCATACACGGTGCTGAGCGCTGTTGGGCCAGGCCCAAAACAGGGCACGGGCACGCGCGGCCTGGGTTACGCCGTATCTCTCCCTGTATCCACCGCGCCCTCCCCGAATGGCACGCGTTGAATGCGGCGTCGTGGGAGAGATCGTGGGTGGTTTCTTTATTCGGAAAGGCGGAACATCCGCCCCCTCCCTCTTTATAAGCATGGGAAACAGGGGTAGTTCGCCCATTCGCCGGTTGCTACTCCAATCTCGGAAACCTCCGCCGCTCCCTCGTCTTCCCAAAGCTGAAAGAGAGCAGCGCCCCGCCCCCCATCGCCACCAGCACCACCAACGCCGTCGACCTCCTCCACCACTTCTGCCATGGCTCCGAGAGCCGACAAAGGGAAGGTTGTGAAGTCGACCGAGGCGCAGCGGCTTGCGGCGCTGTGAAAGGAGCGGGCAATCTTCCCCCCCCCCCAAGCTCGCCGCGAGGGAGCTGAGGGAGAATTACTACCTCTTCTGGTCGACGGAGACGCGAGCGCATCCGCGCACGAAGGTACTTCCAGCCGCCGCTTGGAAAATGGCTCCAAACGGATATCCTTTCTTCGCCTTGTTCTTCTACTGCGGGCTCTGCCCGCCCTTCTCTGAGTTTTTCTGCGATATTATGAACACCTACGGGTTCCGCCTCCTTGACTTCACCCCCAATGCTGTTCTGACCATGGCAGTTTTCGCACATCTCTGCGAAAACTTTGTCGGAGTCTATCCCAATGTAGCCCTTTTTCGCCACTTCTTTATGCCCCAAGTAGAGAGAGGAGAGCCTTTATCCGGCGGAATCGCCTGGATCTCGAGGGCCGGCAAGAAGGACACTTATCTAGAGGGAGAGTTCCGCGGCAAGTGGGAGGAATGGAGAGCAGACTGGTGCTGGATTGTCGAGGAGAACCCGCAGCCGTTCACCGCCCGGCGCCAAGCCCCAGTAGCACGTGGCAGCGATTGGAGTGACGTGGCCCCGGAAGACGATAGGCTGAAGATTGCTGTCACCTGGATCCTACGCCTCAAGGCTTGCCGGGCTCACTGTAGGCGCTATTGGCGCAGATTTTCTTCGCCGCCGCATCGCCCCCCTGCAGGAACAGAGGAGACCCGCCTGGGAATTCAAGAATGCGGCGGACATCATGAGGCTGCGTCCGGGCCTCAACTTCAACTTCACTGTTCTGGAGCTTAACGCGATGCTCCAGGAGCTGTTCAAGTACGACCCTCAACATCCCGAAGTGTTCAGGTTGCCGAAGGGTGTCGTTCCGCTGTGCAACAACTCCGCGCTCGACCGCATCCGTGCAATGATGCCGCTGTGCGATTCGCCTGGAATTGTCCCAACTTGGCAAGAGCCTGCAGACGACGTCGTGCAGGAGTTCTTTGACGGCTTGGTAGAAGTGCTGGTCCGCTCCGACGAAAAGAATAGCCTCACCCGCGACACCACCGATGCGGAGATGACACGCATCGCCACTAGGCTGGAAGAGGCGGCGGCAGCCGAAGCCGTGGGCGAATTTGGATTCACCGTGGAGGAGGCAGAGGCAGCAGAAGCGGCAAGCCGTGGCGAGCGAGAGGAGCTCGTCGGCGAGAAAGAGCTTGCCGGGCATGACGTCGAGTTGAGCGAGCCCGCCGAGGATACGAGCGGCTCGCTGGAGATCAACTCCTCTTCCTCCTCATCTTTAGGCAGCTCGTCGCAAGCAGAGCCTCCATCCCCACCAAGAAGGCGTCTCCGCAAGGCCGGGGACGTAGCAGGGCGGCGGGCGAGTCAACAGTCGCCGCGCCGCGCAACACGCTCCACCGCGGCAAGCACTGTTGCCGCGGGAGCACCTCACGCTGCTGCAGCAATTGGAGCGGGGTCCACCCGGACCACCGCTTCTGCTCCTGCCGCTTCTCACGCCGCGGCGGCAGCCGGAGCGGGGTCGTCTCAGACCACCGCCACTGTTCCCGCCAAGCGGCCAAGGGAAACTACTCCTCCGCCTCCTCGCGCCGGACGTGAGCCGGACTTCGACTTCTCCGCGTTCAGCTCCGATGAGGAAGAAGAAGAGTAAGATTCTCTTGTTGTACTTGTAGTTCTTCAATTCTTGCTGTTTTGTCTTGTATCTCATTTGCTTTACTCTGAACTTATTCCTTTTTAGGACTCTGGCCCAGAGAGCAGCGAAGAGAGCCAAGGTCCCGGTGATTGTCATCGAGGACGAACCCACCGAGACAGCAGGGGGTGCGTCCGAGACAACCTTGCCGGACCCGGCAACTGTTCTCCAGAGCAGCCCCCAGCGTAAGTATATGGTTCGCTTTCCGCTGTTAGGCGCGCATGGATACTCTTTCTTTGCTGACATCTAACTGTTGGTTTGTGTAGGAGCAGAGCAGCCCCACCAGGAGCGCCCGGAGGCTGCCCTCGAAATGCCAAGGGAGAGTCCTCCGGCAAGGGAGAGTTCTCCGGCAAGGGACAGCACCAGCGTTGCCCCGGCGGTGGAGACTACGACTGCCGAACCCAGTACAGGTAATCTTCTCTTCAAAGCTTCCCTTGGGTTCTTCTTCTTTTGGGGTATTTGCTTGACTTTTCTCACTTTTCCGGCCATCAGACCCATCTGCTGCGGAGCCGATGGAGACCGAGGTTGCCGCCGACGACGCCGCTACCACTGAAGAAGCAGCCGGCGCTGATGATCCCGCCGGCGACGAGGCCGCCAAAGCTGCCGCCGCAGCAGCTGGCGAGGGGTCTGGCGATCGCACTGACGGCCCTGAGGCCGCAGGAGCGCCAGGCGCTACGTCGACCGCCGACCCGTCCGCCGCTGCCGCAGCGCCAGGCTCCGAAGAGCCCCAGCCAGGCGTCTACTTGAAGGTCGGCGATGGCGTCTTCATCAACCTCCCCTGGGCGTCAAGCTCCAGGGCGCCAGTCGAGGGAGAGAGCTTTGATGGAGAGGTGCTCGCCTCTGCTGGGCTGACGCTAGTTGACGCGCCGAGCAGCAGCAGCTGCGAGCCTGAGGAGGAGCGGCTGCTGCGGAAGCTGTTGTCGCTCTACCGTGCGCGGCAAGCCAAGCTGGAATCCCGCGAGGCGCTTGTCGCGAAGGCGGGAGCGGACATCGAGAAGCGCGTGGAGGAGCTCCGGGGTCTCAACCAGGAAGCTCTCCGGTCCCTGGCAGAGGAGCGGGAGCAACTCGCCGAAGAGCAGAAGGCCTTCTTCCTCGAGAAGGCCGAAGTTGAAGAACAACAGCGGCTTGCCGCTGAGAAGCTGTCTGCGCAGGAGGGCGAGCTGGTGCAGCAGAAAGTTAACCTCGACAGCCACGAGGAGGAGCTTGCCGCGCGTGAGCAAAAATTCGGCGGAGCCCTTAAGCAAGCAGAGGATGCTGCCGCAGTTGCCGAGGCCGCCAAGAAGGAGCTGGAGATGAAGGTGGCGCAGCTGGAGGCCGATCTCAAGGCGAGTGGTGAAGAGCTTGCCGCGCTCAAGCGTGAGCGGGAGAAGGACGCCCACAGCAACTCAGAGCTGCAGGTTCGTCTCGCCGAGAAGGGCAAAGTGCTTAGCGCTGCCAAGGACTCCAACGCAGATCTTGAGTTGAAGCTGACCACTTTGACCAAGACGCTGGACGGCGCCAGGGAGCAGGAGGTGGCTTTTAGGGAGAAAGTGGAGCACTGAACGGAGGGTCTCGTGAATGCTGCCGCAGATATCGACAGGGAGCTGGCGCGGCTGGGGGTGGAGGATCTCGGGTATCCCTCTGATGAGAACCTCCAACCCAGCGCCGAGCTCACCTTGTTCTTCCAAGGCGTGGCGACGGCCCTCCAGCGGCTCCGGGAGAAGATCCCAAAGCAGCTGGCCGACGAGTCGCGCAAGATCTGCGCGGGAGCTCTTCAAAAGGTGTTGGTGAAGGTGGCCTTCCGCAACCCGGGCCTCAACCTCACCAACGTCCTCAAGACCCTGCCGCCGGAGGCTGATCTGGAGGCGCTCAAGACCCTTGTCGCACCCATTGTGGACAAGGTGAGCGGGATCAAGAGGATTGAGGGCGATCGCGTAGACTAGGCCGCCCGTTTTCTTCTTTTCTTGTCGCTGCTGGTCATGTTATGAGAACAATCTGTTAGAGGCGCGACAAGCTACCTTGTAATATAACTCTATTCCGGGTAATGGTTGCAATGTTATTCCCTTTACTTGATTCCTCCCTTTGTATGTTTTTGCCCTACGCTTTTAGGGAACTTGCCGGTGCAGGCACCTTAGCCGCGAGCGCTGAGTGCGGGAAGTCAGCAGCCTGCTGGCGGTGCCGCCACCAACAAGAAACCTTGTCGCAACTAGTCGCAGCTCACTTAAGTTGTTGAGCGGACTCGAAACAAAGTAAGGGCGTAACTAGCTACGAGTTGGTTCCTCCGCGCACAGGTTTTCCATACAAAGTGCGGTCGTTCAAGGGAGATAACTTAAAATTTTAAAAAATCTGATTGCTCAAACTTTGGCAACTTAGCTTTTCTGTTGTTTGCTTCCCGGTAAGGCGAAACTTTCTTGAACGATGCCTGGTTCATACCATTATCTTCTCCTCCCCCCCCCCTCCCGGCAAACTTGTGGGCGAGGGAACCTTCCTTTCCTTGAGAGAAAAAGAAAGAGGAGAAAATAAAGATATGGAGCCTTACGGCTCGTTATTGCTTACCGGGGAGTAGGTGCTGCACAAAGTGTCAGATCACATATGCAAAAAATAGAAAGCATGAAATTGACAAGATGTGCGGAGCATATGAGCTTTACTTATGCACGGGGTCTGCGCCCGGCTTTGTACAAAGGATTACATGCAACAGCGGCAAGACTTGTACAAAAGGTGGTTGCCGGAACAGGTTCCGGCAACCGCGCCTTACGGGTAAAACTTACGAAGATGCTCAATGTTCCAGGAATTGCTCACCGGAATGCTATCTTCGGTCTCAAGGCGGACAGCGCCAGGCCTAGTGACTCGTTTCACCCGGTAAGGGCCTTCCCACTTAGGCGTCAACTTGTTGGAATTCTTGGCGGACTGAACACGCCGAAGAACAAGGTCGCCTTCCTCGAGACTTCTGGCGTTAACTTTGCGGCTATGGTAGCGGCGCAAAGCTTGCTGGTAGCGAGCAGCTCATACAGCAGCCTGAAGACGGTCTTCCTCAAGGAGTAGCGCGTCATCTTGTTGCAGCTGCTCTTGCTCAAGCTCATCATAAGCGAGCACTCGAGGTGACCCGTATACGAGTTTCGTGGGGAGAACTGCCTCTGCTCCATAGACTAGAGCGAAAGGTGTCTGGCCAGTGGCTCGATTTGGCGTCGTCCTGATCGACCAAAGAACCACCAGCAGCTCCTCGATCCAGTTTCTTCCGAACTTGTGCAGCCTGTCGAAAGTCCTGGTCTTGAGCCCACGCAGCACTTCAGCATTTTCCCTCTCCGCTTGACCGTTGCTTCTCGGGTGAGCAACAGAAGCGAAGCAGACCTTGGCGCCAAGATCTTGGACGTACTGCATGAAGGTGCGGCTCGTGAATTGCGTACCGTTGTCGGTGATTATCCTGTTAGGGATCCCGAAGCGGCAAACAATCGACCTGAAGAACTTGACTGCTGACTGTGCTGTCACCTTCCTCACTGCTTCCACTTCCGGCCACTTTGTGAACTTGTCGATTGCAACGTACAAGTACTCAAAGCCCCCGACTGCTCGGGGAAAGGGGCCGAGGATGTCGAGCCCCCAGACCGAAAATGGCCAGGATAAAGGGATCGTCTGGAGAGCTTGAGCTGGTTGGTGTATCTGCTTGGAATGGAACTGGCACGCTTCACACTTGGTTACTTGTGCAGTTGCATCCTGGAGGGCTATCGGCCAAAAGAAACCTTGCCGGAATGCTTTGCCGGCAAGTGCTCTTGCGCCAATGTGGTGACCACATATGCCTCCATGTATCTCTGCCAACAGCTTTTGTCCGTCTGCTCGGTGAATACACTTCAATTTCACACCGTTGAGTCTTCTTATGTACAGTGTGTTGTCGACAAACTGGTACATACTTGACTGCCGGGCTACTCTTTCCGCTTCTTCTTGCTCTTCGGGAAGTTCTCCTATCTGAAGGAAACGGACAATCTGCTGTGTCCATGCTGGAGCTTGTGGCTCGACAACAAGGACTAAAGGCAAATCTGCTGCTGCGGGAACATCCGCTTCTACGGCGAGAATCTGCGGCTCTGCCGGAGCTTGACGTTCCCCGGCAAGCTTGCCGGAGCAAAACTTGTTGGGAGCTTCTGCTTCAACGGAACAAACCCTAGGGCTTGCCGGAGCAGACTGCTCCTCAGCGCTCTTGGCGTTGATCTTGGGGACCTTCTTGGCGGCGGCTTCGGGAAGCTCTGCCGAAAAATAGTCACCAGAAATCAACTTCCTCTTCTTGCTCTGTCCAGTTGATGGCGTTACAGATGGTTGAGTCAGCTTGAGCACAAAGATCCCTGGTTCCACAGGTAACTTAAGTGTGGCGCACTTTGATAGGCCATCGGCAATGGCGTTCTGAGCTCTTGGAACATGCTCCATCTGTAGGCCGTCAAAGTGCTCTTCTAGCTTTCTCACTTCGTCGACGTAGGCTTCCATCAACGGACTCTGATAGCTCTTGTTCACTTGGCGGACGACAAGCTGCGAATCACCCCCGACAATGAGCTTCTTGATCCCAAGGTCTGCCGCGATCCTGAGACCGGCAAGCAAGCCTTCATACTCTGCAGTATTGTTTGTTGCTTGCTCCTTGGGAAAGTGCATCTGGACTACGTACTTGAGGTGCTCTCCGGTGGGTGCGACAAGCAGCACGCCAGCGTCGGCGCCTTGCAGTGAAAAGGCACCATCAAAGTACATCAGCCACTCTTTGCTTGCTTCCTCGACGGGGATGCTCGTTTCTGGAATTTCTTCATCTGATGTTGGCGTCCATTCTGCTATGAATTCTGCCAATACTCTGCTTTGGATAGTTGAAGTACTCTCAAACTTGAGGCCGAAGCTTGACAGTTCCAGTGCCCACTCAACAATCCTGCCTGTCGCTTCTGGATTCTGTAGTATCCTCTTCAGCGGAAAACGAGTGACAACTATGATCTCATGTGCTTGGAAGTAATGGCGCAGCTTTCTCGAGGCCATGAGAAGGCCGAAAAGCAATTTCTGCATGCCAGAGTACCTTGACCTAGCCCCCTGCAGAAGGGAACTGACAAAGTAAACTGGGCGCTGTACCATTCTCTTCTGTATCTCCTCGCGCGTCTGCGCAGATCCATCCTTGTCGGGACCAGAGCTTGTCGGGGAAGCCCCCTGCTTGTTGCTGGATGCGCCTGCCGTGGTTGCTGGCTCGTCATCTGCCTCCCTCTCTGCTACTAACGCAGCACTAACCACTTGATTGGTTGCCGCTATATACAGCAGCAACTTCTCTTGTGGCTTAGGTGCGACAAGTGTTGGAGTGGAGGGCAGGTATCTCTTCAAGTCTTGCAGCGCAGCCTCCGCTTCCGGAGTCCATTTCATTGGACCTGCCTTTTTCAATATTTTGAAAAACGGCAGGGCGCGCTCAGCAGACCTAGAGATAAACCTGCTGAGAGCAGCCACGCAACCGGCAAGTCTATGTACATCCTTGACGCGCTTTGGTGCTTCAATCTGCTCAATGGCCTTGATCTTGTCGGGATTGGCTTCGATTCCCCGCTGAGACACGAAGAACCCGAGAAGCTTGCCGGAGGGAACTCCAAACACACACTTCTCGGGGTTGAGCTTGAGGCTGATCTTGCGCAGATTTACAAAGGTCTCGTCTAAATCTTGAATCAGAGTTGCCTTGTCCTTGCTCTTGACCACTATGTCATCCATGTAGGCTTCCACATTTCTGTGTATTTGTGGCTCAAGAGCGACATGGACTACCCTTGCAAATGTTGAACCAGCATTTTTTAAACCGAAAGGCATCCGTATGAAACAGTACGTGCCACATGGAGTGATGAATGCGGTCTTCTCCTCATCCTCTTCTGCCATGAAGATCTGATGGTATCCTGAGTATGCGTCAAGAAATGAAAGCAAGTCACATCCGGCCGTGGAGTCAACAATCTGGTCAATGCGTGGCAAAGGAAATGGGTCTTTGGGACAAGCTTTGTTAACATCGGTAAAGTCGATACAAAGTCTCCATTTCCCGTTCGCCTTGCGCACGACTACAGGATTGGCCAACCATGTAGGATGGAGCACTCCTCTGACAAGGCCTGCTGCTTCCAACTTCTTGATCTCTTCTGCGATGAATTCTTGGCGCTCCACTGCTTGCTTCCTGACCTTCTGCTTGACGGGCCGCGCATGAGGACAAACGGCAAGATGGTGCTCAATTACTTTCCTGGGTACACCGGGGATGTCAGATGGTTGCCACGCAAACACGTCGACGTTCGCCCGCAGGAAAGCAATGAGCGCGCTTTCCTATTTAGGGTCGAGAGTGGCACTGATGGTGAAGGTACCACCAGTGCCGTCCTCCTTGGCGGACACCTTCTTGGTCTCTGGCGGAGCTGCCATTGTCTTCTTACACTTGCCGGTGGAGCTCGATGGTGCGTCCTCGACGGCAGCGCAGCACTCCGAAGAGGTGCGCTTGCCGGAGTGGGCATCAGAACTCTCGCCGGACTTGGTCTTCTTCTTCCCCCCGGGAGCTTCAACGGCAGGTGACTTGCGATCTGTTGCGGCTGCCGCTTCCCGGTAGATCTTGTCGGCGCAGATAAGAGCATCCTTCTTGTCGCCAGGGACAGAGATGACGCTTATCGGACCTGGCATCTTCAGCATGTTGTATGCGTAGTGAGAGGCTGCCATGAACTTGGCGAGTGCTGGACGGCCGAGTATCCCATTGTAAGGCAATGGAAAATCGGCAACGTCAAAAGTGACCCTCTCAGTCCTGAAGTTCACCTCGCTGCCAAATGTTACTGGCAACGTGACCTTCCCCTTCGGCTTGCTCCTTCCCGAGTTGATTCCTTGGAATGTGCCGGTCTCTTCAAGCTCGCTGTCAGGGATCTGGAGTTTCTGGAGTACAGCGGAGGAGATCAGGTTCAAGCCGGCCCCACCGTCAACTAGCATCTTAGTGACCTTGAGGTTGCGGATAGTCGGTGAAACCAACATCGGCAAGCACCCGACCGCAGTTGTGCAATCAGGGTGGTCCTCAATATCAAAGATGATAGGCGTGCTGGACCATTTCAGAAGCTTGCGTGACTCGACAGGTGGTTCCTCCGCATTGACTTCGCGCACCCACTGCTTGAGTTGGCGGTGCGAAGTATGCAGAGAAGCACCGCCGTCAATGCACAAGACCTCTGTGGCTTTCTGGAACTCCTGCTCACTGGTCTCAACATCATCCATGTCTTCGTCGTCGTCGTCATCTTCATCCTTGTCGCGGCCGCGGGGAGGTCTGTCTCCTTGCCGCTGCTTGGCCTTGCCGCGGCGTCCTCCCCGGCCGGCGCGCTTCTTGCCGGATTCTCCAGCGCCTCCTTGGGCCCTCTCCTTGTCGCGTCGCTCGTATTCAGCCTTTTGCTGCTGGACAAGCTGCTCGACCTTCTTGCAGCTCTGGAGGTCATGGCCCTTGGTGCGGTGGATCTTGCAGTACTGCTTGTCGGTGCCGTCCTGCTTGTCGGCGACCGCCACAGCCTGGCAGTTGGTGCATGCGGCAATCTCCTTGTCGGAGCTACCAGCTTTGGCTTTCTTGGCGCCACCTTCGTTGCCGGACTGCTCAATGACTAGCACATCTTTGCCTTTCTTCTTCCTGTTGTTCCGCCGCCGGTTTTCTTTGCCGGGGCAGCATCCTCGCTGTCAGATCCTCCTGCTCCTGTATTCTCTCCGGGGAGTATCCTCCCTTCCTCAGCACGTGCACACTTGTCGGCCAGGGCATATAGCTCACTGACGTCTTTGATCTTGCACATCGCCATCTCCTCCCGCATCCTGCGGTTACGCACGTTCTGATGGAACGCGCTGATGACTGCGGCAGGGTGGACATCTGGGATGTTGTGCTGTACACGGCTGAATCTCTGAATGTACTTGCGCAGGGGCTCTCCTTCCTTCTGGGCGAGCAGATGAAGGTCACTCTCTTGGCCATGAGGTTTGTGGCCGCCTGTAAAGGCGCCGACAAACTGATGGCATAGGTCTGCCCAGGAGGATATGGAGTTGTCCGGCAAGTGCATGAGCCAGGACCTGACGTTGGGCTTGAGCACCAGCGGGAAGTAGTTGGCAAGGATCTTGTCGTCCCGCCCCCCGGCAGCCTGCACCGCGATGGTGTAGATGCTGAGGAACTCCGACGGATGCGACTTGCCGTCGTACTTCTCTGGTACGTCTGGCTTGAAATTCTTCGTGCTGGGCCACTGGACTTGCCGCAGCTCACGAGTAAACGCAGGGCAACCTACCGCGTACGGCAAGTCGCCTGGTTCCCCTGGCGCATGCATGTCGACAGAGGGCCCAGCGCGCTGGTCCGATTGACGTCGCGCTTCTCTTCGGCGCTCGATGCGAGTACGAGCGTCTTCTTGCTGTCGTTCGTGAAGAACTTGGCGCTGATCGCGACGAGCTCGTGGATCTGATGACGCGGTGGAGTCGTTGTCGAGGTGAATCCGGCGAGTCGGCGATCTTGGCCTTCGGGGCGGAGAGTGCACAGTGGTTGCACCCCCACCGGTCTTGTCGCCACCGGCTCGTGCCTGGCTGACTTGCCGCGGCTGCGACGTGCTCGGCTGCCGTTGAGTGTCGCCGTTGGCGAAGCCGATGAGACTCTGAATGGTGGCCCTCCAGTCGTCGATCTTGTCTGCCGTTGGAGGGTAGTCCAGGAGCAGTTGAGCTCGCGCCAAAGCTTCTGCTGTAGTGGCGGGTGGCGGTGGCGAACGGTGCGAGGAGCGGGATATGCTCGGACTTCTAACTATGTTAGAAGGAGCAGTATCCCGTCCAGGCGACCGTGCCTCGCTCGTGCCAGCATGTTGGCGTGAATGCTGGTCTTGAGCACTCCGAGATCCACCAGCTCGATCTTGGTCCAGCAAATGCATGGTACCGTGAGTACCATGACGCTGCCGGTCCCGCGCCTCCTGAGATGGGCGCGGTGCATGTACGGACGCCAAGGTCTTGGAGTGCGCCCGGTCGTTGTGGGAACCGGCTACGCCGCCGATGGGCAGCGCAGCCTTGTCCTTGGACCTGGCAGCACCGTGAGCTCCCTCGTCGACGCCCGTTCTTCCGCCGGCGTCTGCCCCATCAGCCGTTTGCTCCGGCGGTGGTGGGTTTGGCGCGGATGGAGCAGCCGCCTCCGAAGCCTTCTTCTTCGGCGGCATGTCGATGAAGATGATGAAGATCTAGCTCGTGTGAACGCCGGATCTGGTTCACACAACCTCGACTCCCCTACCTGGCTCGCCAAAGATGCCGGGGGACTAATCCAGGAGCACCTATGGGACCGGAGGACCGATTCCCTTTCGGTTCAGCGGGGGCGAGGGTCGCACGAAGAGCGGATCGAGGCGAAGCACACGAGCAGTTTACCCAGGTTCGGGCCGCACGGATGCGTAAAACCCTACTCCTACTTTGTGATTTGTATTGAGTTCTTGTTCGGGAGCGTGGAGTGCTACAGTACACCCCAGCAGCTAACGAGACCGAGCGTGAGTGTTCCCTTTCCCTTCCTCTACGTTGCGTGTGGGCCTCCTTTTATATGCTCAAGGGGTCACCGACAGGTGGCAACGTAGACAAGGGTAAAAATGGAAAGGTGTTGCGGTTGGTACAGCTACCTGCTACAGTGTATCATACCTAACCCTGGCGGCAGGGGACAAGGGCATTAAATGCCCGTCTGCGTCGCCTAAATAGTGCAAAAGGGACCGTCAGGGACGCCACCGCTCGCCACGATGGCAATCTTGTCAGCGCCGCCTGCCACCGCGTACCGCTGGCTGCACAGCCTCCCGCCACGTACGCCTGGAAGGGTCCTAGAGCGACACGTTGGTGGATGTGCTGGAGCGCGGGCACAGAGTGGTGGCTTGTCGCGGCAAGCGCCTTGCCGCGGTCGTTGTCTTGTCGCGTCCGGGAGCTTGTCGCTCACCGGGCCTTGCCGGGACGCGTGGCGCGTCGCAGCAAGTTCCTTGAGATGCCTTGGTTGTCCTTCCCGGCAAGCTCCTCTTGCCGGGGTCTTGTCTCCTTGGCTTGGATACTTTGTCCTTGAATGGCTCCAAAGGAACCACAGAGGACCTTGGCGGTCACCCGGCAAGCCTTGCCGCGGGATGCAGCGACTGCCCGTGCACAAGTTCGGGATACTAGGGTACCCCTACTCTAGTACACCGACACATCTCATATGTTTCACGACGTTTCAAAACGTCTTCGGTGCCTCAACTCTAAACCGTTTAACCGAACTATCACGTAGTTATCAAAATGTGTATGTCAGATGTTCGCAACATCCACAGACGACGTTCGAGGTTCAGCACACTGAGTGGTGCATTAAGGACATAAGCCTTCTATGAAGCAATGAGGACAATCCTCAGTTTACGGACCTAGTCCGCATAATTGCTACTATCAACTTTCAACTAAATTTTCTCTAGGACCATATCTAAACAGTAGAACTAAAGCGCGAGCCACGACATAATTTGCGAAGACCTTTTGACTATGTTCAGGATAATTAAGTTCATCTTATGAACTCCCACTCAGATAGACATCCCTCTAGTCATCTAAATGATTACATGATCCGAGTCAACTAGGCCGTGTCCAATCATCACGTGAGACGGACTAGTCATCATCGGTGAACATCTTCATGTTGATCGTATCTACCATACGACTCATGCTCAACCTTTCGGTCTTCCGTGTTCCGAGGCCATGTCTATACATGCTAGGCTCGTCAAGTCAACCTAAGTGTTTCGCATGTGTCCCGAGGCCATGTTTGTACATGCTAGGCTCGTCAACACCCGTTGTATTCGAACGTTAGAATCTATCACACCCGATCATCACGTGGTGCTTCGAAACAACGAACCTTCGCAACGGTCCACAGTTAGGGGGAACACTTTCTTGAAATCTTAATGAGGGATCATCTTATTTACTACCGTCGTTCTAAGAAAATAAGATGCAAAAACATGATAAACATCACATGCAATCAAAAAGTGACATGATATGGCCAATATCATTTTGCTCCTTTTGATCTCCATCTTCGGGGCTCCATGATCATCGTTGTCACCGGCATGACACCATGATCTCCATCATCATGATCTCCATCATCGTGTCTTCATGAAGTTGTCTCGCCAACTATTACTTCTACTACTACAGCTAACGGTTAGCAATAAAGTAAAGTAATTACATGACGTTTATATTGACACGCAGGTCATAAATAAATTAAGACAACTCCTATGGCTCCTGGCGGTTGTCATACTCATCTACACGCAAGTCGTGATTCCTATTACAAGAACATGATCATCTCATAGATCACATATGTCATTCATCACATCCTTTGGCCATATCACATCACAAAACACTTGATGCAAAAACAAGTTAGACGTGCTCTAATTGTTGTTGCAAGTTTTTACGTGGCTGTTATAGGTTTCTAGCAAGAACGTTTCTTACCTATGCCAAAACCACAACGTGAATTGCCAATTTCTATTTACCCTTCATAAGGACCCTGTTCATCGAATCCGATCCGACTAAAGTGGGAGAAACAGACACCCGCCAGCCACCTTATGCAACTAGTGCATGTCAGTCGGTGGAACCGGTCTCACGTAAGCGTACGTGTAAGGTTGGTCCGGGCCGCTTCATCCCACGATGCCGCCGAATCAAGATAAGACTAGTAACGGCAAGATAATTGACAATATCGACGCCCACAACTACTTTGTGTTCTACTCATGCATAGTAACTACGCATAGACCTAGCTCATGATGCCACTGTTGGGGAACGTAGCAGAAATTCAAAATTTTCTACGCATCACCAAGATCAATCTATGGAGTAATCTAGCAACGAGGGGAAGGAGAGTGCATCTACATACCCTTGTAGATCGCTAAGCGGAAGCGTTCAAGTGAACGGGGTTGATGGAGTCGTACTCGTCGTGATCCAAATCACCCATGATCCTAGTGCCGAACGGACGGCACCTCCGTGTTCAACACACGTACAGCCCGGTGACGTCTCCTACGCCTTGATCCAGCAAGGGAGAAGGAGAGGTTGGGGAAGACTCCATCCAGCAGCAGCACGACAGCATGGTGGTGGTGAAGGAGCGCGGGACTCCAGCAGGGCTTCGCCAAGCACTACGAGAGACGAGAAGGGAGAGGGGTAGGGTTGCGCCAACAGGGAGAGCAAAACACATGTGTTGGGCAGCCCCAAACCTCAAGTATATATAGGGGGAGGGGAGGGGCTGCGCCCCCACCTAGGGTTCCCTCCCTAGGGG
>NC_053028.1:673507251-673698992 GCF_003073215.2 Triticum urartu
CTTGTCTATTTTCTAACCATAGGTTAAGAAGATGCGGGAGGATGGGCAGGCAGTTGATGATGCCCTTTACTCACTAGCAATGGGTCCTGATACTCAGGTAAGACATTATGAATCTTGCGTTGTTGGAGATGTGTGCTACAACACCCTTGCACGAGACGAAGGCAGGAAGACACAAAACAATGCCATCATGAGCACGGATACATATGACAAAGAGACAACTGAAATGTATGCTAACATAACAGACATTGTTTAGTTGCAGTATATCTCCAATTTCGAGGATCATCGGTGTGTGGTTCTGTTGTGCTGTCGTTGGTATAACCCGTTTTCCAGGATCGCAAAACCCAGAGCAGATGATTATTTCAAATCCATCAATGTCAAGGCGGCGTACCAGACCAATGAGCCTTTTATTTTGGCAAATCAAGCAACACAGATATTTTTCTTGGAAGACACATTTGCACGTAGCGATGATTGGAGAGTATTGCAAAGGTTTGAGCATAGGAATTCATTTAATGAAGTTGCACAACAAGATGATGCTAACACTGCTCCTGATGTACAAGATAACACAGAAGTTCCTAATATCTTTGAGAACCATCACGTCAATGACGCCGGCGAAAAGATTGCCTGTCATGCTGTGGACATACAAGAGTTGATCAAGAAGAAGCCAACGTTCGAGGACGTTGAGGACGAAGAAGAAGATGACACCATGGGGAATTACGATTCAGACTGATACACATGGCGAAGATGTTGACGCTGCTGCTGTGGATGATGATTACATCACTTTTGTCGTATTTGCCTATCAGAAGACATTTTTTTATCTACTATGTGAAATTGTGTTTGCTATGACAACTGAAACCTGATGAACATGTTGTTTAGTATTTTGCTGTGAGAACATCACTTGTTATGTATGCTGATTTGTGTTTGGTGATTGTATGACAACTAAAACATGATGACATTGTTGTTTAGTTGTACTCATATTTGGCTGTGAAATTTGAATTTGATGACATAATTTGCTATTGGACTGCAATTTGCTCGACGTCTTCGAATGAGAACAAAGCTGACCCGACAGGGCCTCTGCTATTTATTTATTTATATGAGCAAAAGGGGATAGCCCCTGATTTCCGTTAATAGAAATCATTAGATGTTCAAAACACTACGCCTAGCCTGCTACATAGGTTTCATTCATTACTAGTTTCAGCAAAGTGCTCATGTCGTAGCCACTGAATACATCACGAGTGCTACATACACTGCAAATAAAGAGACAATCATCCTACAGAGCACATCGATTTTGCCCATTATCTTCACAAGCTCTTTCATCTCCTCATTGCTATCAAGGCCGTTCAGCAGCTGTTGCTTGGCCATGATCAGAGGAACTTCATCCTTAACCTTCTGCTCTGCATCTTCCTCTTCTGCCATTCCTTCAGTTACTTGTCCAACACCCCAACCTGCTGGTATTGGGATTCCTCGACTAACCAAATAATCAGCGTAGTTGCATTCCCCCACATCAGCAACTTCCCAGAAATACAAATCACACGAATCTTCCCTTTTCTGCACGAATCAAATTGGTAGATCATCAACCAAACTATTAAAAAAATCAGCAACTGAAAGCAGCAGAACAACACTTAAACATATTATTACCCCATGATTCGGGCATTTGTAGAAGACTCGGCCAGGGTTGCGGATTGTGGCTGAGACGCGACGGATGACTCTGCGTGATTTGCAGCAGTGGCACCACACCAACGGCAGCAGGTTGCGATGAGCAATTGGTTGCGGAGCGCGTGCCGGCGAGGGTGTGATGAGACCCACAAGCGATTGTACGGGTTGCGACTTGGCGCATATCTGGTTGTTGCCTGCTGAAGAGCAGGTGGACGAGCAGCCAGCGGACATGGTTGCTGCGGCCAGAGCTTCTGATGCTAGGCAGAGTAAGTAGAGAAGAGGAGAAGCGAACATTGGATATGTCAGTTTCATTACTTGTAGAGTAGCATAGCACCATATATAGTCATAGTCTAGGTTTGGATTCGAACCAGCTACAGGAGCACGTCTTTCTTTTTTCTAAAACTCGGCAACGTCTCTTTATTAGTACACTAGCTTGTTCTGTACGCCTTCCCAAGTCTTTGATTTTCTTTCCCTTTTTTTGGCGAGGAAGGAATGAGGAAAAAATTGAGAGTTCCTGGGACTCGAACCCAAGACCTCTCGGTTGAAAACCAAGGGTGCTAGTCACTTATGTGGCGAATGTTACCTGTGAGGAGGACGGCAGACGAACGCATTTTCCTCGTAGTTTTCTTCCTATATATAAAAAAGTATGCTACTTGGTGTCCGCTTAGTCAACAAACGATTGTGCCATCCTTGACCGTTGGATTGACATTCAACGTCTGTCGCGTTTCTTCAGTCTCTTCTTCCTCAAGCCGCCAAAGCCAAACCAGCGTCGGTGGGACCGCCTGCTCCCGCCTCCCACGGCTGGCTGTGATCTGCCCCGGCTCCTGTTCGTTCCCGTCCGAGGCCTCACCATCGTCCTCTGCCTTGGTTCGCTCACCGCGGCGCCACCCTCCGATGTTGTCAACATGGTCAACAACCGAGAGGAATAAGGAGATGACTGCACATGGTGAGGATGACAGTAGGGACCCAGCAGCGCGCGCAATAATTTTATTTTTTCGGGAGGGAGAAGGGTATCAACTGGGTTGTGCAGGACCTGTGGCCCGTCTAGCCCAGGCTTTTATTTCATATGTTTAGCACATGACCAGCCCAGTTTGGTTTTTTCCTTTTTGAAAATTTCTAGCCAGCTATTTAGTTTTTTGCAGAATAACCAAGGTAGGCCTACTTGCTTTTCTACACCCTGCTGGGCCGGAAATCTTTCAAGACGAGGAGGGATGCATTTTGCCCAGAAAATGGGCTATAAGTAATAAGAAATGGGCTGTAAAATGAAAAAATACAGCAAACAGATAATTAGTTCCAAAATACTGTTTTCTTTCGGATTTTGATATTTTAAATTTCATTGTTTTTGTGCGGGTAAAATTTCATTGAATTTAAATTAAGGTATATTTAGATTTAAAATTAATTTGAATCTGGCTACAAATTTCGGGCTGTATGCTGTTTGGGATAGATTTGGAGGCTGACTTGTGGGTCTACTAGGTTGACGTGTACTTTGGCTTTGTCAACTTAGTCCACAAATGATTCTAGCAGCAGTGACCGTTGGATGTTAATCCAACGGCCGTGCTGCTTCTTCAATATCTGATCTTCTTGCTCTAGCTGCCCAAACCAGCTCCGATGGGACTGCCTGCTGCCGCCTCCCGTGGCCGGCTATGCTGCCGCACAGGCCGCACCACCCCACCCTACTTCATTGCTGGCCAGGCCATTCCTCTACTCACCCACACCTCCTATTATTTTCCAGCGACGGCAGCCGGACCAGTAAACCCTCATACTCCCCACCGCGTGGGCAACTAGTGTCGAGTCTTCCCCGGCTCCGTGACGTTCCCTTCCTAGGCCTCACCGTCGTCCACCAACATGGTGCTCTCGGTGCGGCCTGCTCAACTTGGTCAACGAACGACATCCATCGGCCGTGGACTGTACGCGCAAAATAATGATTCCTCCACCTGACAGCTGGGACCCACCGAAAGGGCCTCTATATTTCACGAAAAACGTTCCCCCCGCTGACATGTGGAACCCACCAGCTATATCTTCGCACGCAAGGAAGTTCCTCCTTATTACGCACAAAAAAATGAATACCCCCCTGCTAGATGGGACCCACCATAGTGGGAGGATGACTTGTGGGCCAACAAAGTTGACGGGGACGGAGGGCTTTGTCAACTTAGTCAATATGAACGATTCTAGCTCCAGTGACCGTACGCTGTCCATCCAACGGGTGTAGTGCTTCTTCAACCTCTGGTCTTCTTGATCCAGCCGCCTAAAGCAGCGTCGGTCGTGCCGCATGCTCCTACCTCCCGTGGCCGGCTGTGCTGCCGCGAAGCCCTCACCACCCCCTACTATTCCCACCGCTGGCCAGTCCCTGCGGCGACGGCAGCCTCACACCACAGCCGAACCAGTGAACCCTCATACTCCTCTTCGCGCGGGCTTCCACTACCGCGTCTTCCCCGGCTCTGCGTCGTCCCCTTCCTAGGCCTCGCCGTCGTCCACCGCCGTGGTGCTCTCCGCGCGGCGTGGTCAACATGGTCAAGGAACGACTTCCATCGGAAGAGTACTGTACGTGGAGAGGCTGACAGCTGGGTCCATGGCCACAACCCAGTTTTTTTGTGATTTGCCAAGTAAGTCGCTTTGTCAGGCCTGTTGGGCTGCTAATCTTTCAAGACGAGGAGAACTTTCATTCGGCTGGCCGAGAAAATGGCCCATCAGTAATGATAAATGGGCTGTACATTTTTAAAACACATCAAACCAGCAATTAGTTTCAAATATCTTTTTTTTTCATTTCAAGATTTTGAATTACATTAATTTTTATGAATGGAGAATTTGTTGGATTTTATATTGATATACATTTATTTTTAAAATCAGTTTAAATGTGAGTCGAAATTTCGGGATTAAAAACAGTTCGGACCGCACCGAAATATGCAAAATTTCGTACAATTTTTTAACCGTGGCCACAATTTGGGCTGTAATGCTAAAAAAGGAACATGGGCTCCAAAAAAAACCTTAAGAATTAGCAAATGGGCTGAAAATTATTTGAAATAATGGCAGATGGGCTTTATGTTGTTTTCCACATATTTGAGGCTTTCCTAAAAAAAGGTTGACGCACAAGCAGTGACTGTTGGATGTCCATCCAACGGCCGTCGTGCATCTTCAATCTCTGCTCTTCCTGCTCCAGCCGCTCAAACAAGCGCCGGCGGGACTGCCTGCTCCCTCCTCCCCGCGGCCGGCTGTGCTGCCGTGCAGGCCTCACCGCCCCACCGTACTCCCATCGCTGGCCTAGCCATCTCTCTACTCACCCACACCTGCTGTTATTCTCCGGCGACGGCAGACGAACCAGTAAACCCTCGTACAGTCTTATTCCCCTCCGCGTGGGAAACAACTGCCGAGTCTTCCCTGCCTCCGTGTCGTTCCCTTCCTAGGCCTCGCCGTCGTCCACCGCCCTGGTGCTCTCGGCGCAGCCTGGTCAACGTGGTCAATGACCGACATGCATCTGAAGTGGACCGTACGTGGAGAGGCCGACAGCTGGGTCCACGGCCACACGCAAGGAAATGCCTCCTTATTACGCACAAAATAATGATTCCTCCACCTGACATCAGGGACCCACCGAAAGGGTATTTGTATTTCACGAAAAAAACGTTACCGCTGCTGATAGCTCGGACCCACCAGCTATATCTTCGCATGCAAGGAAGTGCCTCCTTATTACGCACAAAAAAATGAATACTCCCCCTGTTAGCTGGGACCCAGTATAGTGGCAGTCTGACTGGTGGGCCTACTAAGTTGACGGGGACGGAGGGCTTTGTCAACTTAGTCAACATGCACGATTCTACCTCCAGTGACCGTACGATGTCCATCCAACGGCCGTAGTGCTTCTTCAACCTCTGGTCTTCTTGCTCCAGCCGCTCAAACCAGCGTCGGTCGTGCCTCGTGCTCCTGCCTCCCGTGGCCGGCTGCGATGCAGCGGAGGCCTCACCGCCCCTAGTACTCCCACGGCTGGCCAGGCCATCCCTCCACTCACCCACACCCCCTGTTAGTACTCTGTGGCGACGGCAGCCTCACACCGCAGCGAACCAGTGCCCTCGTACTCCTCTACGCGTGGGCATCCACTTCCGCGTCTTCCCTGGGTCCGCGTTCGTCCCCTTCCTAGGCCTCGCCGTCGTCCACCGCCCTGGTGCTCTCGGCGCAGCATGGTCAACGTGGTCAAGGAACGGCTTCCATCGGCCGTGGACTGTACGTGGAGAGGCTGACAGCTCGGTCCATGGCCGCAGCAAGGAAGTGCCTCCTTATTACGTGCAAAATAATTATTCCTCCACCTGACAGCGGGGACCCACTGGACGGGCTACCGTATTCCGCCCCCCCTGACTGATGGGACCCACCAGCTACATCTTTGCACGCAAGGAAGTGTGTGACAGTCGGGACACACCTGGTCAAAGCGTACGTATCATTGTCATTCTGGTCGTGAACGTGTACGTACATATATACTGGTCAATGTAGAGGCACACACGTGTCGTCGTAGAGGCGGCCAGGGTGCAAGAAAGAAAATACGGCCACGTATGTGTATATACGGGCAGGGTCTCGAACGCCTACTGGCGCATACGTACGGCCCGAGCTCGTGTACATGGCTGGGTCGGAACGGAGAAACAGCGTCGTCGTCGTGTTCATGGGGAGGCAACGGAATGCGTGGTCGTGTTCATCGAGAGGGCCTGGACGGAACAGGCGATGGAAACGAGGCCTGGCATACCGCAGAACGGAGGAAATGGCCTTGTGTTCGACCGGCCACGGTCGAAACGGCGATCCTGTTGATCGGGAGGGGTGTGGCGTACCGCAAAACGGAGGAAATGGACCTCCTACGGTCGAAACGGGGGTCCTGTTGATCGGGAGGGGTGTGGCGTATCGCAAAACGGAGGAAACGGACTTGTGTTGGAGCGCTACGGTCGAAACAGGGGTCCTGTAAATCGGGAGGGGTGTGGCGTACCGCAAAACGGGACTCCACGGGATACTGTTCATCTCCACCATCGACCTCCTCCAGCCTCCACGGGCTCCTGTTCATCCAGCTTCCACCGCGCGCTACTCCACCGGCTACTTTTCAACCACCCCTCCACCGTCTACTGTTCATCCAGCCCTCCACACCACGGGGTCCTGTTCAACCACCCCTCCACGGGCATCCCTCCACCGTCTACTGTTCATCTAGCCCTCCACACCACGGGGTCCTGTTCATCCACCCCTCCACGGGCACCCCTCCACCTTCTACTGTTCGTCCAGCCCTCCACCACACCACGGGGTCCTGTTCATCCAGAGGCAACGCCACCGCTCACTGTTCATCCACCCCCCCCCCCCCCCCCCCCCCCCCCCCCCCGCAACGCTCACTGTTCATCCCATCGATCGGCTTCAGTTAGCAGCAGTAGCGAAGGAATCGCTCGATCGGGTTCAGTTAACAGCCATCGATCGATCGCTCGGGTTCAGTAACGCGTAGCCTGCAGTGCAATCGCTCGGGTTCAGTTAGAGCCCAACGCCTCGCTCGGGTTCAGTTAGAGCCAACGCCCCGCACACACGCGCATACGTGTACGAGAGAAACGCGCATCGCTCGGCCCCCGACCTCCCAACGTAACCGGGAACTCCCTGAAATTTTCCTCCCCCTCATTTCTACCATGATTTTTTCCGTCATGGACGGCCCAAAGAATGTCATGCAGATGCGTCTCCGGCCCGCCCAAGACGAAAAGCCCATTTTCTGCCATGATTTTTTGTCATAGAAGTAGGAGCCCACCACATCTATGATGATACCGGGTTTTGTCACAATTATCGTCATAGAAGTGTCATATGTATGACAGAAAAAAATTCGTTCGGCCCGAAATGCATCTCCCTTCAAAGATAAAGGGAAGACCTTCTTCTTAGCAACATCATCGGGTATACCTGCAAGCTTAAATAATCCACAAACTTCATCAACATATATTAGGTGCTCATCAGGATGCTTTGTTCCATCTCCTGAAAAAGGATTAGCTAGCAGTTTTTCTATAATGCCCGAAGGAAATTCAAAGGGAACATTTTCATATTCAATAGGTGCAGTAGGTTGAGGAGCAACTCTTTGCTCTACTGGTCGGGGTGAAGATACCCCGAACAAGCCCCTCAGAGGATTACTTTCCATAGTAACAAGTGAAAGTAAATTTCAGCACACTATATAAATTTTTCCTTACCAAATTCCACCTACCAAAGGCGCTTCACTCTCCGGCAACGGCGCCAGAAAAGAGGCTTGATAACCCACAAGTATAGGGGATCTATCGTAGTCCTTTCGATAAGTAAGAGTGTCGAACCCAACGAGGAACAGAAGGAAATGATAAGCTGTTTTCAGCAAGGTATTCTCTGCAAGTACTGAAATAAGCGGTAAGAGATAGTTTTGTGATAGGATAATTTGTAACGAGCAACAAGTAACAAAAGTAAATAAGGTGTAGAAAGGTGGCCCAATCCTTTTTGTAGCAAAGGACAAACCTGGACAAACTCTTATATAAGGAAAAGCACCCCCGAGGACACATGGGAATATCGTCAAGCTAGTTTTCATCATGTTCATATGATTCGCGTTCGGTACTTTGATAATTTGATATGTGGGTGGACCAGTGCTTGGGTGCTGTTCTTACTTGAACAAGCATCCCACTTATTATTAACTTCTATTGCAAGAATCCGCAACTACAACAAAAGTATTAAGGTAAACCTAACCATAGCATGAAACATGTGGATCCAAACCAGCCCCTTATGAAGCAATGCATAAACTATGGTTTAAGCTTCTGTCACTCTAGAAACCCATCATCTACTTATTACTTCCCAATGCCTTCCTCTAGGCCCAAATAATGGTGAAGTGTTATGTAGTCGACGTTCGCATAACACCACTAGAGGCTAGACAACATACATCTCATCAAAATATCGAACGAATACCAAATTCGCATGACTACTAATAGCAAGACTTCTCCCGTGTCCTCAGGAACAAACGTAACTACTCACAAAGCATATTCATGTTCATAATCAGAGGGGTAATAATATGCATAAAGGATCTGAACATATGATCTTCCACCAAATAAACCAACTAGCATCAACTACAAGGAGTAATCAACACTACTAGCAACCTACTAGTACCAATCCCGGACTTGGAGACAAGAATTGGATACAAGAGATGAACTAGGGTTTTGAGATGAGATGGTGCTGGTGAACATGTTGATGAAGATTGCCCTGTCCCTATGAGAGGAGCGTCGGTGATGACGATGGCGATGATTTCCCCCTCCCGGAGGGAAGTTTCCCCGGCAGAACAGCTCTGCCGGAGCCCTAGATTGTTTCCGCCAAGGTTCCGCCTCGTGGCGGCGGAGTCTCATCCCGAAAGGTTGCTTGTCAATTTTTCCTCGACGAAAGACCTCATATATCAGAAGATGGGCATCGGAGGGCCAACAGGGGGCCCACGAGGTAGGGGGCGCGGCCCCACTCTCGTGGACAGGTGGGCCCCCCTCTGGTGAACTTCTTCCGCTGGATATTTTTTATATATTATGAAAATCACATCCGTGGAGTTTCAGGACTTTTGGAGTTGCGCAGAATAGGTCTCTAATATTTCTTCCTTTTCCAGCCCAGAATTCCAGCTGCCGGCATTCTCCCTCCTTATGTAAACCTTGTAAAATAAGAGAGAATAGCCATAAGTATTGTGACATAATGTGAAATAACAGCCCATAACGCAATAAATATCAATATAAAATCATGATGCAAAATGGACGTATCAAGCGTTGAGGCCACTAATTAATATGATTCCTTACTGTGATTAGCTAGCTAGTTCTACGTTTGCCACCAATATGGACGTATCAAGCGTTGAGGCCACTAATTAATATTCTCCCTCCATCTGTCATGTTTGAATAATGATTGCCATGTTGTAAATATTTGTAGAAACTATGGACACCCCTCGAGACGAAGCAACAGAAGTGGTGTTGGGGGACATAATCGCACAAGGAAGTGATGCCGTCTTCTCATTTCTCAACGACACCGATGGTCTGGAAGGATAGGGTGAAGAAGCAGGCTATGATTATGATGGATCCTTTGACCCAATGCCGGTGCAAGAAGGAGACCGTGAGGACGGCTCCGGTGACCCAATGACGGTGCAAGAAGGAGATCGTGATGACGGCTCCGGTGATCGAACCGAGTCCG
This sequence comes from Triticum urartu, assembly GCF_003073215.2. Taxonomy (NCBI): domain Eukaryota; kingdom Viridiplantae; phylum Streptophyta; class Magnoliopsida; order Poales; family Poaceae; genus Triticum; species Triticum urartu. The sequence continues at coordinate 673,517,053 of NC_053028.1, forward strand.
GCCAGGAACACATATTAATTAACTCTCGTCTTTCTTCTTTTTTCTAGCCCTCCGGATCGAGCACAACTTCAGTAAAGAGACGAGGCCCGAAGAAAAAGTTGCACTCGGATGAGAGGTTTGAGATCACAGCAATCACGCGCAACGGCCAACCGATTGAACCCATCCGGACAAAAGATGCATTTGTTGCTCAGTGCGGGGTTCTTGTTAGGGACAAGATCCCGATCAACATCCACTAATGGTATAAGCCTAAGAACGAAGACCCTGAGGTGTCTTATGTCAATGATATGCAGAAAGATGATCTTTGTACTGAGCTAAAGTCAAATTTCACCCTACCGCCAGAGGAGGATCCGGAGAAGACAGTTAAAGAGCAATTAATCAAGTCTTTTGCTCTTAAGAAGATGGCAGACCTATTCAGGAGGTGGAAGAATGAGCTGAAAAGGTTTGTCGACAAAGAAGAGACACCAGAATTCATCGGCAAATATGAGAAGATCAGAGATCACTGGCCCGTTTTTGTGGCCCACAAGACATCGGAAAAGAGTAAGAAGATGTCAGCGACAAACAAGAAAAATGCTGCGAAGAAGAAGCTTCACCATCGCACGGGGTCAGGTGGCTACCTCAAAGTCCGGCCTAAGTGGGCGAAGGCTGAGAATGATGTGCTTGATAAAGGGATCGAACCAGAGACAATGAACTGGCCAGACCGATGCCGGACTTGGTTCTTCGGGGCTGGAAGAACCTTGGACCCTGTATCAGGGAAGTGCCTTTGGACGGACGAGCAAATGAAAATACCAGTCAAGAGGCTTTAGCACTATATCGATGCAGTGCAGCAAGGGACGTTCATTCCAGGCAAAGAGAACGACGAGCTCACAATGGCCCTTGGGAATCCTGAGCACCCTGGACGGACACGAGGCATGCCAGGCTCCGTTCTGTGTAAGGCTGGTTTTTCGGACGCAGGCGGTTACAAATGCCAGGAGAGGAGGAAAAAAGTGGAGCAGACCCAAATTCAGACGCTGCACGAAAGGGTTCAAGCGCTAGAGGAACGAGAAGTAGCTCGCAGCAAGCGACCTGCCGAAACTACCCCCGAAGCTACCCCGCCATCTCAGCGGAGAAGCAGCGTGGCTTCCACTGAGCTGCTTCAGCCGGAGCATGTCTTGACGGCTCCTGCCAGCTACCCCGTGGATGCTATCAAGGAGTCTCAACATTGCCACCTTATGACGCAATGGCAGAACTTCAAAGTCAAGGCGACTGTCGGCTCTGTTTGACCTCCTGAACCCGGTGCAACTTTTCACTATCGTCCGATTCCAGAAGGATATGCTAGGGTGACGGTGGACGAAATAACGGAGGGATTTGAGGACCTCTAGCTTGACCACGCTACTGGTGAAGGGGAGACTAGGCTGGGTTCTGCTCTGAAGACTCCATACTTATGGCGGAAGGAGCTCATCAACCTTCCAAACTGGATGCCTCCGCCTCCTCCTCCTCCTCCGGTGAGTCAGGGCACTCCGCCTCCTCCACCGCCTCCTTCTCCGGCACTCGGCCTCCTTCTCTAGCGCGTGGCGGCACTCTGCCTCCTTCTCTGCCTGCGCCGGCGCGCCCGAGCAGCCAGCCTCCTCCTTCTCCGCCTCGTCATCAAGGGAGGAAGAGACCCGCCACCGCTCCGGCTGCTCTGGCGCGTCGTAGTCCTTCTCCTCCGCCTCGTAAGCAAGGAAAGAAGAAAGCCGCAGCCGCTTCGTCTGCTCTGCCGGCGTCTAGCAGTACAGCCAGAGGCGGGAGGCAATACAGATTCGGTACTTCTCTAAAGACTCCAGAGAAGTTACCATACGAGATGACCTCGGAGGAGAACGTGAAGATCGTGCGAGCCGAACTGACGAACTTCTTTCAAGGAGCAAAGAAACATCCACCTCCGGAGGAGAAGGTAGATCCGGTGAAAGCAAAGCGCACTCTTGCTGCCCTGACAAAACCACCAAAGTCTCCACCGAAAGGCAACTATGAGCGCATTATTGGAAAGACATTTGTCGAAGCGGGGCAGTCGGGAAGTACTGTCAGTGATCAAAGGATAAAAGAACGTTGAGCTGGGAAAAAAATTGCCCAGCTCGGCGAACAAGCGAACCAATCATGCCCCCCGCTCAAGGTGTCTAGCGACATCGTCGCTAATGATCCGAGGATGGTGCTCGGTTATAGAAATCTTGGAGATTACCTGCCCGAGGATGTACATTATGATATCTTGGAGGTGGTACACAGATACGAGTATGGGAAGCCTCTCGTCAAAGATGAAAGATCACTAACAACGATGATGCGAAGATTGCATGATTGGTACATGAAAAACTTCAGAGAGTCTGGGGGGAGGAATACTTTGACGCTGAGAGTTCGAGAGGAGCATGACCTCATTGGAATTGAACTGTTGAATGTTCCATTTGAGGAGTTCTTCCAGTTTTTCAATCAAAGGGCCCTCAATAAAGCAACGGTCACTTGCTACTGTCTGTAAGTACTACTACTTCTGTCATTAAGTCTCTCTCTACATAGGTCAGCTCTTTCATTGCATGTATTTATAATTATCCTCTATATTATGCAGATTGAAGATCGCCGAATTCAAGAAAAGAAATGTCGATGATATTGGGTTCATTAACACGAATCTCATAGATGAAACTGAGGTTAAATATCATGCCGAAGATACCGAGGTCAACTTGCTACAATCGTTCGTAATAAATGAAAACAAAGATATAATACTCTTTCCTTACAACTTCAAGTGAGTGTTACTGTCTTGTGCATATTCGGTTTCCCTTATAAATTAGTCCAGGTTATAGTAATGTAATTGATGAGTTATGCATGCGTGCGCAGGTTCCACAATATTCTCCTAGAGATTAAGCTTGAGCAGGGACTAGTAACCGCCTTAGACTCGAGACGAAAAGATCCTCAGGAGTATGCGGACATGACTCAAATCCTCGAGAAGTAAGTTAAATCGATCATTATCCACCATATCAACAGCTTTGTTCATTTCCTAATATCAAGTAATTGTTTTCTTTGCCTGGCAGGGTTTGGAGAAAATTCACCAAAAAAGCTCCGGGACTGCCGAAGAAGCTGCAATTTAGACACCCGAAAGTAAGTACTATAGTAGCATGTTCCGCGCGTCTCCTAGTGATTCAAGCGCTAGTTTCATCAATACCATTTGGCATGCTTGCTTATCAGTTTGATTGACCTCTATTTCTTGAAAAGTGGTTGTGGTAGGATCCAGGGAATGATTTTTGTGGATACTACGCTTGCGAGCCCATCCGCCACACGACCTGTGAACGGGGCGGGTACTCTGACGAACAATATGAAGTGCGTAAGGAATAATATTCACAATTTTATTTTATTACCATCATTTGTGTTGATTTTCATTTATTCATATATATATATATATATATGTATTGACCCCCTTCTTCAAATTAGATCTTTCGGATGCGGGATGAACTCCTACCACCAGATCGTATGCGAGCAATTCAAGAGGAATTGGCGGCATTCTTCCTTGACCACGTGATCGCTGAAGATGGAGAATACTATGTGGATCCTGTGTTCATATATAATTAGGAGATTATATTGTAAGAGATAATTATTTTATATATGTAGCCGGTAGTGTCAGATAGATATACGAGAACTTGTTGTTCGACCAATCTCTCGGAGAAGGAGAGGTGGTCGATATCACTTCTCTCTGTATGCATATGTTCATGACGATCTTCTGTTTCCTTCGTTTGCTTACTAGCTAGCTAGCGTGTCTAGTCCTCTCTATACGTATATAGTATATGTAGGATCAACCAAGCACGGACATTAGAGAGGACACTTCTCTCTATTAATTAGCTATCTAACACAATATATGAAACACCTAAATTAAACCCCCCTAAACCCCCAACCCCCCCCCTCCCTTCAAAAAAAAACAAAATCCCAGCCCCTGAAATGCTGACGCGTGGACGCCTATTGGTCCCGATTGGTGCCACCAACCGGGCCTAGAGGCCCTCCTGCCTGGGCTCGCCGCACCGGCCACGTGGAGGCCCATCTGTCCCGGTTCGTGTAAGAACCGGGACTAATGGGCTAGGGCATTAGTAACGACCCTTCAGTCCCGGTTCAAAAACCGGGACAAAAGGCCCTTACCAACCGGGACGAATAGGGATTTTTCTACTAGTGTGCCATCCAATTCTACTTTAGATTCACCTTCTTTTGTAAGTAAACTTGCAACACCACCACATGCTATTAATCCTGATATGTCACAAGTTATTGATGATGCTACTTCTACTATGAATGATGCTCGTACCTTGCTTGATGATGATGATGTGCCACATGGTGAATTACTTGATGAACAAATTGCTAGAGTAATACAATATGATACGGCGAGTAAACTTCCAAATTGCTAGAGTAAACTTGCAACACCACCACATACAATTGACTGTCATGATGCGGCGAGTGCTGGTCAGCTCTTCAGAGGTTTCAAATCTTTAGTGTTTTTTCCGCATTATGTGATGGATCGGTTCTTACACGATCAGGTGTTTACAACATCCATGTCCGGACACTAGGGCTGCACCTACATTTTTATTGTCAAACTCCTATGGCTAAGTGAGGTTCCTAAAGCCACATAGTCCGATTGCCTAGTTCGTTGCGCTAAACACCTCCTTCAAGGACCAAACAATTGGATGAAGAGTGTTTAGATTCCATCCCGAACACCCCCATACTACCTACATGGGGGTAGAAGCCGACGACTGACCAACTCTCAGATTTCATAAAAACGGCCGTACATGAGGTAAAATTTTAACAAACATTATATTACATTATCGACTTTGTTTCATAATACAGGGCGAGGTGACATGAATGTATTCATTCAAAGATAATGTCCTTCGCACATTGCTCCGCCACAGTGCGGGATCCCTCCAGGACATCATCAAAATAACGTTCCGGCGTGCGGTGCACCTTGCCAGCAGGCAGCCTCTCGGTCGCTAGCTTGACGGCGTTCATCTTCGCCCGCTGCACCTTGACACGGGCGAAGGCCATGCGCGCGCCCGCTTGATGACGTCAAGCCGAGGGCACGCATTCACCAGCCGCTTCACAAGCCCGAAGTAGCTGCTGGGTATAGCTTCGGCAGGCCACAACCGGATTATTAAATCCTTCATGGCCAGTTTGGCCACCCTATGCAGTTCGACCAACTGTTTTAGCTGGTCGCTAAAAGGCATTGGATGATCTGGCGCAAGGTACTGCGACCAAAACAGCTTCTCCATTGAGCTCCCCTCTTTGGCTCGAAAGAATTCCGCAGCATCAGAAACTCTGCGCGGCAAATCCACAAACACCCCTGGAGAACTCCAAATCCGAGTTAATAAGAGGTACCTCTTCTTCACATATTTGCTCTGCATAATGAAGGCCTTACCCGCCGCAATCTTCTTGGCCTCTTGAATATTCTGGAGAGCGCCCTGGGCTTCAACCCGGGCATCTTGTGTGCTTTGGCGAGCCTTGGCGAGTTCAATCTCTCGAGCCGCACTATCGTGCTCCAAGGACTCACATTTCTTCAGGGCATTCTGGAGCTCTTGCTGGATCTCACCGACCCTGGCCTCATGCTTTTCACGGGCAGCTTGTTCCCTGGAAGCTTTCTCCTCAGCCTCGGCGAGCGCCTTTTTAAGGGCCTCGACCTTGGTCGCCGCTCCTACAAAAATCATGGCACTATGGTCAATACACATCATTTATTCTTTCTGAATATACAGTAGGTCATTACATAACTTGCTTATCATCTAGCTGCTTCCTTGCTTGGCCGAGCTCCTCCTCGGCCCGCTCCAGTCTCTGCTTCAGTCCGGAGACTTCGGCAGTGTGGGAGGTCACAGTCAGCAACGACGCCTGCTTATTCACATAAGACATATTTAATTAGTTTCCTGTGAAAATTACTTGATCCTCTGTCTAGCTTTTCTTTTCGAACACCGAACAGTGTCTCAGGGGCTACTATCTATACTATGACATTCTTTTTACATAATTGCGCTGCTTACCTCAAAGCTTGTTAGAAGGCTTGTGCATGCTTTGGTCAGTCCGCTCTTAACAAACTGAACCTTCTCAACCACCGTACCCATAAGGATACGGTGTTCCTTAATAATGGAAGCACCTCGCAGTGCTTCCAGCAGAGTATCCAGTGCCTCTGGTTGGACAGAGGTCACCAGCGGAATAGGTGCACCTCCTTCTTTCGAAGGAGGCTCCTTGCCGAAACCCGAAGCTGCACTGGCTTCGGGAATGGTATTCGGCTAACGGCCGCACTTGATACGGTCCCCATCGCCAGTCTCCATGGTGATTTGCTCCCCCATGTGTCCGGCGACCAAGGTTTCACCCTTTGGCGCCGCCCTGGTGGCCTCCTGCGTCTCTCCCTGGCCTAGGATCCTTCGGGACAATAGCTTGGTGTCATCCATGGCCCTGGGAGAGGAGGCCGCCAGAAGGGACCCGCTGTCCATTACCTTCGGGTCTAGAGAATTCCCCAAAGATGAGGATCGCTCGAGGTCGGACCGAGCAGGACTGCAAGTGCATGATTCAACATGTTAAGACTATGAAGTAGAGAGGCCGGATATATGGACGCATCCAGGTTTTTTAGTACTCATGATTCGGCCAGGGACTTGTTTCGGGGGTACGGTTCTGGGCTGCTATCGATGTCCCACGTGGAGTTATCCGCGAGGGAGCCCTTCCCCCTCTTGGACGCCTCTGCCTCCAGATTTTTGGAGGCCGCCCTCTTCTTCCTTCCCCCCTCAGGGGGGAGTTGCTTTCTTCCTCCTCCTCCTCGTCGTCTTCGGTGACGGAGGAGTTAGTCTTGTTGTCTTCGGACGTCACGTCCGAAGCACCCTTGCGGCGGGGACCAGCATCTTCGTCAGAAGCGGGATGGCTGGTTCATCGGGTAGCAGAGCCGGACATCGAATCCACTCCACCTGCTTTGTCCAGCCCTAGAAAAAATAAATGGTGAGGCTTAGGTATCTTCCTTGAACATGCAAGTAAAGGATACACCTTGAAACGCGTAAGACTTACCGCACTGGCGGGATGGGCCAGGGCGTGCCCACGGTCTTCGGTCGTCTCCGGCGGCGTCTCGTTGCCCTTGAAGAGCACCTTCTAGATATCTTCGTGCGTACTTCCGAAGAATCGTTGCAGGGTCTGGTGCTCGGCCGGATTGAACTCCCATAAATGGCAAGTCCGGCTATGGCATGGAAGGTTCCGGCGAACTAGCATCACCTAGATCACATGGACGAGCTTGATGTTCTTGTCCACCATGCTCTGGATGCCCGTTTGCAGCGCTGTCAGTTCGTCCGATGAACACCAATTCAGGACCTTCTCTGGCCAGGAGGTGAGCCGCATTGGGGCTCCGAACTTGAATTAGGGAGCCGTAGCCCAGGTGACATAGAACCACAATTGCTGCCACCCTTTGACGGTCTCCACAAAGGTACCTTTGGGCCATGTGATGTTGGGCATCTTGCTCACCATGGCACCTCCGCACTCTGCGTGTTGACCATCCACCACCTTCGGCTTCACGTTGAAGATCTTAAGCCACAGTCCGAAGTGGGGTGGAATGCGGAGGAAGGCCTCGCACACGACAATAAATGCTGAGATGTTCAGGAAAGAGTTTGGTTCTAGATCATGGAAATCTAGCCCGTAATAGAACATGAGTCCGCGGACGAAAGGGTGGAGAGGAAACCCTAACCTGGGGACGAAGTGGGGGATGAACACCACCCTCTTATTGGGCTTCGGGGTGGGGACGATCTGCCCCTTGGTCGAAAGCCGGTGGGAGATTTGTTTCGCCAGGTACCCGGCCTCCCGAAGCTTGGTGATGTCCTTCTCCCTGACGGAGGAGGCCATCCACTTGCCTTGCGCTCTAGATCCAGACACAATCGAGTGCTTTCTTGAGGCGAAAAAGATGAGGACTTGGGTGCTAGAGCTCGAGAATGGGAGGAAAGAGAGAGAAGGCGTGGGTGAAGGAAAGGAATCCTTATCTCCTTATAAGGGCAGTGCATATCAAGCGCCTCCCCACTCGCCTTAAAACTCGCCTGTTCCCAAGGGCTGTGCAGGCGGCACGGTTGGATTACCCACGCCCATATTGATGAGAATCCCGTAATAAGGGGACGCGATCTCTGCTGCGACAAGACGTGCCAATAGAAACCGCATCTTGAAATGTTAAGTGGCAGGAAGAAAAACAGTTCGGAATAATAACCAGGCAGGGACGTGATATCACATTACAAAAAAGTTATCAGTGGATTGGACTCGTGAAATATTATACTATCTGCAGTGGTGTGTGGTACTTGTTTTGCAGAACTGGACACGTTCGTTATGTTCGAAGAATGTGTTGGAGTATTCGGAGAAGAAACCCGCCTTGCAATGCCGAAGACAATCTGCGCACCGGACACCTCGTCATTGAAGCCTGGTTCAGGGGCTACTAAGGGAGTCCTGGATTAAGGGGTCCTCGGGCGTCCAGACTATGATACGTAGGACGGACTGATGGGCTATGAAGATACAAGACCGAAGACTCTCTCCTGTGTCAGGATGGGACTCTCCTTGGCGTGATGCAAGCTTGGCGTCCAAATATGAAGATTCCTTTCTCTGTAACCGACTTTGTACAACCCTAGTCCCCTCAAGTGTCTATATAAATCAGAGGGCTTATTCCGTAGAGATAATCATAATCATACAGGCTAGACTTCTAGGGTTTTAGCCATTACAATATCATGGTAGATCAACTCTTGTAATACTCATCTTCATCAAGATCAATCAAGCAGGAAGTAGGGTATTACCTCCATAGAGAGGGCCCGAACCTGGGTAAACATCGTGTCCCCTGTTTCTTGTTACCATCGACCTTAGACGCAGAGTTCGGGACCCCCTACCCGAGATCCGCCGGTTTTGACACCGACAGTAACCACTAAGCTCACTGGCTTAAAACACCGTGTATCTCAGATGGTTTCTGCTATCTTTGGTGAGTCGCTTTGCTATTCATCAAAAGTGAATACTTGTCGTGATAATATAAAACGGCATTAACCAATCTGTGATTTGTTCAGGTCCTAGGACCAACAACCTGAACCAAGACATGCTTGTAAAGCTGAAGGTGGTCTATACCCTTGTCGAGAAGCTGTATACTGGAGCTCAGCGTACACTGGCTACAATCTCTCCGACTAATCAAGCACCAACACTGTTGATAGATGTTTTGAAAAGACTTTCCGTGATACCAGCTAGGATTGATGAAATGAAGCGGTCATCTGCAACTCTGTCCAATCATTGATGAAATCCACAAGTGCTTGGGACATGATGGCCGTACGAGGCACACACTTTAAACCATGAGGACCAAGCTCAATGGCCCATTTAGCAACCTGGCCTGTGGCTTCCCTATTTTGGATGATGTCTCCTAAAGGAGCAGAGCTAAGCATAGTAATGGGATGACCCTGAAAATATTGCTTGAGCTTCCAACTTGGCATGAAAACCCCATACACAAGCTTCTGCCAGTGTGGATATCTCTGCTTCCGCCAGTGTCAATAAGCACCTCATTGATGTAGTAAACCGGCCGTTGAAATAGATACTCCTTGCCTGCCTCTTTCCATTCCACCATAATAGCTACACTAACGGCCCAGCTATTTGCAGCCACATATAACAATAGAGGCTCCTTATCAATAGGGGAAGCAAGAACGGGTGGCTCGGCCAACTCTTTCTTCAGATCCTTAAACGCTTGATTAGCAACAACACTCCAAACAAAATGATCTGTCTTCTTCATCATCTAATAAAGAGGAATAGCCTGCTCACCTAACCGGCTTATGAACCAGCTTAGAGCTGCAATACGCCCGCCAGACGTTGAACATCATTAACACACGCCAGCTTAGCCAACAAAGTAATGGCTTTGATCTTCTCCGGGTTAGATTCAATGCCTCTGTTAGAAACCAGAAAACCCAAGAGCTTGCCTGCTGGTACACCAAAGACACACTTGTCCAGGTTAAGCATCATTTTGTAGACCCGGAGATTGTCAAATGTCTCCGTCAAATCATCAATCAAGGTCTCCTTCTTCCTGGATTTCACCACCATATCATCTACATAGGCATGAACATTACGCCCAATCTGATTGTGAAGGCAATTTTGCACAGACCGCTGGTAATTCGCCTAGGAACTTTTGAGCCCAAAAGGCATAGACACATAGAAGAAAGCTCCAAATGGAGTAATAAAAGTTGTCTTCTCCTGGTCCTTAACTGCCATCTTGATCTGATGATAACAAGAATAAGCATCCAAAAAACTTAAACGCTCACAACCTGCCGTAGCATCAATGATTTGATCAATACGAGGGAGAGCAAATGGATCAGCTGGACAAGCCTTGTTTAAATCTGTCTAATCCACACACATTCGCCAAGTGCCATTATTCTTAAGCACCAACGCCGGGTTAGCCAACCACTCAGGATGAAAAACTTCAATGATAATCCGGCCGCTAAGAGCCGGGCCACCACTTCACCAATGGCCTTCCGCCTCTCCTCGTTAAATCGACGAATAAATTGCTTGACCGACTTAAACTTTGGATCAATATTAAGAGTGTGCTCAGCGAGTTCCCTCGGTACACCCGGCATGTCTGAAGGCTTCCATGCAAAGATTTATCGGTTCTCACGGATGAACTCGATGAGCGCGCTTTCCTATTTCGGATCCAGATTATCGCTGATGCTGAACTACTTACATGAGTCACCAAGGACAAAGTCAGCCAATTTAGTGTCATCTGCCGACTTAAACTTTAACGAACGATCATGCTCTGTGGTTGGCTTTTTCAAGGACATCATGTCTGCCGGGTCGACATTATCCTTGTAAAATTTCAGCTCCTCCGTTGCACAAACTGATTCAGCATACGCGGCATCACCTTCTTCACACTCCAAAGCCACCTTTCGACTCCCGTGCACGGTGATGGTGCCCTTGTAACCCGGCATCTTAAGCCGCAAGTAAACATAACAAGGCCTCACCATGAACTTAGCATAAGCCGGCCGCCCAAACAGAGCATGATAAGGGCTCTTGATCTTGACCACTTCGAAGGTTAAAGTCTCAGACCTGGAATCATGCTCATCTCCAAAGGCAACTTCTAAAGATATCTTACCCACTGGGTACGCTGACTTACCCAGCACCACACCATGGAAAACAGTGTTTGACGGTTTAAGATTCTTATCAGTCAGTCCCATGCGACAGAAGGTCTCATAATAAAGTATGTTAATGCTGCTGCCTCCATCCATGAGTACCTTAGTAAATTTATAGCCCCCAACCTGAGGCGCCACCACCAGAGCTAGGTGACCCGGGTTATCAACCCAGGGCGGATGATCCTCACGACTCCACACAATAGGCTGCTCTAACCACCGTAAATAACGTGGCACCGCCGGCTCAACAACATTCACTGCGCTCTTATGAAGCTTATGATCCCGCTTACATAAGCTTGTAGTGAAGACATGATACTGCCCACTATTCAATTGCTTCGAGTTGCTCTGATAACCAGACTGCTGCTGCTACTGATTTCCCTGATTATTCTGCTGCCTGTAGCCACCCTGGTTACCGTGTCCTTGAAACCCGGAATTTGAACCGCCGCCTCCATGACCCGGACCATGAGAGCCGGATCCTGATCCGCTGTTCGGGCCATTGTTGTGCTGGATGGACTCCCTAAGGTGTCTCATTATGCTGCAATCCTTCCACATATGAGTAGCCGGCTTCTGATCCGTCCAGAGTTTTGGACATGGCTGATTTAATATTGCATCAAGGTCAAACCTTGTCCCTTGAGTCGGCACTCCCTTACGATGCTGGTTATAATTTCGCGCACCGGTGTTAGCCACAAAATCATCAGCCTTGCACTTACCGTTGCCGCCATAATTGGTAGGGTTGTACTGCTGTCCCTTCATGCCGCTACTCTTCTTTCCCTTCCCCGATCTTTCATCCTCCGAGTTGGGGTCCTTGGTACCATCAGAGTCGGCATACTTAACAAGAGCCGCCATAAGCTCCCCCATGTCATTGCAATGACGCTTAAGCCGCCCAAGCTTCTGCTTGAGTGGAATAAAACGACAATTTTTCTCGAACATTAGAACCACTGAGCCACATTGATGTTATCCAAAGAATGTATGATAGTCAAGACCCGGCGCACCCAGCTGGTCGATGAATCGCCCTCAACTTGAACACAAGAAACCAAATCCAAGATCGAAATCGGCTGCTTACATGTATCTTTGAAATTCTGGATGAACCGGGCATTCAGCTCTGCCCCTGACCCGATGGAGTTACTCGGCAGCCCCTTCAACCAGCTACGAGCTGTTCCCTCTAGCATCATGGTGAAGTAATTAGCATATGCAGCCTCACTAACATCCAGCATCTCCATAGCCATCTCATAACTCTCCACCCAAGCCTCAGGGGGCTGATCTGCTATGTAATTGGGCACCTTGCGAGGGCCTTTGAAGTCCTTGGGTAGACGCTCGTTCCGTAGAGCCGCCATTAGACATGGCACATCGAAAGCTCTAGAAGTTACACCCGCCTCAACTGAAGCCATCGGGTAAACCAGCGCGTGCTGATGAACCGCCAGCCGAGCCGCCAGCTCGGCCTCCCAGCGCGCTCTGCCCTGGTCCACCAAATCCCGCGCATTGGCACCATTCCACGTTGGGTCATGTCCATGAGGTTGGTTACGACGCTGCTCAGTACTCGAAACTGCTGGCGAGTCAATGTGTCTATTGTAGCTCCGGCTTGTGCGAGGGGTCGAGTGAATCTGGTCACGACTATAGGAATAAGCCTGCTGCTGTACCAAATCCGTTTGAAGAAGCTCCCTGGCCCTTCTGGTTTCAGTTGCCGTTGGAGTCTCACCCTCAACCGGCAGAACCACCAATCGCGTAGCTGCAGCAATCATGTTGTCTAGAGGGGTGGAGTAATGACCCGACGGCGTCACTACACGCTGAGGCGGGGTGTTATTCATATGCGGAGAACCTTCCACGCGCGGCTGACCCGGGACTCCACCTCCTGGCGCCTCAACTGTTTGGTTTATCACTGGCGGGTTACTAGCCCCCGCTGTCTATGTCAAAACCGGGAGATCTCGGGAAGGGCGTCCCGAACTATGCGTCTAAGGCGGATGGTAACAGGAGGCGGGGGACACGATGTTTACCCAGGTTCGGGCCCTCTCGATGGAGGTAATACCCTACTTCCTGCTTGATTGATCTTGATGATATGAGTATTACAAGAGTTGATCTACCACGAGATCGTAGAGGCTAAACCCTAGAAGTTGGCCTATAGTATGATTGTTGTTGTCCTACGGACTAAACCCTCCCGTTTATATAGACACCGGAGGGGGCTAGGGTTACAAAGAGTCGGTTACAAGGGAGGAGATCTACATATCCGTATTGCCATGATTTCCTTCCACGCCAAGGAGAGTCCCATCCGGACACGGGACGAACTATTCAATCTTGTATCTTCATAGTCCAACAATCCGACTAAAGTATATTCTCTGGCTGTCCGAGGACCCCCTAATCTAGGACTCCCTCAGTAGCCCCTGAACTAGGCTTCAATGATGATGAGTCCGGCACGCAGATTGTCTTTGGCAGTGCAAGGCGGTTTCTCCTCCGAATATTCCATAGAAGATTTTGAACACAAGGATAGTGTCCGGCTCTGCGAAACAAATTCCACATACCACCGTAGAGAGAAGAATATTTCCACAAATCTAATCTGCTGACAACTTTTCATAGCGTGACATCACACCATGGCCTGGTCATTATTCGAACCGTTTCTCCTAGCCTGCCACTGCATGTTTCGCGAGGCGGTTTTATTGGCACGTCTTGTCGCAGCTAAGATCGTGTTCCCCTTATCACGGGATTCTCATCAATACGGGGATATGTAAGCCAATCGTGCTTGTTGGTATGACTCCTCGATTTTAGGCAAGTTCCAAACGGCCACGCGGAGGACGCTCGATATTCACCCTCTTTATAAAGGGGCCAAGGCCTGTCCTTTTCTTCTTGTGCTCAATCGAATCATTCCCCCACCTTGAGTTCCAACACCCAAGGCTCAGGTTAGGCACATCGGACCTTCAATCATGTCTGGATCCACTCTTAAAGGTCGGTGGATGCCCTCCTCTGTCACAGAGGAGGACATCAAGAAGCTAAGAGAAGCCAGGTATCTGACCACCGAAATCTCGCGCAGGCTGCCTGCTCGAGGGCAGGTCATCCCCACTCCCGAACCCAGCGAGAGTGTCGTATTCGTCTCCCACTTCCTCCGAGGGCTAGGCTTTAGTCTAGATCCCTTTGTTAGAGGGCTCATGTTTGATTTCCATGATCTGGCCCCGGATTCCATCCTTCCCGTCTCGTCGTTCATCGTCGTGTGTGAGGCCTTCCTCCATGTCACCCACACTTCGGCTTATGGCTCAAGACCTTTAATGTGAAGCCGAAGATGATTAATGGGAGACACGCAGAATGTGGAGGAGCCATAATAAGCAAAGGCGCTGATGCTCCATGGCCAAAGGGCTCCTTCCCGGAGGTGTCCATCTTATGGAAACTGGAGTGGTTTTACATCACAGCTCCCCGAGGTACTAAGTGGGTAGCCGCCCCTCCCTTCCGCTCGGGCCCCCCACCACAACTGGCATCATGGGTCAACAAGGGGCTGGACTGGGGACTAGTAAATGATGTGCCGACATTGCAGAGCCGCATCCGAGATCTCCTCGAGAGAGATGTCAGCCTTGTCAAGGTAATGCAAGTCATGCCAGTTCATCGACCCTGCCTTGCAAACGTCGACCTCTCCGTATGTGGGAGTTCAACCCGGAAGGACCACGAACTATTCAGCACTTCTTCGGTGCGACGCTCGAAGAGATGTACAAATTGTTCTTTGGATCAAGAATAAAGTGTTCGGACACCACCGAGGATGTGGGTCTAAACTGCAATCGTCCAGACACCCAAGTAAGTAGTTCTTCAGCCGGACATGATCTCTCTTTATTTATCACAACATCATTCTGAAAAATCGCTCTTTGACCAAGACTGGGTAAAAAAAGGCGAATATGATCAGGTGTTCGGCCCCCCTTTCTAAAGGCTCAACAGATCCAGTACTAGACAGAATGCTCGATCTCGCGCCTTATCAAGCGCCATCAGGGGAAGATAAAGGGAGGAACAAAGAAGCCGAAAGCGGGCCTCACTCATTATTCATCCAGACCGGGGGAATTAGTGCCTCCGCGAAGGAGGATAACCAGGGAGAAGAGTCCAAAATCCCCTCTCCCCAAGGAAGGAAGAGGACTGCCTCTGAATACTTGGAAACGGTGGTTTCCAAACGAGGGAAGAAATCTTCGTCAGGCGCTGATGCTCCATGGCCAAAGGGCTCCTACCCCGGAGGGTACCCTTCCAGCACAGTGCCCGCAAGGGGATCAGCCCCCCACCGAGCTGTAAGTAGATAAAAGTACTTTATAGTAAATATATTTTGCTTTATTTCCGAGGAAAATAACCGATACGTATGTCTTGTAGTTCGGATCGTAGCCCTTTTCGACAGAGTTCGTCTTCGGGGGATATTCTTCCAGAGATGATGGAGAGCGTAACACCTCCCCATGCCTCCCCGCCTCATGAGGCGGACGACCCTGAGGTGTCGTCACGAAGGATTTCTCCTGATCCGCCAAGGCCGGAAGGCAACCCTTCGGCCACCCGGAGTCCGGAGTATTTGGCTCTTAGGGGGAGCAACAAAAAGAGTCCGGAACTGTCCGGTGCGAGATCAGACTCATTGAGGACTCTTCTGGAGCAAGCGGCTATCTCAGAAGCGCATCATACGTTAATGGGTACGGTAGTTGAGGAGATTTCATCCGCCGGAAGGGGGTTGCATGAAGCTTTTATGAGCCTACTGAGGGGCTTTGAGGTACGCAAAGTAATACGTATATTTTTGACGGCACCGCACACGCTAGGTATGCCCTATGCAGATAGTAGCCCCTGAGACTCTGGTTGCTGTCGAAAAAGGCGGCAAACAGAGGATCATAGTCCCAGGTAATAATCATGCCGCCTTCATGTGCAAGTGGCTGAGGATCCGGTGGCTAGCCGGACTGGGGAGTTTGCCGAACTGAAGCGGCAACTTGATGCGGCGGACGCTGACATCGTGCTTGTAAATAGGCAGCTTGACGACGCACAGGGTATGTATTCTCCGATGTTCAACATATATTAAGAGGGGCATGATGCTAGTATCTATAATATGTTGTGACTGCATATGGAGCTGCCGCCGTGGAGACCCTCTGGGCGGAACATGCCCAAGCCAAGGAACAAGCCAGGAGGAGTGATGCGGCCGCCCTGAAGGTGGTAGAAGGATTAAGAGCCGAACAGGCTTCACATTGCGAGAGCAAAGAGAAAATAGCCAAGATGGCTGTTGAGTTGAAGGGTGCCACCGACTGTTATGAGCTTCTTGAGAGGGAAAGCCAAACGAAGACGGCGGACCTGGAGAAAGCCATTGTAGCTCTCAAGGAAACCCGCTCTAAGATCAGAGCGGCGAAGGAGGAGCAACATCAACCCGGAGATATCACGGCTGGGAAGCCCTTTTTGTTGTGGATGAAGTTCGGAGATCCTAAGTATGCCCTTCTGGATCAATTATGGAGTTCTGCAGACGCGTATTTGGATTTGGCAGCAAGTGCCGCTGATGCGACCAAGTTTTTCGAAGATCAAAAAGATCATGAAGTGGAAAGGTCGTTCTGGTCGCAATTCCATGCTCCAGCACGTCCACTGCTGTTAAATGAGCAAATGGCCGAGTGGGCCAAGCTCCATAGGTTGTCCGGACTTGCCATGAGGTCTGTCGTGGATCATCTCTGGCCGGAAGGACCAAGGCCGAATAGTTATTTTTGTCTTGTGCAACGATTCCTTGGAGCTGTGCCGCATATCGACACTATAAAGAGGTTGGCATGCATAGAAGGTGCGCGGATGGCTCTTGCCCGTGTCAAGACATGCTGGGCGGAGATGGAGGCCACCGCTATTGCAAAGCAGAATCCGGCCGTAGGCTAGGTTTCATCCGAGCACTGTTTTGAAGAAGTCCTGGAAGGTGCTCGTTTAATAGAAACTCAGTGCTGGAAGAGTGTCATGTTCAAGTGACATGTATCCCGATTGTAAAAACAATGTGTCGGTGTACAAAAAGAGGGGTGCGTTTTTGTACCCCTATACATGTGCATGGGCAGTCGGAGCCGTGCCTACGGTCACGCCAAGCAGAACAGGGGAGGTGAGCCAAGGTAAGACCGAAGCCCAAGACAATCAGAGCAATGCCAAGGCCAAGACCACAAAGAGCAGAGGGAGGAAGTAGGTTCCCCCGGCATCCCCCGGCAAGACCCTTCCTGGGGGCAACCTCAACAGCCCCGGCAAGATCCTTGCCGGGGCAGCTCGCCCCACACCAACAGAGCGAGCCACCCTTGAGCCCACGGTCCCCAACGCCATCATCAAATGGGGCCAGGGCTCGGGAAAGGCATCTGTGGTGGCATGCATCTTTGTGAAGACATATTCAAGATCAAGATGAGATTAGAGACACGATCCTCAGCAAGATCCTTGCTGGAAGGCACCAGACCCCGGTGAGGTCCTTGCGGGGACGATAGCGCGCCACCGAACCCAATGACTGCCGGGCACCTAGCAAGGCCCGCGCCAAGGAACGCCAAGGACGCCAGCGGGGCCACCGCCAGGCCCATGCCAACCAAGTTTCCACCACCGCTTGCATGCAGCTGCCAGCCCAACCAGCTGGGCAGGCACCTACGTGGCAACATGCAGCTCCCAGGCCAACTCATCAAGCGCCTGTGTGGCGGCATGCAGATCTTCGTGAAGGCTCCACCACCGCGCCACCTCAGTTGCCTGCCTGCCTACATGGTGCCGCACGCATAGCTGGCCGGGGCACGTTCCAAAGCGAGGAGGAGCGGCAATGGATGGGGCGGGCCTCGCCCCCGTCCCCAGTAAAGCAAGGGGACACCTAAGCTACACATTTAATGCGTCTTGTCCTGTAACACGAGTGATAAGCTCAGGGCACTGTACGCCTTTCCACCTCCTGTGTGCCACTGTGGCAGCCCCTTTCGGCTATAAAAGGAGGCCCATGGCATACTAGAGAAGGATTTGGCTCTTTCGAACCACACACTGACCACAGCTAGTTCGAGAGCTCAAGAACTCTCTAAAATACACCCACCAAAGCAGGACTAGGGTTTTACGCATCCTCGCGGCCCGAACCTGGGTAAATGACCCTTGTGCTGTCTACTACCCCTGCTCTTCTTGCAATCCCGTGCCCCGGCAACCATAGTAGAGATTCTTGTGATCCCATAGGTGTTGTTCCACACCGACATCTATGACGCGCCAGGTACGTGGAGCAATTGTGAGAATCTAGTCTAGTAGTTAGCCTAGCAGTTCTTCGTCGCCATGGCTCCTGAGAAGAAGGCGGCCGGAGCAACGACGCCGGCTCAGCAACAGGAAAGCTAAGTCATTCAGGGCTTTGAGTTATTTCCTCATATATATAAGTTTATCGTCCTCGGAGATCTCACCTATGTATGAGAAACCTGCACGCAAAGGGGCCCTCCCGCAATTGGCAACGCCCTTGTTCAGTTTCGAGTCCGCTCAACAGCTCAAAGCGGCCGCGTCGAGAGTGGTGGGGTAGCCTTCTGCACTTGGCAACGCTCCCGACTATGACTCGAGTCAAGCTCGACAGTTCGGGCGGCCGCGCTAAGGGCGGCAAGGTGGTTCGCCCGGTAGCAAGCACACTCGGCAGGCCAATGGGGATCCGTCCCCAAGACACCGCCTTGGGTTTACGCGCCGGCGAGCCTACCCAGTAACATAGGGTGGACATATAGAGGAAAATCGAACAGGAAAATAACATGCATAATACTGAAAGTGCTGCAGAGTTATATTACATCGAATTGTTGCTGCGGTTCTAACTAGAGATAGCAATTGTCTTGGTTGTGGACCTGCAGAGGCGATAAAGAACGGGGTGCCTAATCCCGGCGCTCGCCCTCCACCCTCTGAATTTCGCTGACTTGGCTGATGATGGGCTTGATGTGCTCCTTGAGCGGCATGACAATACTAGGGAAAAGGCTAGCAGCAGCGCGGGTTTTAGACCTATCAGTAGCGCGGCGTGGTGCGCTACTGATAAGGCACTACAGCTAACGAATAGCAGTAGGGTGCCTCCACCCATGCTACGGCTAAATCGACTTAGTAGCAGCGAGTTCCAGGAGGAGCGCTGCTGGTAATTAGTAGTAGCGCTTCTCTCTGCCCGCGCTGCTACTATTATTTCGTATTTTATTTATTTTTTATTTCATGTTGTATTTGTACACCTTTACACAAATTTTTATACAACAGGAATTTACAAATTGTTTTTACATCATAATGAGTTATTACATCACGGGGTGAAAGAACCGTGTGGACTAGTTTCAAGTGGACGGACATCCACTTGAAACTAATCCGCGGTTCTTTCACCCAATGATATAATAAATATCATCATCATCATATCATTAACTTATCATCATCATCATCATCATATCATTGGTCACTAGTCGTAATCACAAGTACTCCTCACATCTTCAACTCTAACACATTGTATCACATAATAAACGTATTGTACCTCATAGGACCTACTACATTCTCTTAGGACCAACTATATTCTCTAAGGTAAAATAGCAAAAAACAAGATAGCCCCTCGCTCTCCATTATGGAGAATGCAGATTATCCTGTCTCCAATTCTTGCCTTTCGCTTAATGTTGCTTCCAAGAATCTACTTACGAATGTCCAAATATTTTTTCCACTCTTTGATTAGCATGTGTTCACCGGTTTCAGAAATTCGATATGCACAGGTGAGATCCGTAGGATGACCTGGCTGTAGGTTCAGAACTTCAAGGCGACCATTGTAATACATCAGATGAGGCACACAATCCATCGGGATTTTCTGTTGAAAAACATAGTAATAACTTCGTAGTTAGCAATGATGTACTAGTTTTAGAAGTATGCAAAATATGCACGGATGTCGTAATAGTAAAATATCTTACCAGGGTATCTCCATAGAAGTTATCGTGGTTCAACACGTGCACTAGTGGCACGTATTCACCATAATTTGGAGGAGTTCGATAATAGGTATTGTAATTCTCCAAAAAAGTACAATAAGCAATCAGATGATTTTTCTCCTTATAAGTTAATTCGGAGCCATCAGTGTAGTGGGTTTTGTCTACCATCTTCTGCACATTCTTTGAAGGCTCAAAATAAGATGTCAATGGAAATAAGCTGTCAACTATTTTGAAATAAACAATATAAATTAGTTAATAACTATGTTTGAGAAACTCACATTGAGGTAGAATCGGAAGCGTATCAACAAGGACCCAAATATCCATATTGTCTTGCTCGATGTCAGGATCACCAAGATCCATGTTGACAATCATACCCTCATAAAAACCATACATTTTGCAAAGTGCTTCCCAATTTTGGCAACCAAAATGGGTTACGCTCTGAGAATTTTAAAGATTTACTTCAAAATCGATATCATGATGGGTCCTTAGGTGTATTTTCTTTGTTTGAAAATTTTCATGGTCTTCAAAACCCATCCTCTCCAAGACATAGCGTCTTGCATGGCATGGGATAAGCTAGTCGAATTGTAAAAGATGCAAATTAGATGTTGAAATAGTTGAAGTCATGCTTAATTACGAAAAAAACACTTGTCGTTGTTGCGTACCATTTCAACATCGAAGGTCTCCTCGAGCTTAATGCTGAAGCGCCGATCTTCATCCAGCTGAACGAACCTGTCGCACATACGTCGATCATCGTGGCACCAACTGCACTCCCCCGGGAGACTGTCGTCATCCGAGTACGACATTTCCTACGTTCATAATTCAAAGATTAAACTTGTACATATTCTAGCACAAGTCATGCCAGAATTCACGGAAAAATCCGGCATGACCTTTGCTAAAAAAGGACATATCGAGCGCATGAAATTTGCCGGAACAGAAATTAATCAACACTCCGGCAAAACATAGGCCACTCGGAGGTGTAACCAAAACATGAAGTAATTGCTTATACGAAAAAATAACACCAAATATGGCATGTTCAACTAGTTCTATTAATTCAACTAGTTCTTACTAAATATAAACTTAGTATAAAAAGAAAAAAACTAGTTCTTTCTAAAAATGAAGTAGTTCAACTAGTTGTTAATTTACTTACTATACTAGTTCAACTAAAACTTAACTAGTTCAACTAAAACTAAACTAGTTCTATTAATTCAACTAGTTCTTACTAAATATAAACTTACTATAAATAGAAAGAAACTAGCACATCTACTACTACTAATTAACATCTAACTACTACATCTACTACTAATTAACATGTACTACTGCTAATTATACAACTAGTTTACCATCACTACTAGTAATTAATACCCACTACTTCTAAAAATCATTATCTATGAACCCTAAATTAACATCTACTACTACTAAAATCATCTACTAACTAAGTAAAGAGAGAGGGGGGTTGGGGAGGGGTGGGGGGCTTACAGAGGGAGAGACGGTGGCGGGGAGGTGCTCGGCGACGGAGGGGCGGCGAGGGCGGGCTCGGGATCGGGAGGGCGGCGGTCCTGGGCGGCGGGCTCGGCGGGCTCGGTCGAGGGCGGCGGCGGTGAGGTCGAGGGCAGCGACAGTGTGGTCGAGAGTGGCGGCGGTGAGGTTGAGGGTGGGCGGCGGCGGCGGCGGTGAGGGCGCAGGCGCGCTCGGGCTCGGGCAGCGGCGACAGGGAGTAGGGGAACTGGCCGGTGGGGGGGAAAGGAGGACTTAGCGAAATTTTGATGCGAGGGGTGGTTAACTCTAACTAGCAGTAGCGCACGTACAGAAAACGCACTATAGCTAACTTATCTACAGTGCGTTTTGATGGAAGCAGTTATTTCTTCTGTTTAGTAAAAACATCAAAACTATACATTGGTCATCATGGATCTTTTTGTGTATAATCTAAATAGTCAACAAGAATCCTCACTGTACCTGTATATGTACAGGCGAGGATTCATATTGCAACCACAAATCATACACATATAGTTCAATGAAGACCAAGTGCTCGAGATAGGTTGAGAAGCAACATATTTAAGGTGGTAAACACCTTGTTCGCTTAGCAGTATGGGACTAAACTTAATTAGTTGCGGTCATACTTAGCAGCAGCGAGTTTTGAGCAAAACCGCTGCTACTAAGTTCTTTAGCAGTAGCACGTCCACGGGAAGGGCGCTACTACTATATCTAGCCTGGAGGCAACACCGTGGCAATTATAGTAGTAGCGCTCTTTTCACCTAGAGCGCTATTGCTACTCAGTCATTAGCAGCGCTCTTTTCTAAAGCTTGTTGCTGCTAATTAGCAGTAGCGTCTGTTTTTAGACCGCGCTGCTGCTAAGATTCTGTGTATAAGGTTTTCCCTAGTAGTGTGAGGTCGGTACCCTCCGACAAGCTCTCCAGCGCGGCATCAAAGTCGAGGCCGGGGTACCAGTGCGCCACCTTGGTGAGAACCTTGGTCATGGCACCCTGGCAAAGCCTCCGGGACTCGTCGGCCAGTGAGGCCGCCCGGTTGGCGTGAAGCCGCTCCAGAGCGCCGATGACCCTCTCAAAGAACAAGGTCAGGCTGCAGTTGGCCCTCACGCTCCGCTCCGGGACATGATACGTCTCCAACGTATCTATAATTTTTTATTGTTCCATGCTATTATATTATCTGTTTTGGATGTTTATGGGCTTTATTAAACACTTTTATATTACTTTTGGGACTAACCTATTAACCCAGAGCCCAGTGCCAGTTCCTGTTTTTAACCTTGTTTCAGTGTTTCAAAGAAAAGGAATATCAAACGGAGCCGAAACGGAATGAAACCTTCTAGAGAAGTTATTTTTGGAAGGAAAGCTACCCGATGGACTTGGGGTGCACGTTAGGAAAGAAGCGAGGGAGCCACGAGGTAGGGGGCATGCCCACCCTCCTAGGGCGCGCCCTCCACCATAGTGGGCCCCTCGTGGCTCCCCTGACGTATTTCTTCCGCCTATATATATCCATATACACTAAAACGATCGGGGAACAGAATAGATCGGGAGTTCCGCCGCCACAAGCCTCTGTAGCCACCCAAACCCAATCGGGACCCTGTTCCGGCACCCTGCCGGAGGGGGGAACCCTCACCGGTGGCCATCTTCATCATCCCGGCGCTCTCCATGACAAGGAGGGAGTAGTTCACCCTTGGGGCTAAGGGTATGTACCAGTAGCTATGTGTTTGATCTCTCTCTCTCTCTCGTGTTCTTGATTTGGCACGATAATGATGTATCACTTGCTTTGCTATTATAGTTGGATCTTATGTTTCTTCTCCCCCTCTACTCTCTTATAATGGATTGAGTTTTCCCCTTGAAGTAATCTTATCGGATTGAGTCTTTAATGACTTGAGAACACTTGATGTATGTCTTGTCGTGTGTATCTATGGTGAAAATGGGATATCACGTGATTCACTTGATGTATGTTTTGGTGATCAACTTGCGGGTTCCACCCATGAACCTATGCATAGGGGTTGGCACACATTTTTGTCTTGATTCTCCGGTAGAAACTTTGGGGCACTCTTTGAAGTACTTTCTGTTGGTTTGAATAGATGAATCTGAGATTGTGCCATGCATATCGTATAATCATACCCACGGATACTTGAGGTGACATTGGAGTATCTAGGTGACATTAGGGTTTTGGTTGATTTGTGTCTTAAGGTGTTATTCTAGTACGAACTCTAGGGTTGTTTGTGACACTTATAGGAATAGCCCAACGGATTGATTGGAAAGAATAACTTTGAGGTGGTTTCGTACCCTACCATAAACTCTTCGTTTGTTCTCCGCTATTAGTGTCTTTGGAGTGACTCTTTATTGCATGTTGAGGGATAGTTATATGATCCAACTATGTCATTATTGTTGAGAGAACTTGTAGTAGTGAAAGTATGAAACCCTGGGCCTTATTTCTTAGCATTGCAATATCGTTTACGCTCACTTTTATCATTAGTTACCTTGCTGTTTTTATATTTTCAGATTACAAAAACCTATATCTACCATCCATGTTGCACTTGTATCAACATATCTTCGCCGAACTAGTGCACCTATACAATTTACCATTGTATTGGGTGTGTTGGGGACACAAGGGACTCTTTGTTATTTGGTTGCAGGGTTGTTTGAGAGAGACCATCTTCATCCTACGCTTCCCACGGATTGATAAACCTTAGATCATCCACTTGAGGGAAATTTGCTACTGTCCTACAAACCTATGCACTTGGAGGCCCAACAACGTCTACAAGAAGAAGGTTGCGCAGTAGACATCAAGCTCTTTTCTGGCGCCGTTGTCGGGGAGGTGAGTGTTTGAAGGTATATCTTTAGATCTTGCAATCGAATCTTTTTGTTTCTTGTTTTATCACTAGTTTAGTTTACAAAAGAAAATGACAAAAAAATGGAATTGAGTTTGTCCCATATGCTTCATCTTTTTAATATCTTTCGTGAGTATGATGGGAAGGAAAATTTTGCTCAAGTGATAGAAGAAGAATGCATTAGAATGTTTGGCACTAAATATGTGAATGATGACCACGATTGCAATGTTGTTAGTATGAATTCTTTGAATACCCATGATGCTAATGATATGCAAAGCCACAAGCTTGGGGATGCTATGTTTGATGAAGATGATATGTTTTGTCCCCCAAATTTTGATGAGCAAATTTATTATGATTATAGCATGCCTCCTATTTATGATGATTATGTTGATGAAAGTGGGTTTGGAAGAGTGTCAACTTTAATTAATGATCCCACTATTTTGGAGGGTGTTGAATCTTATAATATTTATGAAAGTGGATTTGGAGAGGTCATGACTTTATTTACTGATGAGTCCACTATCTTGGAAGAGGTTTCAATCTATTATGATGAGAACAAAGTTGGTACTTATGATGATTATTGTGATGAAACTTATGCTATAAAGAGTAGTGATGATTATATTTATAAAACTTGTCATGATTATGAGTACCCTTTCTTTGAACATTACTCTTTTAATGTGGAAACAATTTATAGTATTCAAGTCTCTTATGATACTCCCACTATTCCGAATGAGAAGAATTTTGCTTATGTGGAGAGTAATTAAATTTCTATGCAAGTAGATCATGAAAAGAATTCTTTAGGTTCTGGTTATATTGTTGAATTCATTCATGATGCTACTGAAAATTATTATGAGGGAGGAACATATGCTTGTAGGAATTGCAATAATATCAAGTTTCCTGTCTATGTGCTTAAAGTTTTGAAGTTATGCTTGTTTTGCCTTCCTATGCTAGTTGATTATTGTTCCCATAAGTTGTTTTCTCACAAAATCCCTATGCATAGTAAGTGTGTTAGACTTAAATGTGCTAGTCATATTCTTTATGATGCTCTCTTGATGTTTCAATTCTTATCTTTTATGTGAGCATCATTGAAATCATCATGCCTAGCTAGGGGCGTTAAACGATAGCGCTTGTTGGGAGGCAACCCAATTCAATTTTATTTTGTTGCTTTTCGGTTCTTTTTAGTAATATATAATCCATATAGCTTCTGTTTAGATGTGTTTTTATGTTTTAATTAGTGTTTGTGCCAAGTAAGACCTATAGGATCTTCTTGGATGATAGTTATTTGATCTTGCTGAAAATTCCAGAAACTTTCTGTTCACGAAAACAATTGTTAAAAATTACTAGAACGTGATAAAATACTGATTCCAATTGCAGAAGATCAATAACCAAATTATCTAGGTCGTCCTATTTTGGTAGAGTTCCAGAAGTATACGTTTGATACAGATTACTACAGACTGTTCTGTTTTTGACAGATTCTGTTTTCATTGTGTTGCTTGCTTATTTTGATGAATCTATGGCTAGTAAAATAGTTTATAAACCATAGAGAAGTTGGAATACAGTAGGTTTAACACCAATATAAATAAATAATGAGTTCATTACAGTACCTTGAAGTGGTGTTTTGTTTGCTTTCGCTAACGGAGCTTACGAGTTTTCTGTTAAGTTTTGTGTTGTGAAGTTTTCAAGTTTTGGGCAAAGATTCGATGGTCTATGGAATAAGGAGTGGAAAGAGCCTAAGCTTGCGGATGCTCAAGTCACCCCAAGGTAATATCCAAGGATAACCAAGCATCTAAGCTTGGGGATGCCCCAGAAGGCATCCCCTCTTTCGTCTTCATTCATCGGTAACTCTACTTGGAGCTATATTTTTATTCACCACATGATATGTGCTTTGCTTGGAGCGTCATTTTATTTTCTTTTGTTTTGCTTGCTGTTTGAATAAAATATCAAGATCTGAAATTCTTAAATGTTAGAGAGTCTTCACATAGTTGCATAATTATTTGACTACTCATTGATCTTCACTTATATCTTTCGGAGTAGTTTGTCATTTGCTCTAGGGCTTCACTTATATCCTTTTGGGGCACGGCGGTGGATTTATTTTGAAGAGATAGATGAACTCTCATGCTTCACTTATATTATTTTGAGAGTCTTTAGAACAGCATGATAATTTTCTTGGGTTATGAATTTAGTCCTAATATGATAGGGCATCCAAGAGGGATATAATAAAAAATTTCATATAAAGTGCATTGAATACTATGAGAAGTTTGATTCATTATGATTGTTTTGAGATATGAAGATGGTGATATTAGAGTCATGCTAGTGGAGTAGTTGTGAATTTGAGAGATACTTGTGTTAAAGTTTTTGATATTATTCCTTATGAGTGGCGATCGGGGATGAGCGATTGTCTTTTCCTACCAATCTATCCCCCTAGGAGCATGCGTGTAGTACTTTGTTTCGATAACTAATAGATTTTTGCAATAAGTATGTGAGTTCTTTATGACTAATGTTGAGTCCATGGATTATACGCACTCTCACCTTTCCACCATTTCTAGCCTCTCTAATACCACGCACTTTTCACCGGTATCATACACCGACCATATACCTTCCTCAAAACAGCCACCATAACCACCTATCATGGCATTTCCATAGCCATTCCGAGATATATTGCCATGCAACGTTCCACTGTTCCGTTTATTATGATACGCTCCATCATTGTCATATTGCTTTGCATGATCATGTAGTTGACATCGTATTTGTGGCAAAGCCACCGTTCATAATTCTTTCATACATGTCATTCATGAGTCATTGCAAATCCCGGTACACTGCCGGAGGCATTCAATATAGAGTCATATCTTGTTCTAAGTATTGAGTTGTAATTCTTTAGTTGTAAGTAAATAAAAGTGTGATGATCATCATTATTAGAGCATTGTCCCAGTGAGGAAAGGATGTTGGAGACTATGATTCCCCCACAAGTCGGGATGAGACTCCGGACTAAACAAAAAGAGAGAGAAAAAAGAGGCCACAAAAAAAAGAGAAAAGGCCCAAATAAAAAATAAAAAATGAGAGAAAAAGAGAAAAGGAACAATGCTACTATCCTTTTACCACACTTGTGCTTCAAAGTAGCACCATGATCTTCATGATAGAGACTATCTTCTCCTTTTTGTCTTCTCCACAACCACCATTCTATTTTACCTATAGTGCTATGTCCATGGCTCACGCTCATGTATTGCGTGAAGATTGAAAAAGTTTGAGAACATCAAAAGTATGAAACAATTGCTGGGCTTGTCATCGGGGTTGTGCATGATTTAAATAATTTGTGTGGTGAAGATAGAGCATAGCCAGACTATATGATATTGTAGGGATAACTTTCTTTGGCCATATTATTTTGGGATGACATGATTGCTTTGTTAGTATGCTTGAAGTATTATTGTTTTCATGTCAATATTAAACTTTTGACTTGAATCTTATGGATCTGAATATTCTTGCCACGATAAAGAATATATCATTGATAAATATGTTAGGTATCATTCCAGATAAAAAATTATGTTTTTATCATTTACCTACTTGAGGATGAGCAGGAATTAAGCTTGGGGATGCTGATACGTCTCCAATGTATATATAATTTGTGATTGTTCCATGCTATTATATAATCTGCTTTGGATGTTTATGGGCTTTACTAAACACTTTTATATTACTTTTGGAACTAACCTATCTCTCCCTAATAATAAAGCACGGATTGAGTCTCCGTGTTCACCGTCACAATACGCTTCTTCCCGTGAATTTACGCTTTTAATTTACAAAATCCAAGGTGGTACTAATCTATCTATATATATCACTTCATACAAAATTTCAGGGTTGGGCCGCAGCGCGCAAAGCTAGCCCAATACAAAAATAATTGCCAGCTCCTGGAGCACGCCATCTTATTTTCCAGACGCAGCGCACAGATAATGTATCCGTGCGTTGCAACAGGAAAAAATCATAATCTTAAATGGCTATGATCACATTTTGTTCGCATCTCATCATATGAATTTGAAAATTTATTCACAAATGCAAGATAATGTTTCCTTTTTAAAATTTATTCACAAATTGAAAAAATGTTCACATCTTCGAAAAAATATCATAGTTGTCAAAAACTTGGTAATTCAAAAAATTATTCCAAATTTCAAAAAAGAATTTTCAAAAAACACACTATAATATTCCGACCTACCCTGGCAGTTAACTCTTCAGAATTCACGTGGGTATATATAGTCACAAAGGTTCAGAAGCATTACTGTTTAACTGCATACCTTTGATCATTCGTGAATATTTTTTACTATTTTCAAACATTTTTTAGAATTGTGAACATTTTATTGTGTTGTGAACATTTTTTAAGCATTTTCTTTTGAATCGGCGAACAATTCTAGAATAGATGAACATTTTTTTAAAATTCAATTTTTTTAAATGCATGAACATTTTTTGAATTAGTAAACATTCTTTTGTAATTCACTAACTTTCTAAAAAAATAGGACATTTTTAAAAATTCATGAACATTTTGAATTATCAAACAATTTCATTAACAATTTTTAATACACAGACTTTTTTTCAACATAGAAGGCATACTTGTCCAAAAAATGGCCCTCTAGTAAATGCACTATGTCACCTGCATATTGTTGCTTCCAGGTCAGGTTCAGGGTCCGAATTTCAAGTAAGTTCAAGTGACTAAGTGATGGTGTTCAATCTTCATGGTTGTAAGTTCAAATATGAAAAGAACTAACATATACCAAATAGTGTGGCTGTTCTCAAAAATTTAAATCTATTGCTAGTTTCTTAGATTCAACTTTTAGCCATGAATGGCAAGAAAAGTAGTTTCTCAACTCCCTAATAACAGCTGACACATCAAATACCATTTAATAATGTGCATAGTAAAACAACTTCTAAATCTCGACATATTCCTTTGAGTACTTAACCAACAGATAATGTGCATTAATGGCTGTAAGTTCCTGCCAATACTTTTTTCGACAGAACCTATGCTTATATATAAATACTGGATTACATAACAAAGTCATTTACATACACACCATACTGCCCACCTAGGTTTCGGAAATACCTGACACTCTAGCGAGGGAAGCAAGATCATGAGCTACACAATTTCAATGTTTAGCAAAGGAATTACAGATTGCAGAAATATGCCTGCAACGATTTCTTTCCCTTTTCGCTTGAGATCATCCTTTTGTAGTCTCCATTAATCATCTTCACATAATTAACCAAGAACTCAACCCAGCTTTGAATAGAACTTTTAGCATCGCCCATGGATGATGTCATTTCATAGATGGCAGGATCTCCACAATGTAAGCATCACAAGGCCTCTCTTCTCTTTGTCGACGCTAGCTAAAAGAACAGTAATCAGTCTGGTCCATTATACCTGCAATTTTTATGAGTTGACCTTACGGCTTAATGTTTCTCTACATTGGCTGTCCTAAATCTATCACACATTTGTGCATGATGGAAAATATGTCACACTGAATTTCATCTGAACTTCTTCTGAGATGTAACAACACAAGCAGTAAAAGCAAGTAAGCAAACCTACCAATCGAGCTTTAAACGAATTTGTAAAATAATTCCACAACCCGGTTCGCATCCACACCAATTAATAAATTCAGCCTAAAGTTTCTACAGCCACATCAATTTGAAAAATCAAGAGAGAGGAAAATCCAAAGCCGCAAAATCCACTACCGCATAGTTTAAGAATTTTACAGTAATACATCTCTCTCTCATATTGTTATTTTATCAAACCAGAGATGATTAAGAACTTGCAGATTTCCAGTTACTAAGTTCTTCTTGGTGTCTGCATTGTCGTAACATCCAGCCTAACTTATTTCTATTTAAGATTGGCATTTGACAAATCCCACAACCAAGTCAACATCCAGCAGTGGCACCGAGAGCACAAAAGTATAACATTGTACCCCTAAGATACATATGAAACTTCATTAGAAAGTGTGCAATTCAACAAGACGCTCTCACCATCTGATGAAAAATTGATGCAGCCAGTGTCATTGTCCAGGGTGAAGGACACATCTGTATTCCTCTCCATCTTGCCAGTCACCATTCCGACGAGCCTGACTTGCAGACCACCCAACCTGGACAGCCGCGTAAGAAGCCAATCTCGATGAACACAAAGCCGAGGAGATGCGTATAGTGGGCACTCACCTTGGCCGTCTGGACGCGGGCCACCCTTCTTGCCAGTGCTAGACAACGGCACAACGATGATCTGCTTCATGGTGATGAAATAGGGTAAAGACCACCACCGCAAGGAGGCCAACCGCTTGGGTGGGAATCGACAGCGGGGTGGTGTTCGCCCCGGGAGCCAGGTGGACGGTTCCAACAGGTGCCACTGCCAATGTAATTATACACTTATAGTCTTTCAAGCAAAGTGCAGAATTACATGAAGTAAAGCTGGATGGCAATTTATGGTGCACGTTATGTGGATACAACCATCAGCTTATAGTAGAGGGAAGACTGGATGGTCGATAATCTTCTCATCTCTTCAAATATGTCAACTTGGGAGTATTTTCTAAAACAATCCCTTTGGATCTGCTCCGGAGTTGAAGATTGACGCACCTCGTTATCCAAAATCAGTATCTCCAACTGCCTGGCAACTGCATTGACAATTAAAGTCAGACATAAGCATTACGCATTGCTTCTTTTCTGCTCATAAACATATAGTAAAAAGTTAGTTTGTATGTTTCAGTGAGAGGGCAAGCCATAGTGCCACATACAGCTCTCAAGTATGACAGATTGCTCTGGAAACTGTGTTTTCTAATTTGAACTAACATACTCCAGTAACAGCAATCAAAGGATGTAATTAGCATATCAATAACAGTTAAGTTGAATGCTTCGAAAGAGCACTATAATAACATTTTTGCTTCACATGTGTTGTAATTTCCTGTTGAGTGTGCCATTTTCTCAAGCACAAATTCCTAGAGGCTCAAGCTCGGGCCTCATCAATTAGCCGTCTCTTCTCTATTCAAATTAAAAGAAAAAAATTAGAACATGGCTTTTAGACAACAGTTCAAGTTAACTCTGTAAAGCACAAATTATTATTGCTAGAGAGCAGGTAATTGTGGCTGTATATTCATTTTACTTGTTCTGTTTTATGGCTCGCACATTAACTGACACAACTCTTTTCCTTGAAAATAAATAAGTAAAAGAGCACACCACTACACAGATCATCATGGACTATATTCAAACGTGCACTACCATATAAGTTCTTTTCTTTAGAAAAATTAATATGCCACTAAATTATGCAAAGGTCATGCAACATTGGAGCTAATACATGAATCTATGGGGTGTAACACACACAAATGCAATCGGAAAACTCCTAAATCCAAAATAGTGAATAAATACATTAAGCTTTACTGGCAGGTCTCTTACCCCACTACTACATCCATCCAGGTTTATTAGTCTCCCTCTTATTTTGGGCTTAAGTTTGACAATAAATTTAACTAAAATGTGTCACAGAAAACTATACTATGAGACAGCTCTTTCAAATACAAATCTAAGAATATGTTTTGTGTACCATATAATTTATATTTTATTAGTTTGATAGATGATCAAAGTTTGACCAACAATACGAGGGGGGGGGCAATAAACCCGGACGGAGGTAGTAGACAGTTTTACATAGTTGAGACGGAATTGTGCAAAATATACAAGACAACAAAATAGTAGGCTCTCACTTGCCAACAAATTGGTAGAATTTAATCATCAAATCCTCATTTCAAACACGACATTCACCTTTCCCAGGCAACTAATACCAAAATCTGGATCTGATATTCAGAAATTGCATGTCAGCGTAAGTCCTGCATGAAACATTACTGTATATGTCAAGTCAAAGAAAAGCATGATTCATTCAGAACCCTTCTAAAAGAATTATAAACCAACAAACTCACTTGGCATACAGTGAAAGTAGAAGTTTGATCGGGGGAGTTCGGTCCAGTGATCGTTCGGACCAGATCTAATGAGAGAGGGAGGGTGCATGCAGGCTTTGGGGATCAGCTGGGAGTGGGGAAGGGGTAAAGGAGGGCACTGGTGGGGGGAAACAGAGGAGCCATGGTGTGGGGGGCAGAAAAGGACGTCGCACCTTGTGCTGTTGTCCATGAAGGGGGGGGGCGGGAGAGAAGGATCACCCCGATCCAAGCCCGCAACCGCACGCCACGGGAGAGCCAAGACTCGATCCGGAGGAACCATCCCATACCAAGCCCCGCGGCCTCAACAGGAGCTCGTCTCCCTACCCCGCCGCCGGTCACCGGAGCCACCACCGCCGGCGACCACCTCCCTCACCTTGTGACCCTTCTCCTCCTCCTCTCTTCCTCTCTTTCCTCTCTCCCTTACGCCATGTCTCTCTTTCTCCTGTCGCCACCGGAGCAAGACGCTGCACCCGCCACCAGATCGGCGCGGCACCGGATCGAGGTCGCGTGGGGTGGGGCGCCTCCTGGTGGTGGCTGGGATAGGGAAGCAAGGGAGACAGAGGAGAGCCCGTGTGTGTGTTTCTATTTTTTTTCTAACATTAAAAAGGATCGCGAGCTGAATTCGTACTAATGTAGGGCTTTTGTGTAAAAATGAATCGTTTTTTCCAGATCCACTTAAATAGGGACTGCGGGTTGATTTCTCAAAACGGAGGGACTTTTTTACAAAAAGGTCAATGACGGACGGCCAGAAGCATTAGTTGGTTTATTATTAGGGAGAGATATATATACCTATATTATATATTATATGAAACAACAAAAGTCCGTACGTCCGAGGCTCGATCCACTGTCCAGTTCTAGTCCGTTCCGTCTTCTTCATCAAATTGGGAGATTCACAACCTCTAGCCTCCGTAGATCATCTACTTAATTGTGATTTCCTCAACAAGAAGAATCAATCTATTTAATTGCGAAGGTCCATAGGCGCCGCGGAGTCAGCGCGTGCGAGATCGAGGGACGCGCCCCGCCGGCGCGGTCCTCCTTTCTCCCCGGCGTGGGAGATCGATGTTCAGTTCCCTTTGAGGGAGAGAGGATGATTTGTTCGTGTGGCCTCCGCCATGGCGGTGGTTTCCGCCAGCGGCGACGCCATCCTCTCGCGAGCTCCCCGTCGCATAAGGCTCTGGGAAGATCGTCCTTCTACCGACGGAGGAAGCGGGATGCCTACGTGCCGCTCTGCTCGAAGATTATTGAATTTCGTTGTGCTGGCGTGAACGGAGGAACGTGAGATAAGCTACCTTTGTTGCAAGTCCACCCTCTGGAAGGACCACGTTGTCCACGCAGAGCTGGATAGCGCGCTGGATCCAGCCCGAAGAGGCACCAGAAGACGGGGATCACTAAGATTTTGCCCCGGCGGCAGAGGAGGGGGCGGGGGCAACGAACCCAGGCTGGAAGCTGAAGAAATTATGGAATAACGAGCCAGAACAGCATCGTCATCACACACAGCCTTAATGGTCGACCCTGCCGAGAAGCCGCCTCCGCCGAAGTACGTGTCTCTCCACACCAGTCCACCCATCACTCAACCCCGCTTTGTTTTTTTTTTAGAACAAAGATGCCAGGGGCAATCCGGCTTTAAATTAATAAAGCCCTCAACATAGGCAGCGTAGCACAACCACATACCCACACTTTGCAACAGACCAAAAGCGAAAAAGTCCAGGAGAGCAAACTAAACCGGAGACGAAATAAGTACGATACAGGGCGCGACCGGCCTAGCGAAACGAGCACGCAGGCTCGGCTGAAAGAAGAACCAAAAGGGGCTGCCCATCCCTATGAGCCAGCAGACGACGCGGACGACGGGGCGCGGGACTCGGCGTAGACAGAGCGGAGGCGGTTAATCGCATGACGATGAAGATCAGAGTCCTGTTGCCTTCCCAGCGGTGTCCATTGCTGCAAGAACACGATGCATTTGAAGATAACGTCAGCAGGGTGCGAGGGAAAAACACCCTCAATGGTAAGCTTGTTACGAATATGCCAGATAGCCCATAACATGGCCGCCGCACACGTCCACATGACCCGTCGCGACGAGCCATAAAGCGAAGACAAGGAAGACACCAGCGTGGCACGGGAGCGGGGGTCCCAATCCACCCCCGCGGCGTCACGAACCGCACTCCAAGCGAAATGCGACAGAGGGCACCGGAAGAAGGCGTGATCCGCATCTTCTGGCACCCCATACAAAGCGCAAGGGCCAGAGGCGGGGCCATTGCGCTTGGCAAGGTTGATCGAGGTAGGAAGGCGGTCTTGGCAAAGTTGCCATAAAAATACTTTGATCTTTAGAGGGATTTTAGCCTTCCATAGCCCCATGGCAGCCAAAGGAACCTGGCCGCGGGTAAGCTCTCTGTATAAGGACTTGACAGAAAATTTGCCAGAGCAAGAAAGCCTCCAAGAGACCGTGTCCGCGGAGTCAGACAGGGGAACATCCGCAATCAGCGCCCGAAGGCGATCCCACTCCGCCATCTCCGGCTCCGTTAGTTCTCTCCAAAAATTGATGTAGGGTAGAGATGAGCTAAGGGCCGAAGCAACCAATTGGTTGGGCTCAACAGCAATGGAGTAGAGTTGGCGAAATTCGGACCAAAGGGGTTGTTGGCCAATCCAAAGGTCAAGCCAAAACCGTGTGGAGCGTCCGTTGTTAACCCCGAACTTCGCACCCCTGGCGAAGAAGGGTTTAAGGGCTTGAATGGAGTTCCAGAAGGGGGACCCACGAGGGGCCGCCTCAAAGAAACTCCCATTCGGGAAGTATTTCGCACGGAGAAGGTCGATCCAGAGGCCAGTCTCACCCTGAGACATCTTCCAGATCCATTTGCACATGAGTGCAATGTTCATCAGCTTGGAGTTGATGACCCCAAGGCCCCCCTGGGCTTTTGGTCTGCAAACGGCCTGCCATTTAACCATATGGTATTTCCGTTTAGGACCCGCTCCTTCCCAAAAGAAGCGGGACCGCGGGGTATCCAACTTAATGTGTACCCCGTCCGCCAGCATGAACAAACCCATGGCAAACATAGGTAAGGATGAGAGGCTGGAGTTGGTTAAGATAAGTCTAGCCCCTGAAGACATAAATCTCCCTCTCCACGGACACACCCTATCCGCTACCTTGGAGGTGAGAGGTTCCCAATCAGCGATCGAACACTTCTTCGCCGCGATCGGGAGGCCGAGGTATGTGAACGGAAATTGGCCAAGTTTGCAATTGAGCAAGTTGGCAACCCGCTGGCTCTCAGCCATGTCCATCCCTATGGACATTACTTCACATTTGTGAAAGTTGATTTTTAGCCCCGACATGAGTTCGAAACACAGCAGAATGGCTTTGACCGTTGCAATACTGTGAGTGTCGGGCTCGAAAAGCAGGAGTGTGTCGTTCGCGTATTGCAGGTGAGACACCCCCCCCCCCCCCCCCCCGCCCTGATGTGGTCAGCCATACGGGCTTTGTCTAGCATGGCGCCCAAGGCGTCGGCCACAAAATTAAACAGCAACGGCGAGGCTGGGTCCCCTAGCCGCAGCCCACGCTTGTTGCGAAAGAAGTTCCCTGCTTCTCCGTTCACCGCAATCGCCGATTGGCCTCCCGAGACCAATTGCATCATACGGTGAACCCAAACCGACGAGAATCCCCGGTCCAGGAGAACCTGTTGGAGAAACTCCCAGTTCACACGGTCGTAGGCCTTTTCGAAGTCCAGTTTCAGTAGGATCGCGGGCTGGCGAGCACGTTTAAGGGAGTGCACAATCTCATTTAAGGCCAGCGGCCCTTCCAAGATGTTGCGCCCCCGAATAAAGGCCGATTGGTTCCTACTAATAATACGGTGAACTACCGGAGTCAGGCGGGCCGAGCAAGCTTTCGCACAAATTTTAAACGGGACATTAATCAACGCAATAGGACGAAAGAGCCTAATATGATCTGCGCCGGGAACTTTGGGGATCAGAGAGAGAACCCTAAAGTTTAGGCGAGAGATATCTACCATTCCCCGCATAAAACCATTGCAAACGTCAAAAATAGGCCCTTTGAGCACTTGCCAGAACCGTTTGAACATCGCCACCGGCCACCCATCCGGCCCGGGAGCGGTGTCCGATTTCATGCCCAGCGTCGCCTTGTCAATCTCTTCCGGGGTGAAGCTCAGACCCAGGCCCTCATTTTCCGCATCCGTGACACGCAACGCAGGGTCCCACACGTCCGCCCTAAGCCGGGCACGGGATTCCTCCCTGGAACCCATGAGATGGATGTAAAAATCGTAAATGTGCCGTACGATATCCTGTTGCCGCAAAATGAGCCCCTGCTCAGATTGCAAGCGCAGGATTGCACATTTGCGACGACGGCCATTTGCATAGGCGTGAAAATACTTGGTATTCGCGTCACCCTTGAGCGTCCACTTGATTCCTCCACGTCTACGTCAGTACTCCTCCTCAGCCCGAAGGAGGGACTCAACCTGGGCCTCAAGCGCGTAGCGCTGGGCCCATTCTTGCTCCGAGAAGGTCTGCACGTCCGCCACAGCGTCCATCTGAGCAAGGTCTGCAATCAAACGCGAGCGAAGCAACTTATCGTCGCGCCCCTGGTTAGCCCCCCACCCTTTAAGGGCCGCACGCAGGCCCGCGCCTGCAGCAATCCAGAACTCCATCGGCCCGCGTACGCGCCCGATCCGGGCGACGCAATTCTCCCAATTCGATAGGAAGATTTGCTCAAAGTCCGGAGACTCTAACCACGCGGTTTCAAAGAAGAAACGAGGGCTGCTTTTTAGCCTTTCCTCCCCCGAGGAGAGAATGAGGGGGACATGGTCCGACCCTATCCTCGTTTTGGCGTGCAAGGAGCAAAGAGGAAACAGCGCCTCCCACTCCGGGGACATAAAAACCCTGTCCAAAACCGACCGTACCGGTGTAAGTTGTTTGTTGGTCCAGGTATAGCGTGCCCCCACGCGAGCCACTTCCCTAAGGGCCATAGCTGCAATTGCACTATTAAACATGGACACCCTTGTCCAATTAATAATACCATTGTTTTTATCCGCTCCCGAACGGATTAAGTTGAAATCCCCTCCCACAAGCAGAGGAAGGTTTCGCGTGCCCAAAGACGCAACCTTCGCCTGGAGTTCTCCCAAGAACTCAAGCGAGCGCGAGTGATCGGCCGGGCCGTAAACCACAATCACCTCCCACTCGCGGAGAGTTGCACGGTGGCGCACGTGGGCCGACAGAAAGAAGCGGCCAGCATCCCATGCCACCACCTCCAGGAAAACTAGGTTGATGCCTAGCAACATGCCTCCCGAGTGCCCGACCGCCGACACCCAATGCCAAACAAAACGCTCCAGCGGGTCAACAGTTAGCAGGTCCCGATGATTGAAATCGGTCTTGATGGTTTCCTGCAAGCCAACTACGTCGATCGCCTTGTTTCGAATGAACTCTTTTAGCTGGGTCCGCCTCCCAGCGTGGCCGAAGCCCCGGATATTCCAAAATATGTAACGCATTAGATAATGCGATTGCGGAGGCGGATACCGCGAGCGGTCACCGCTTTGGCCACGCGTCGTGTCTTGGCAAGACAACGGTTGGAGGGGGACGACGCAGCCCCTGCTGCTCTGTCCTCCTGATCGGGCCACGCAACAGTCACCAAGGAAGCCCCTGCTTCTTCTGCAACTAGCGCAACGCGGGCCAACGCTGCCTAGGCGAGCGCGGCCTGCGCGATTTCCTTAGCGCGGATAAGAGAAAGAACTTCGTGCGCTTCCCCCTCGTCAGACATCCTAACACCACTATCCGCTAAGATACCCCCCAAGCACTCATCAGAATAATCGTCAAAGATCGTAAAGCGGGGCACGGGATTACCTTCAGTTTCCAGGTTCTTCTGGGCCTGCAGGAGTTGGGCGCGTTGGTGGGCAGGCAGGTTTCCCCTGGCACCCTTCGGGCGGGAGCTCGCCCGCTCCTGCGTCGCCGTGGACGTCACCACCGCTTTGGAGCGCTTGGCCGTAGAAACGGGCGCCACCTTTGCCACCTCCACTCGAAGCGCATCAGAAGCGGGAGGGGAGATGACCGACGGAGAACCACCCACCGGACCCCCTGGAGAGGCCAGCGCCATCACCACCGGCCGCTGCGGGGCAGGCGTGTTCCCACAGCCCGAGGGTGGGCTTGCCGGCGCCACGAAGGGAGTCTTGCGGTCCGCCGGCTTCTTATGGAGCCGCGTCCCACCGACCCCGAGGCCTGACGGCGCCTTGGGAGAGCGCTCCACGGTAGCCCGAGGCTCATCCACCACCGTAGCCACCGGGGAGATGAGCATCGAGCGGCCCTCCGAAGCGCAGGACAAGTTGGAGCCGTACTGGTTGAAGCCCAACTCGTTGCTGCCCACCACCACCTGCCGTTCTTCCTGGTCCTTGTCCTTGAGCCCAAGCTTGTCCCAAGTGGCGGTGTCGATGGAGTCATCCCCCATGCTCGTGTCGAGGTCCCTGTCCTTGTCGTTCGGACCCTTGTCCACGTTGGCTGGTGGCGGGGGAGGGGGAGCCGCGCCCTGCAACTCGCCCTACTCGGCCTCCAGGTGAAAGGTGAACCCCTCGCTGTTGAACCAAAATTGAAAGTAGCCCTTGAGCTTGGCCGGCACGCGACACGCGAAGCACATCCGTACCGGGCCGAGCCTCGGCAGCGACGCTGGATCCACCTCCATGGGCCGCCCAATCATCACAGTCCCGGCCATAAGGCGGTCCACACGGCGGTGCTTGGGTGGCACGCCCCACAACTTGACCCACACATCCGGCATAATCTCGGCCTTGGGTTCCTCCTGGCACTGTTCCTTGATGTCTGCCATGATGTCGTTGAGGGAGAGGTAGAGCTTTCCGCTGCGGGTCGCCATCCGCAGCATGGCCTTGTTGGGGAAGACGACCAAGAACTGGTCGACGTCGATGGCCGAGACCTGTCAATCCCACTCCCCTTCGAAGAGGTGAGGGAGCTCCGCCTCCAAGATGGGGATCGACAGCGTGCCCGGCGCCGCCGAGATGATCGCCGCATCCGCCACCAACGGGGCCCGGACCTCCTCGCCCTCCGTCTCCATGAAAGGGAGGCAGAAGAAGCCCTCGCCTGGAATGGCGTTGCCCATGATCTGCAGCATCAGGGGCCAACCCCGCGTGGGGCAGTATGCCGACGCGTGCCCTTCCTCGTGGCAGACGACGCACATGGGCTTGTATTGGCACGTGTTTTGGTAGTGCCCCACCCTGCCGCACTTGAAGCACTCCGACCCATCGGCCTCCTCCACTGGGATCGGGGTGTCAGTCGAGCCCTTCGAAGCCACCGGCCCAGCCACCAGCTGCAGCGGCGCCGTACCCCCTTGTGCTTCTGCTTCTTGGCAACGGGTCTCCGCTCCGCTCGCCGCCCGGAAGGGGCTGAGACTCCTTCCTCTTGGCTCTTTCTTCTGCTCCAGCCCCCGGCGCCGGTATTCCTCCTTCTTCTTTTTGCGCTCGCGCTCCTCTTGATGCTTCCGCTCCTGCTCCGCAATCCACCATGGAGCGGCGGCCCCCAGCCCCCGTCTTCCACGCCTTCGCCCGACGCCTTGGAGAGTTGCCTTCGCCCGAAGCTCTTGCTCGCGCTGTCGATCCGCCGCCGGAATCGGGGTGCATGGAGGCTTGTCGCTGCGACGGGAGCCCATCTTCACCACAGCGGCGAACGAGCAAGAAGAGAGGTGGGGGAGGGGCAGAGCGGATAAGGCTACGAGCAAGGTGCCCGAAACGCCACACCTGAGAGTGGGGGGCAGGAAACCCTAGCGTCAGATCTAGGGTTCCTTTTGGCACCCACAGCCACCTATTAGTAGGAGCAGGCGCCCGCGCGGCCACCTCCACGTTGGGCCCGGGCCGCTGCGCAGGCTCGCGATAGGTCGTCGGGCCAGGCTGGACAGGCCCAAGCACGGAGGGGAGACCCTGCACCCCCCACTCGAAGAAGCGGGCTGAGCCGCCCATGGGCCCCCCGCCAATTCCTGGGAGCTGGGCCACGCCTCCTGGCCCAGCGGGGAAACAGGCTCGTCCGTCCTCTCCCCGGAAACCCTAACACAATCCGTGGTTCCCCGACCCGGGCGGCCACGGTCGTCGCCGCCGCCGACCCCTGTCAGCTCCG
The DNA here is from genome assembly GCF_003073215.2 of Triticum urartu. NCBI lineage: Eukaryota > Viridiplantae > Streptophyta > Magnoliopsida > Poales > Poaceae > Triticum > Triticum urartu. The sequence continues at coordinate 673,557,350 of NC_053028.1, forward strand.
ACGAACTCGCCGAGGCAGAGGAGGCCCCGCGGCGCCACCTCGCAGCGGCCCACCGCCGCCAGAGTGCACGAACGACCCTCAGGGACCCGCATCCACCCCCCGCGGCGGACGCCAGATCCGCGGCGCCAGGCGGCGACCTCCATGCCCACCAGGAGTGAAGGCACGCCGGCGTCCGGCCACGAAGGAGCCCCCAAGCTCCTCCGCACGGGCGACAAAGTCACCCACCGAGCACCCCGCCCGGGGCCTCGGCGAACCACCACCACCATCACTTACCTCGCTACTTACCTCGTCGTCGTCGTCGTCGTCGGAGTCGACCCCCTCCAGAGCCCAGAACCTGCTGCCGGAGAGGGGCGGGGCGAGGAGCCGCGCCCCCGCCGGCGCGTTCCGCCGCGCGCACCCCTAGGGCAGGCGCACCACCGTCCAGCCATCCGCCTCCGCCGCGGGGCCGCTAGCAACGTCGCCCGCGGAATCCCCCCCCCCCCCGACCCCCCGAGTCGCCTCCCCTCATGCCTCGTCTCCCATCCTCATGCTCTGACTAGCATGTTTGATTGTCGAATCGTACGCCGCTGTCCACTTTTCGTTGCGCGCGCCCGGTTGTTGTGCGGTTTTTTTAGGGAAGTTGTTGTGCAGTTTGTGGGGTGTCTTTTTTTCGAGCTCAACCCCCTTTGTTCTGCAGTCTTCTCTTCGTTTAATCTCTTTGTGATGAAAGCTTTCAGAAAAAATATCCCATCAGAACGGGAGCCTAGCTTCATAATTTTGCAAGAAAACCATTAATGCGTAGTCAATCACTTTGTTTTTCTTACCATGATCGATCTAGCTTGTACCACATGTATGTTCACTTGTTTAGTCACTGTATGCATAATCATCAGAGGGACTACTGCTCATGGATGTGATTTACGAAGAGATCCATTCATTTGCAATAGCAGTAGCAGCAGCCAGCAGAGAGACAAACACCATCTTACTGCGGAGCACCGGACAACAACACGAAAGGGGGAGAAAAAAAACAACAAATGTATCTTTTCTCCGGTTTATCTTTCATTAGGGAATACACAGATTCATACATTACCTAAAGGCAATCAACGTACAGCTTGTATGTTCCATCCTTGAATATATTCAGAGTTTGCATTTACGCATGTTAATATTGTGCACGTCTGGACAATTGATATTGTAGTTGCAGTTGGACAATTGATGTTTGTAAGGTGCAGTTCTAAAGAATCATGCCGTCGATGGGCAAAATATCTATGGATATATGTTAATGTTACTGGCAATCTTGGTTAATAAAAATCAAAGATCAGATCCATGCAAACAAATCTATGTAAAGACTCATCATTTGCCCCATTACTTTTGGTATGACAACTGCTAACTGAATATGTTGGACTTAGCTCATGTTGACATATGGATTATTTTTAGACCAGTATTGCCTTTGACTTGCATAAATGAAAATGAATCTCATGCAGCACCACCTTATTAATCCTAATTGATTTTTGTAGTGCTATTTGTAGATATCACCTATGATACGTCATAAAGACACGACAGGAAAAGGCCCAATGGTTACAATTTCAGAGGTAACTCAACAGGTAGGACGGTAGTCTATCGCAGTTCTGCACACAAGAAGCTGCGCCTTTTCTGGCACCAAACGAAATCACTTTTGACTAGATTTTCTTGGTAAAATTTGACGTTTGTGTTTTATGTTTCTCTATTGTCAATAGGAGATTAACCTAGACATCATTATCATAAATGATTTTTTTTGCTTGGTTGGCAATCAACAATAGGATTTAGACGGCTGGCCGGCTTCGGCACAGGAGCTGGCCAAACTGTGTAACCTTTGCCCGCCATGCAAACAAACGCCAGAATCAGCAGCTCACCTTCTCTTCCAAGGTCATTACATGGTTAGAGTTTGGGGAATGAACAAAACATGGCTTGGTTTACATGATGTCCATCCTATGGATTGGAGAGGCATGGTTTCCGTCAAGGAGTGGTGGCACAGCATTGCTTCCGGGAGGTCACAATCTCAAAGGGCGCTTCTTTCCCTTATGCTTCTTATCTCTTGGGAAATCTGGAACGAGCGAAATGCACGTGTGTTATGCAGCACGAAAGGTTCCGGTCGGGGTGCTTGTGACTCACATCAAAGCGGAAACTTCGTTGTGTTGCTTTGCCGGGGCGAAATATTTATGTAATATAATGCCGCGAGAGTGATGCTTGTAACCTGGCATTTGGCCAAGACTCTTAAACCTTCTTCTTATTCAATGAAAATGGCAAACCTTTTGCCTTCTTTAAAAAAAGATAACAAATGAGATAAAAAGTAAGCATTTTAAGCTGCAAACAGTCGTTGTTGGAAAAATGAATCAAATTTCCTTCATGGATATATGTACAATGTATAGATACGGGGCAGTGAAAGTTGTATGTGGCCATTGGCCGAGATATAAATCTCACAGCTAACGTCAATTTTCTCAAGAATTTCCACACCTTTTGTGCTAACAAATCATGGTCTGTTGACTATTCTTTATGATGTTGTTTTTATGCTACCATTTTGATTCTAGGAAGCTTGCAATGATGCTCTCTCTCCCTCTCTCTCTCTCAATTATCATGTTGTTGCGCCAAGGGTGATTCAGAATTGTAGGTTGTATCATGGTCTCATATGGCAGGTCCCACAAAGAAAATGTAGTAGGTTACTAGCTATTGTTTCATGATTCCTATTGTATAAGGTTGTCCAGTTCAGTTGTGCACGATGATGGGCTCACAGGTATCTTGGGAGGAGGATCTCCTGGTCATGGCCTGGACATGCATCACGCTCGTGCCCTAACTCACTGATGCAGGAGGAGGATTCAAATTCTAAAGCTTGCTTCGTAGCAAAGCACAAGCACAACTATACAACTAAACCAACTGGGTGATTATGTCATCGAAGGCAGTGCATTCACAAATTACATGGTTGCGTGTGAAATCTTTCTCCCGTTGCAACGCACGGGCATGTTTCCTAGTTAACCCAGAGCCCAGTGCCAGTTCCTGTTTTTCCCTTGTTTCAGTGTTTTGAAGAAAAGGAATATCGAACGGAGTCGAAACGAATGAAACCTTCGGGAGAGTTATTTTGGAAGGAAGCAATCCAGGGACTTGGAGTGCACGTCAGGAAAGAAACGAGGAGCCACGAGGTAGGGGGCGCGCCCACCCCCCTAGGGCACGCCCTCCACCCTCGTGTACCCCTCGTGGCTCCCCTGACGTACTTCTTTCCCCTATATATACCCATATATCCTAAAACGACCGAGGAACAGAATAGATCGGGAGTTCCGCCGCCGCAAACCTCTGTAGCCACCAAAACCCAATCTAGACCCGTTCCGGCACCCTGCCGGAGGGGGAAACCCTCCGGTGGCCATCTTCATCATCCCGGCGCTCTCCATGACGAGGAGGGAGTAGTTCACCCTCGGGGCTGAGGGTATGTACCAGTAGCTATGTGTTTGATCTCTCTCTCTCTCTCTCTCGTGTTCTTGATTTGGCACGATCTTGATGTATCGCGAGCTTTGCTATTATAGTTGGATCTTATGTTTCTCTCCCCCTCTTACTCTCTTGTAATGAATTGAGTTTCCCCTTTGAAGTAATCTTATCGGATTGAGTCTTTAAGATTTGAGAACACTTGATGTATGTCTTGCCGTGCGTATCTGTGGAGACAATGGGATATCACGTGATTCACTTGATGTATGTTTGGGTGATCAACTTGCGGGTTCCGCCCATGAACCTATGCATAGGGGTTGGCACACGTTTTCGTCGTGATTCTCCGGTAGAACTTTGGGGCACTCTTTGAGGTTCTATGTGTTGGTTGAATAGATGAATCTGAGATTGTGTGATGCATATTGTATAATCATGCCCACGGATACTTGAGGTGACATTGGAGTATCTAGGTGACATTAGGGTTTTGGTTGATTTGTGTCTTAAGGTGTTATTCTAGTATGAACTCTAGGGCTGTTTGTGACACTTATAGGAATAGCCCAATGGATTGATTGGAAAGAATAACTTTGAGGTGTTTCGTACCCTACCATAATCTTTTCGTTTGTTCTCCGCTATTAGTGACTTTGGAGTGACTCTTTTTGCATGTTGAGGGATAGTTATATGATCCAATTATGTTATTATTGTTGAGAGGACTTTCACTAGTGAAAGTATGAACCCTAGGCCTTGTTTCCTAGCATTGCAATACCGTTTACGCTCACTTTTACCACTTGCTACCTTGCTGTTTTTATATTTCCAGTTTACAAAAGCCTATATCTACCATCCATATTGCACTTGTATCACCATCTCTTCGCCGAACTAGTGCACCTATACAATTTACCATTGTATTGGGTCTGTTGGGGACACAAGAGACTCTTTGTTATTTGGTTGCAGGGTTGCTTGAGAGAGACCATCTTCATCCTACGCCTCCTACGGATTGATAAACCTTGGGTCATCCACTTGAGGGAAATTTGCTACTGTCCTACAAACCTCTGCACTTGGAGGCCCAACAACGTCTACAAGTAGAAGGTTGTGTAGTAGACATCTAGGACATACCTCACGTCCGGCATCCCCATGATGGCCAGCTGCGCGGCGGTCTGGTTGGCGTCGGTGGCAAGGTGATCAAGCCAGCGGTTCTCGCCCTCCACGTGTGGTCTGCGAAGTTGAGGCCCTCGTTCTTCCGCAACAACTTCTCGGCCTCCAGCTCCTTGCACTAGTAGAAAAAGGGTCAACGTGAAGCACATTAGTGCTGGTTTGATTTTGGCCCGGTACTAATGGTACCATTAGTGCCGGTTCGAACGGATTTGCATTAATGCCGGTTCGTGTTGAACCTTTAGTACCGTTCGTGCCACGAACCGTACTAAAGGGGTGGTGGCAGGCTGGCATCAGGCCGGGGCCCCACGATCACCTTTAGTACCGGTTCGTGGCACGAACTGGTACTAAAGTTCTAACCTTTAGTACCGGTTCATGCCATGAACCGGTACTAAAGGGGTCTGACCTATAGTACCGGTTTGTGACACAAACCGGCACTATAGGGCCATTTTCAAACTGGCAATTTTCAAACTCTACCCCCCCACCCCAATGATCGCCTTTTCAGTTTTGAAAAAAATCAAAAGAAAATGATAAAAACTTCAAAAAATAAAATCCTTCGAGAGGTAGTTATATTACTACATCTACTAGTTAGGAAAATTTGAAAACTACAATTTGGACATGTTTTGCAAAAAGTGTAGGGAAAATGTAAAACGGCTATAACTTTTGCATACGATGTCGGAAAAAACGTATAATATATTCAAAAAATTCAGCACGAAAATCCGCATCCGATGGAGACGGCCGACGGCCTGTTTGGAATTTTTTAGAATCCTCAAATTCCAAAAGAGAAAAAGATATGGTCAATTCAGTTTGTTTAAAAAAAATTTGGTTAAATCTGGTCAAACTACTTATTCAAGAAGTATTAATGTTACTACATAATTATTCAAGAATATTAGTGTTACTAAATAATTATTTCAATTTTTTGAATTTTGGATCAAATCTGGTCAAACTATGGTCAAACTGTGGTCAAACTATGGTCAAACTTATTCAAGAAATATTAGCGTTACTAAATAATTACTGTTTTTTAGAATAATAGTTTCAAACTCAAACGGTGAAATGTGTGACTTCATGCTCAAGCTAAACTCCTGAGGGTTAATAGGATTACATCTTACTATTGTCAGGAAAACAACAAGTGCAGACTTGGAAACGAAGGAGAATAGAACCCGAAAGTTAAGCATGCTCGGGCTGGAGTAGTGAGAGGGATGGGTGACCGGTCGGGAAGTTAGATGATTTGGAATGAGTGATCCACACTTAAGCAGTTAAGAGAGGTGATTAGAGACTAAATCACCAAATAATTCAGAAAAATTAAAATAAAAAAAATTCAAATTTTTTTCCAAAATTTTCAAAAAAAAATTCAAAAAAAAAACTTTAGTACCGGTTGGTAACACCAACCGGTACTAAAGGTCCCCCATACCAGGGCGCGAGCTCACGCCACGTGGTGGCACTTTAGCGCCGGTTCGTGCCGAACCGGTACTAAAGGGGGGGGGGGGGCCCTCAGTGCCCACCTTTTAGTGCCGGTTATGGAACCGGCACTAAAGGCCCTTACGAACCGGCGCTAAAGCTCCATTTTCTACTAGTGTTGGCCAGGGTCCCCTCTCGGGTTTGGGCCTCCGACAGTACCTTCTCGAGACCCTCCAGGTTTAGCTTGAGGTCCTTGATGGAGTTGTTGGCCTCAGAGAGCTCCCCAGCCTTGCTGTCGACCGCACCCTGCGCCTCTGTCAGGGCACTGTTAAGCGTGTCCTTCTCCTGGGACAGCTTCAGGGCCTGCTGCTTCAGCCTGTCGCGCTCCGCCCCTAGCTCCTCCACCTTGCCGGCGTGAACCTGGGCCTAGGCATTGAGTGCCTCTTTGCGCCTCTGCTCCAGCTCCACGGTCCGCTGCAAGACAAGCATCTCCACCTCTACATCCTTGCTGCGAAGCGTGGCGGCAAGCTTCTCCTCGCGTGCAGCAAGGTCCTCCTCCTGGGAGTTCAGCGCGGCCTCATGCTGTGTTCGGGCGACTTCGGCGGCCGCGGCAAGTTCCTCGCCGTGTCTTGAGCCTCTTGATGTCGGCGAGCTTCATGGTGAGCTCCACGTCTGCTTGCTAGCTGCCCTGGGCCTTGAGCTCCTTGTGGGCCTCGCGGAACCAGTCCTGCGTCTCGGCAACACGCTCCTGGAGATCCGCCTCGCCTTCTCCCCCCGCCGTCTCGTCTTAGCCTTGTCCAGGCGGCGCGGTGGAGCGCCTGAGCTTCCGGAAGCTGGCGCCCATGGCGTGGAGGAGCCGCTCTTCCTGCGAACCGTCGCCAACCATCGGCTCATCGACGACTCAAGCCCGGCGGCAGCAAGCACTTCACCGTCGAACACCTCTCCCTCAACGGGTGTCCTGGTGCTCGACGTGCCTAGCAGGTGGACGAACAAGTCGTCGCACACCCTCAAGTACTTGCCGGAAGCCGAAGTAGCAGAAGAGGAAGGCTGGTCACCAGCCACCTCCTCCTCCTCCTCGGTAGCGGCCCTGCCAGCCCCTCCGGCAGGCCCCTTGCCGGCCTTCCTCAGCGGCAGCCTTGCCGGCCTCCGCAGGCCCCTTGGCGGCATCCTCGCAGCGCCCTTAGGGGCCTCCTCGGCGGCAATCTTCTCGGCGTCGCCTCGGCGGCCTTGGCGACGTCCTCGATGGCGGCGTCCACGTCCTCTGAGTTCACCAAGGAGGAGTCTGGACGCTGAAGAAGGGGGTGAGGCAAGGCCAGGACCAAGACCTGGAAAGAAAAAGAAGCAGGGACGAACGGCGGACAAGTTACTTGCGCGAGTACCCGGCTGGGAAACGAAAGTCCCCTCCCCACCAACATTTGGCGTCGAGGCAAAGCCGCCGGCGCCCAAGTTCCTCCTCCTCCTCCTCCATGTGCGTGGGCCCGGTGCCTGGCGCCCTTGCCGGGGATGCCCCTCGGGGCGGCGTGGTCGATGGGGGCGGCGTGTTGGGGGTAGCCCTCTGTGGCTCCTCCTGCTGTTGCTCTCCTCCTGCATACCTGGCAAGGTCAGCACCAAAGTGTCGTGCCCCTAACACATGTCGACGAGGGGAAGAGCGATGAACTTATGCTGGGGGCTATGCTGGGGGCTGTTGTCCGGGCTGCTCAACACAACTAGTGGCGCCCCCGAAGTACCAACTGGGGGCTGGCCACCCGCCGAGACCTTGGCCCTCTTTACTCTCTCGGCCAGCGTCTCCACGTCCCTGCAAAGATGAGCTCCTCCTCCTCCGTGGGCGTCGCGGCCTTGTCCTCCACACCGCTGGCGCTGCCGGCCTTCCTAGCAAGCTGTGCCTCCCTCACCCTGGTGGCGATGTAGTCCAGCTCCGCCTGGGTGTTGTCCTGGACAAGCAGCCACTCGGCGTCGGTGTTGGCATTCCCCTCGTGTAGAGTGTTGAAGAAATGCTGGACCGACGCGATTTGTTGCACAATGGGACCACCCCCGTCGGCAGCTTGAACAGAGGCCCCTTGAGGACCTTGCCGGCCTTCGCGGCAGCCCTCGCGACCTTGCCGGTCCGCTCGACCTCGCCGTCGCGGCCCACGTCAAGCTGGAAGAGCCGCTGGCAGAAATGGGCGTGCCCCTTCACTGTGAAATTGTGGTCGAGGCCGGGACGAAGCCGCATGATGTTGGCAGGGTTCGTAAAGAGCCAGGCTGGCCTCCCCATGTTATGCAGTGGAGCGATCCGGCGGTGGATGAAGTACGCCCCGATTATCTCAAGGGTGAGGCCGGCCTCGGTGAGCCGGAGGATCCTGGTGGTGGCGACCGTGAGCTTCTCGTCGTCAGCATCGACGTCGCTCCATTCGCTTCTATGGACCGGCGGCACCCGGCAAACTTCGCAGAACGCCGGCGGGTCCTTCTCCTCGATCCAACACCACTGCCCCCGCCATTCTTCCCACCTCTCCTTCATGGCGCCCTCCAGGCACGCCCCCTTGGATCTTGAGACCCAGGCAATACAACCGGAGATGGCGCCCCCTGGTTGGATCCGAGGGGAGAAGTAATTGCGGAAGAGCGTCGTGTTGGGGTGCACCCCGGCGAACCCTTCGCAGAGATGCGCGAAAAGGGCCATGCACGCCACCGCATTTGGAGTGAAATCCAGGAGGCGGAAGCCAAAGGTGTGCATGACGTCACTGAAGAAATCGGAGAAGGGAGGGCAGAGCCCACAGGAAAAATAATCAACGAAGAAGGGGTACCGATTTGGGGCAGCCTCGGCGTAGTCAGCAGGGATGACACGTGTGGCCGTATGCCCTGAATCCTCCCCCCTCTGTCTTCACTACCCACAGGGGCCTGAAGGAGTCCCGAAGCTCGAACACGTCAGCTGTCAAGGGGAAGAAGGCGGACTGTGTCCGCTGCACCGCCTGCGCACTCTCCGGTGGCTCCGCAGCTCCGGAGTCCTTGGCAACTCCCTTGCCCTTGGTGCACTTTGGCGCCATGGCCGCTGGGGGAGGGGGGCAGGACAGGGGGCGGCGAAAGCGCAATGACGGCGAGCAGGAACGAATCTTGGAGAAGAAGAGGAAAGCCGGCGCATGTTTTCAAGATTGGGGTTGCGCGAAGGGTAAAAGGAACAGTGCGCCCGCTGTTATCCCTTTTTATGGGGAAGTCGCGGGTCGCGCTGCCCATTTACTGCAATGTGACACATGCCTGCAGGAACCGCCCCGTGCATGCCGCCCACGTCACGCATGCCGCTCCACGTCGCGCCACGCGCGTGGGTCGTGGAAAGCGCAGCGCGCGAAAAGTCTTACTGCGGTAAAAACCGCCCCGCCTGCCCGCGCACCGTTTTGGGCCTGGCCCAACAACGTGCCACGCTTATGTGTGGCCTAGGCCCAGGGGCTCCTATCGGTGTACAAAAAGAGGGGTGCGGTTTTGTACCCCTATACCTTGCACGGGCAGTTGGAGCCGTGCCTACGGTCACGCCAAGCAGAACAGGGGAGGTGAGCCAAGGTAAGACCGAAGCCCAAGACAATCAGACGAACGCGAAGGCCAAGACCACAAAGAGTAGAGGGACGAAGTAGGTTCCCCCGGCAAGACCCTTGCGGGGGGCAACCTCTGCAACCCCGGCAAGATCCTTGCCAGGGCAGCTCGCCCCACACCAACAGAGCGAGCCACCCTTGAGCCCACGGTCCCCAACGCCATCATCCATATGGGGCCAGGGCTCGGGAAAGCACCTCTATGGTGGCATGCAGATCTTTGTGAAGACATATTCAAGATCAGATGAGCATTAGAAGTTGACGATCCTCGGCAAGATCCTTGCCGGGGAAGGCCACCAGACCCCCGGCGAGGTCCTTGCCGGGGACGACAGCGCGCCACGGCAAGACCCTTGCCGGGCCACCCTGCAAGACCCTTGCCGAGCCACCCAGCAAGGCTCGCGCCAAGGACGCCAGCGGGGCCACCGCCAGGCCCACACCAACCAAGTTTCCATCACCGCTCGCATGCAGCTGCTAGCCCAACCAGTTGGGAGGCACCTGCGTGGCAACATGCAGCTCCCACACCAACTCATCAAGCGCCTGCGTGGTGGCATGCAGATCTTCGTGAAGGCTCCACTGCCGCGCCACCTCAGTTGCTTGCCTGCCTACATGGCGCCACACGCATACACTACTAGGGTAAACCCTAGTAGTAGCGCGGGTTTTGAGGCTATCAGCAGCGCGGGCACCCGCGTTACCAATAAGGCGCTACAGCTAACTGTTAGTAGTAGCACTGTCTGTACCCGCGCTAATACTATTGACTATATCAGCAACGCTTTTCTGAAACGCGCTACTATTAGTTAGCTGTAGCGATTTCCTGGTCCCGCACTACTGTTATATCTTTCACCATTTCCCCATTCCAGCTTCAATAAACTGCAATTTCCAGATACTAGGTACTACTAGATATCAATTTCATAAACCATTATAGGTACTAGGTAGTACTCCCTCGGTTCGAAATTACTCGTTGTGGTTTTAGTTCAAATTTGAACTAAAACCATGACGAGTAATTTGGAACCGAGGGAGTACTAGATAACAATTTCATATATACTCAACATGCATCCTCAAGCAGTACAAGGTGACATCGATGACAATCATCATATTTAGTTCTAGATGATATCGACGACAATCATCATATGTAGTTCTACATGATATCGACGACGATCATCATATGTAGTTCTAGATGATATAGCCACACACACATATGTAGTTCTAGATGATATCAACGACGATCATCATCCTCAAGCCTGGGCGGTGGGTGTTCCTGATAGTAATTAGGATGGCCTGTCCAACACGAAGATTCTTGCCAACGAGGAATCTCTTCCACCCAACCGAGTTTAAGTGTGTGCGACTGTCTGTGTCCATCCAGTAAGTACAGTTGGTGATAGAGCCCCTTGCGGTAAGGCGTAGTCCAGCTGAGCCTTCTTCATCAGGCTCGATACCACAACTTATAGATAGGTTCTTCGGCAATTTCTGAATAAGAAAAACATATCAATTAATAAATAGCCTCACACATACTCTTGCAAATATATTTCTATTAAGTCTAGATTTCTACACTATCAAAAGACACAGTACTACACATTTGTACTAATTAATCATGAATTCTACTAATAAGTATATATGGATTATCTACACTATTAATAGTTCCTTGGATTCTACACTAATAAGCATGTGCTTAGACTCTACACTAAAGCATATCATCGACTAGATTTCACAAAGCATATCATTGGACTCTACACTAAGCATATCATCGGATTCACTAAGTACTTGTCAGGCCGATCGACCATGGTACTTGTCAGGCGGGTCACGAATGGCACCCCGACATAGTCATCACGTGGCGGAATTATGTCCCATAGGTTGCATACCTCCTCCTCGCTCAGCCTCATTCTTTGAGCTACAATGGCTTCATGAAGTGGGTTCTCATCATCTTCATCGAGTGGGTCCTCATTATCTTCATCATCTTCGTCATCTGCATCATCTTCGTCATCTTCATCATCTTCGTCATCTTCCACCAGGTTGAGATAAATGACAGCCAACTTGGGTCTTTCCGCTCTGAAGGAGAAGCTGATCAACCCACCACCAGTAAGACGCATGCGGGCGAGGAAACGGGCCCATCCATCTCCTCCAATCTGCGACATATTGCATCCTTTCTCGACCTCCATAGTGTACGGCCCCCCAGGAGCCTCAAATGTCATAGTGTCTCCTGTCAGCTTGTTGAATTTCAACCTCACATTGCATGGGACGATCTGTGTAAGAAAAGCAAAATGACACAATGCAGTAATGCCAACACCAAAAATAAAATAGTTGTTACATTTCATCTAATTACTTACCGCCGCATGATGAAAACTCGGCTGGAAGTAGATGTCGAACAGCTTGCCAGTTGCAAGGCTACTGGCGCACCTTGACTTGCACAGTCGACATAGTGCTGCTGGTGGTGGTGCCATTTTCCTAAAGCAATATGAGCAAAGGATTAACGATTCACTTCACTGGAAAGAAAAACAGTAGCATGTGATATTTTTGGTTCTTCCGCGAGAAACAATTTTATGGACAATTATAATCCTAATTTGGCCCCTAATGCCTAAGATAATTGTTTAAACAAACAAGTGGCAAATTTAACTAAATTGGCACCTACATTTTGCCAAAAAATAACTTATTACAAAAACAAAAGCATCTACCTATCCATGTACAGAAAAAATAACAATAAAATCGAGCATACTAATTCAACTAAATCAACTAGCATACTAAATCAACTAAATCAAAATGTTCTAAATCAACTAGCCTACTAAATCAACTAAATCAACTATCCTACTAAATAAACTAAATCAAAATGTTCTAAATCAACTAAATCAACTAGTCTACTAAATCAACTGAATCATATCAACTAAATCAAAATGTTGCATATGAACTAGCCTACTAAATCAAAATGTAGCAGGGACGAGGGAGAAGGAGGGGAGACTCGATGAGGGAGAAGATAGTAGGATGGAGGAGGAAGGTGGAGCGAGGTGGGGCCGGACGACAGCGAGTGGAGGGAGGACGGATCGAGGAGGAAGGCGGAGCGAGGAGGGGCCGGCCAACGGCGAGTGGAGGGAGGACAGAGGAGGAGGCCGGTACCGAGTCCAGCGAGGTGGATGAGGTGACAGCGACATAGATCGGAGGAGGGGCAACGAGGGAGGACCGGTGGCGTGGGGGGTGATCGATGAGGAGGAGACCGAGTGAGTGTGTGTGAGTGTGATCTAGATCAGATAGGTGAGTGGGAGGAGATGGAATGGCATAGCAGTAGTGCGCTATAGAAAATAGCGCTACTGCTAAACGACCTATCAGTAGCTCCTTTTGCCGAGAATGCGCTACTGCTATGTGTCAGTATGTAAAAATAGACATAGACATAAAAAATACATTGATCATCAATGGTCTTTTTGTGTACAATCTGATTTGTCAATAGAAATCCTCGTCGGTTGGTTTGAGAACCGGCGAGGATTCCTATTGCGGCCACAGATCCTACACATAGAGTTCAATGAAGACCAAGTGCTTGTGAAAGTTGCAGAAGTAACATATTTAAGGTAGTACAAACTCTCTTCACGGAGCGAGGTGGGACTAAATTTTTGTACTAAACTTAGCAGTAGCGATTATTGCGTAAATGCGCTACTGCTACGGTCCGTAGCAGTAGCGCTCTTTATGATAACGCACTGCTGCTATAACTGGCCTCGCGGCGATGTCATGGGAATTTTAGCAGTAGCTCTTCTTGGAGTGTGCGCGCTACTGATAAACTTGTTTCAGCAGCAAGTTTCTAGTGCGCGCGCTACTGCTACTTAGCAGCAGCGCCTGATTTTAAAGCGCACTGCTGGTAAGATTCTGGGTATAGGCTTTTCCCTAGTAGTGATAGCTGGCCGAGGCGCGTGTCAAAGCGAGGAGGAGCGGCCACGGACGGGACGGGCCTCGCCCCCGTCCCCAATAAAGCAAGGGGACACCTAAGCTATGCATTTAATGCGTCTTGTCCTGTAACATGAGCGATAAGCTCAAGGCACTGTACGCCTTTCCACCTCCTATGTGCCACTGTGGTAGCCCCTTTCGACTATAAAAGTATGCCCATGGCATACTGGATAAGGATTCGGCTCTTTCGAACCACGCACTGACCACAGCTAGTTCGAGAGCTCAAGAACACTCTGAAATACACCCACCAAAGCAGGACTAGGATTTTACGCATCCTCGCGGCCCGAACCTGGGTAAATGACCCTTGTGCTGTCTACTAGCCCTGCTCTTCTTGCAATCCCGCGCCCCGGCAACCGTAGTAAGGATTCCTGTGATCCCATAGGTGTCGTTCCACACCGACACAATGCTTTTTAAATTATAAAGGTTGTGTTTATACTTTTATCTAAAAGTATTATGATGCCTCCTGTGCGGCCGTTTATGTATATATGTATATAACCTGAAAGTTTGTAGTCGTCAGCTTCAGCCCCCACGCATATAATGCGGGGGTGTTCGCAAAAGCATGTGTTCACACTTGATCCAACGTCTTGGTCCATTAAGGAGGTGGTAGGCGGCGAACGAGGTAATCAGACTATATTGCTTTAACACTTTCACTTAGCCATAGGAGTTTGACAGTGGGGCTACTATATAGCCCCTGGTACTTCCGCGCTCGTCCGTGTTCGGGGCGCGTACGTACATGACCGGGAAAACCGGCCCTTCCTTAATGCGGAGGAATCCCAAAGATTCCACTAAGTCATCGAGTTGTTGACCAGTCTCGTGCTTTATCATGACAGTCAGTTTTTGACTTTGTCTACTGAGGTGCTCATCCGGATGAACCAGGGCACAATCGCAGTAGTTCCCACGGTGCCATCTTAGCCGATAGAGCGGAACGTAAGGTAGCAAAACGCGGGAGCCGGGAAACCCAACATTTGACCAAAGACATGATTCGGAGCTGATGCATATAAGGCCAAACTCGCGACGCCGAATACTCCCTAAGGTATCCAGTCTTTACAACATATACCGGGCTGAGTAACGCCCTTGATAATGAACCCTGAGTGTCCAGGTACGTGCATCATTCTGACGTGGCGAAATGCCAATAACGTCAGCATCCCTCTCGGTTATGCTGAGTATCCGGAGGATGTGAAGCAACAAGAGACAGTAAAAAGGTTTACACTGGGTCTTAATCCAAAAAGAAACCTTTGAGCGGGGCCCTGCTACATGTTTGCATCTGTGTCTCCGTTGTGCCGTATCCTGGAAGGGTGTAGCACGATTATCATCTGTAAAAGAGATGAACTTAGGTGAAAGTTGTCGTGCGGAAAATTGGTTATTCAATAAACCATTAAAATTCAAGATAAGTAAGGTCGAGCCGAACTGTAGTCCTTTTTACATGCTGGAAGCCCCTGCTACCCTCCTATGGGGGTATATCCATTGAACCGATCTCAGGTTTATCTAAGCTGTTACAGCTAGTGATGCGCCGGACTAGTCTAGCCGTGTCTCGAAGTGACGGGCTCTATGGCACATGTGTCTCGGAGTGCATGTTTGCTCCTTCTTTTTGTTATGTGAATCATGTTCACTGTTTTGACCTCTGGTGGGAATTTTTTCTGTCCCCCATTGTTTTGCTGGCGAGGTTCATCCTCGTCTTCACTTAGTGTCTCCCTCCCCTTGTGTTCGGCGTTTAACTTGTCGGCCTTCTTGAAGACCCAGCATTCTCTGTGGGTGTGATTTGCAGGTTTATCGGAGGTCCCATGAATCTGACATAATTTGTCTAGAATCTTGTTTAGGCTAGACGGTCCATCTTTGTTGCCTTTGAAAGGCTTTTTCCGTTGACCGGGTCGAGAGCCCCTAAATCCGACATTTACCGTCGTGTTGTCTGGGCTGTCTTCGTTATTTCGACGCTTGCTTTTACTGCGTTGTGGTTTTCCATTGCCATCCCTGACTTCAGATGTGCCTGGGTCGCTGGTGCTACTACGGGCCAGCAAGCTATCTTCGCTCGCGCAAAAGCGGGTCAAGAGGCTTGTTAGGGCTGCCATTGTCCTTGGTTTTTCTTGGCCGAGGTGTCTGGCGAGCCATTCGTCTCGGACGCTGTGTTTGAAAGCTGCTAAGGCTTCGGCATCCGGGCAGTCGACGATTTGATTCTTCTTAGTGAGAAATTTGTTCCAAAGCTTTCGGTCTGACACTCCGGGCTATTGAATTATATGACTTAAATCATCTGCATTTGGAGGTCGGACATAGGTCCCTTGAAAGTTAGCCCTAAAAGAATCCTCAAGCTCCTCCCAACTTCCAATTGAATTTTCAGGGAGTCTCTTTAGCCAGTGCCGAGCTGGTCCTTTCAGCTTGAGGTGCAAGCATTTGATGGCGTGGAGATCATCTCCACAAGCCATATGGATAAGGAGGATGAAGTCCTCAATCCAGACCCCAGGGTCTCTCGTTCTGTCGTACGCCTCTATTTTCACGGGTTTGAATCCCTCTGGAAATTCATGATCCAGTACCTCATCGGTGAAGCATAGGGGGTGTGAGGCACCCCTGTATTTGGATGTATCGTGGCGTTCTGACCGTTGTAGTGTTCGGTTTTGATTCTGTGCTGGGGCGCGCTTCCTAGCTCCGTAGATGGACCTGGTTATACCTGGTTTTTCGAGCAAGTCTTCACGTGAGTCGCGTGCTGGCTTATATCCGACATCGTTAGCCGCCCTACCACGGCCACGGGGTGGTCGATCCGGCTGATTGGCTGTTTTATTTTTCGGCTTCATAGGCTCTAAAGCCTCGTCTTCGAATTGGGGCAGCATCTTGCGCTTTGGGTAACTCTTTGTGTGGCGACTGCCACCGTACTTTTCAGCAGTGTCCAGCACTTTGTTCCATCTACTGATGAGTGTATTTTGCGCGGCTTTAAGCCTTTGTTTTTGCTTCTTAAGACTCCTTGTTGTGGCAATAAGTCTTTTGTGGAGGTTCTCTTGTTCCAAGTTCCTTTCCGGGACGATGTGTATATCGTCATCCGGACTATTCTCCTCTCTAGAGACAGGTTGATGATTTCTACCCTCGACATCGCCATGGTCGGACAGTGGCTCCGTACTATTTTTGCCGTCCGCTGGCTCATCCTACTCTTTGGAGTCGATCGGGGTCCCATTCTTTGTTGCGCTGTTATCGCTATTTTTGCCGAGGCGGGATTTGGAGCGGCGTCTGCGCCGTCGCTTTGGTTGCTTCTTGAGGGAGTTATCCTTCGTTGCATCCTCCCGTTCCTCATCATTGTCTTCTTTGGGTGTATCCACCATGTATATATCATGTGACGAGGTGGCAGTCCAGCGCACTGTGGGCGGTGGTTCCTGTTCGTCTCCTACATCGTCGTCCATACCTTCGATGTCTTCGGAGCTGAAATCGAGGATGTCGGTTAAATCGTCGACAGTGGCTACTAAGTGGGTGGTGGGTGGGTAGCAAATTTCGTCGTCGTCCGCATCCCATTCTAGCCGGACATAGTTCGGCCAAGGATCTCCTAATAGGGAGAGAGACCTCAACGAGTTTAGCACGTCGCCAAAGGGCGAGTGCTGAAAGATATCCGCGGAGGTAAACTCCATGATCGGTGCCCAATCGGATTCGATAGGCACGGACTCAAGCGGCTCAAAGCCCATGGCCGGGGACGAATTCGAGAGTCCGGCAACATGGGTCTCATAGGAAGTGACGTCAGCATTCGGCTCTATCGCCGCTGAGTGCGCGGCCTTCGTGGAGGGGTCCATCCACCCGTCCTCAGGTGGCGCAATTTGTTCCGGATTGAGGGCTGGAGCAGTTGCAGGTGTGATTTCCGGAACACTATCCGACGGTAGAGCTAAGTCATTCTCGTCGTGGTTGTGCGGCGCACCTGACATGGGCTCGAATCCGTCAAAGATCAAGTCTCCGCGGATGTCGGAAGTATAGTTCAAGTTTCCAAACCTGACCTGATGGCCAGGGGCGTAGCTCTCGATCTACTCCAGATGGCTAGGCAAGTTGGCCTGCAGTACGAAGCCGCCGAATACGAAGATCTGCCGGGGAGGAAAACCTCACCCTGGATCGCATCGTTACCGATGATCGAAGGAGCCATCAAGCCTTATGGTGATGGCACAGTGGAACTCTCAATGAAAGCACCAATGTCGGTGTCAAAACCGGCGGATCTCGGGTAGGGGGTCCCGAACTATGCGTCTAAGGTGGATGGTAACAGGAGGAGGGGACACGATGTTTACCCTGGTTTGGGCCCTCTCGATGGAGGTAATACCCTACTTCCTGCTTGATTGATCTTGATGATATGAGTATTACAAGATTTGATCTACCACGAGATCGTAGAGGCTAAACCCTAGAAGCTAGCCTATGGTATGATTGTTGTTGTCCTACGGACTAAACCCTCTGGTTTATATAGACACCAGAGGGGGCTAGGGTTACACAGAGTCGGTTACAAGGGAGGAGATCTACATATCCGTATTGCCAAGCTTTCCTTCCACGCCAAGGAGAGTCCCATCTAGACACGGGACGAAGTCTTCAATCTTGTATCTTCATAGTCCAACAGTCCGGCTAAAGTATATAGTCCGGCTGTCTGAGGACCCCCTAATCCAGGACTCCCTCACCCGCTCCGGGTCTGTTGAAGAGGTTCCTTGATTCATAAATCAAGGGCAGACGACTCCGTGTTTTCTCCTCAAGACTTCATTTGTAGCATTCTGATCCATCGAGAGCGGGTATGAGTCCGCTTGAATCCGCTATTCTTGAGCGTTTAAGATGGCCCACTCTACATTTTTTCGCGTTCTCTGCCGCTAGATCTTCCTTGGCTCGCGTTATCTCTTCATGTAGCTTAGCCACATCCACCCGATGATGTTCCTGGTTGTCCGGGGTTACTTCCACCCCCATCAAAGTCACCAGATCGTCCAACGGATCTATCAAAACTTGAGCCGGTGGGCGCGCTGAGCCCGCCAACACCTGCTGCTTTCACCGCCGCTGCACCTGAAGTGATGGCCGTGGCGGCTGTCAAGTCGAGAACCGGCTGTGTGCCAGCCATGAAGATCACCACCCTGTTCGGCGCCTCATGGGGGTCCGGAATACTGTCGCCATCGGAACAGCCCCCAAGCCGTCCGTCTTGAAGTTGATACATTGAGTTGGTCTCGCCCGTGGATGACTCACCATCTGAGTAGATGGATATCTCACCGCCAGACACAGAGCCTTCAAACTCAGCCCCAATGATACATCCAACAAAGGCATGCTTCACGGCGGGTTTAACCTGGGCGGGTCGGGCACGCTGAGCCGTCTCGATGATGTCGGTGCAAATGTCCGGCTCAGAGCCCGGTTCGCCAATTTGGCCGATGAAGACATGAATTCCGCAGAAGGGGACCCGGTATCCGTACTCAATTGAGTCAGCCTCGGGGCCCCGGCCTGCATCGTCGATGTAGATCTTGCCGCGACGACTCTTGATCATCCGGCCCACAGCGTATCCCTTGATCCCTTCGAAGCTGCCCTTCAAGAACTCAAAACCACCGTGCGCTGGCCCCACGGTGGGCGCCAACGGTCATGGAAGTGTCACGACAGATGTCCTCACGGAAGGACTTAGTATGCACAACTTTCGATTTGTTGTTTCTTCCGCTAAGTCGTTGCCGGGTCGTCCCCTTATATACATGGGTTGACGCCGCGCGGCCTACAGAGTCTCGGCCGGCTCATACAAACGTGTCCGGCTCGGTGACTTACATGCCTTATCGTACAAGTTACGTATACATTAAGATTTATACTCATGGGCCTTAAGCTACCTCTCGGTTTGGGCCCTTTAACAGGCCCCCTTCATGAACCGCCATCTTCATTATACTGATGGACTATTGTCTTAGGTGAACCGCCTTCATTATAACCCGACCCCTCCTGGGCGGGTCATATCCAATAGTTATATCCCCAACACCATGGTTATCAAACTGAAACTGTTGTGGCACATCTTATGAAATTGAATGACATAGCCACCCTTTTTACTCATGATAAGAAAACTCGCTATTATTGTATTCTCAAATTATTTCCGTCCTCATTGAAGGGTGATGCTAAAGCTTGGTACAATACTCTTGCTCCTGTTGTGTGTGTAGTCCCCAGGATATGATTTACTACTTCTCTGAAAAATATTTCCCTGCTCATAACAAACAAGCTGCTTTACAGGAGATATTTAACTTGGTGCAAACTAGCAGGGTGACCCGCGCATTTGCGCTGCTAGCAATGTTATATATTTGTCTTTTTCCACATTTATTTTTATTTTAAACCCATCTAATACAAATTGAGTTTGCATTATGCAAGAACTATATAACTTGTTCTTTATAATCAAGACATTGTTGTCGTACAAAATTAAAATTTACTTATTGTGAACTTGATATGGTTTGTTCTATCAACCTAAATATGCATGCATAGTATAAAATCATGATAAGAAGGTCCTGCTTAATTCATATTTCGATAAACAAACCAACATGAATTGACATTAACATGTTTGGAAGCTGGTACAAAAAATGTAAAAATAAATGACAATAAAAACTACTTGTTTTGCGAGGGACAATAAAAACTACTTAGTGGGATAGAGAATGAAATGAGGAAAATAGAAGATGCATGCGAAAAATAAATATTTATAGTAGGGGTCTTCCCTACTGTTTAAGCTAAAAAACACTCCAGTTATTTTTTTATCTTGTTTCCATCAAATTTATTGGAAAATAATACTAAAGGCTTGAATTCATGCGAAGCAAACTTTATTGCTCATTTGCTAATAGGGCAAGCATTTCCTCATAATGCAAAAACTCTCATTCTAGAAATTAAAATGTTACGAAAATTATTCCTTTTATTGTGATGCTCCATATTTTTTTGGCCATGTAAATTTTTTCTAGATGAAAAACATATCTATCACTTATGGTTGTTATGGGTCACGGACTCGTGCAAAGCACTACTCATGTGGCCTCTTTTCCAACTGTCACTCAATGCACTATAAGACAATTGTCATTCATCAATAAATATTATGTGCTATCAATTGTAAAAATACAGCTATTTTGTTTGAATGATAAATTATAGTGCTTGGTTGAATTCCATAAGTAAGTCGAGCTACCATTTTCTCATAGAAATATTTTTTTTAAAGAATAGAGATTTTTTTAATTTCATAGCTTCAAGAAATCATTTTTCTTCAATTTTCGGTGATATCTATTTGCTGCTCATTGGTTGGTAGGGCAAGCATCGCTTACTAAGGAAACTAAAATGGTACTTAAAGAGTTTCCCGTGTCGGTTGTGATAATTTATATTTTTATGTGCATGTAGAAAAAACTGCAAAAATTATTTTAATTTTACATGCTACTGTTTGGCTGCATTTCGTATAGAAGTCGAACTACTGTTTTCTCATTTAAAACCATTCCAAATTTTAGTGATTTCTTGATTTCATAGTTCAAAAGAATTATTTTATTCCTATAGACATAGTTGCATGTGTATCCGGCATCTCGGACACGTCTTTCAAATGTTTCCGTAAGCGTGTGTCGGCTACAACTTGGTCCACATGCATGGCATTATTGGAGATTTCGTTTTAGTTTTTTGCAATTAGTTGAGTATGATTGTATTTGGCAAAGGATCAAACGTATAGTTTGTACTTTCCTTCCTACATGTACATACGTGCTTTTTTTTCTTGTGGGATGAGAAATCGTGACTGACAATGACTATTTCCTTTTTTTAGGGGTAACTGACTATTTCCTTGTATGTAGTATAACATGATTGTTTTTGTGCGTAAAACATCTTATTATATATTCTATTTTTTTCTCAAGTACTATTTAATTTGAATGATTTGCAGATCATATTTGGAAAATCAAAAAATATTGAAACATATTTTCACTTTGGTAGAAATATTTAAGGTATTAGGGTATGTTGCTTGGTGTGTAAATTAACCATAAATTTTTATGTGATGTGAGACCTCGCACCTTTGCTTTTCTATTCCTCTTCGTCCACTACTCTCTATATTACCAGCAATCTTTTTCATAGATTTCTTGTTACTATATAATCATGTATAGCCCTAGACCAAGCTGACTGACCTCTTCCTCGATGCCAGCCATCTAACCACCAATCGCTTTTATCATGTTTTTATTAATTCCCCATGTGAGTTTTAGGTGTTATTTCATTTATCAATTTGCCAAATAATAGATAATTTTATTCCAACAGTAGCTGTTATTATGTATAAAATTCAGTTTTCAGAATAGGTTTGCATATTGGGACGAAAACCTCTAAACAAACATTGAGAGAAGTAAGTGCAAGTATTACCGACAGGTGATGGCTTGATGTGACGTCGTTGTTGTCCCTGCCTTTGATGCATTGGGCTGGTCGTTTTGTCTGCTTTCTCGGAACCGCGCGCCGTCGACATGTATGGATGTATCGTGCTGCTGCCTGCAATTAATCTTTTGAATCCGTGTCCGTATGCTTATCCACTTCTTGATGGAAATCAATCTATTGTTTGACTGGCTGGAATCTATCCTGCTTTTGTACGCTTATATGAGATTATCTTTTCTCGCACGTGGATTCTAGTACACACCTTGATAAATCTCAATCGTTCATACATCTTAACTTTAAAGTGCTAAATCTCCACCATTCGTTTTCTATCGTTTTAATAATATAATAGATTATGCAAGAGAGTCTCCCACAAGCATGGGAAGGCTTTGCCAATTACTTAATACTTTTCCTGATTATTCTTTTAAGAAAAATGAAATACTTGATATCTTTTATAATGGACTAACTGATGCTTCTAGGGACTTCCTTCTAGGTCACGTCCGAAGCACCCTTGAAGTGGGGAACAGCATCTTCATTAGAAGCGGGATGGCTGGTTCATCGGGCAGCGGTGCAGGACACCGAATCCGCTCCGCCTTCTTTGTCCAGCCCTGGAAAAAATTGATGGTGAGGCTTAGGTATCTTCCTTGAACAGGCAAGTAAAGGATACTCCTTGAAACGCGAAAGACTTAGCGCACTGGCGGGATGGGCCAGGGCCTGCCCACGGTCTTCGGTCGTCTCCGGCGGCATCTCGTTGCCCTTGAAGAGCACGATCTTCCCCTTGGTCGAAAGCCGGTGGGAGATTTCTTTCGCCAGGTACCCGGCCTCCCGATGCTTGGTGATGTCCTTCGACCTGACGGAGGAGGCCATCCACTGGCCTTGCGCTCTGGATCCAGACATGATCGAGTGCTTTCTTGTGGCAGAAAAGATGAGGACTTTGGTGCTGGAGCTCGAGAATGGGAAGGCAGAGAGAGAGAGAAGGCATGGGTGAAGGAAAGGAATATCAAGCGCCTCCCCACCCACGTTAAAACTCGCCTGTTCCCAAGGGCTGTGCAGACGGCACGGTTGAATTACCCACGCCCGTATTGATGATTATTCCGTAATAAGGGGACGCGATCTCCGCTGCGACAAGACGTGCCAATAGAAACCGCATCTTGAAATGTGAAGCGGTAGGCAGAAAAATGGTGCAAATAATAACCAGGCAGGGACGTGATATCACATTACAAAAAAGTTATCAACGGATTGGACTCGTGAAATATTATAATCTTTGCGGTGGTGTGTGGTACTTGTTTTGCAGAGCCGGACACGTTCGGTGTGTTCGAAGAATGTGTTGGTGTATTCGGAGAAGGAACCCGCCTTGCAATGTCGAAGACAATCTCTGCGCCGGACACCTCGTCATTGAAGCCTGGTTCACAGGGGCTACTGTGGGTGTCCTGGATTAAGGGGTCCTCGGGCGTCCGGACTATGATACATAGGCCGGACTGATGGGCTGTGAAGATACAAGATCGAAGAGTCTCTCCCGTGTCCGGATGGGGCTCTCATCGGCGTGGAAGGCGAGCTTGGCATCCAAATATGAAGATTCCTTTCTCTGTAACTGACTTTGTACAACCCTAGTCCCCTCCGGTGTCTATATAAACCAGAGGGCTTAGTCCATAGACATAATCATAATCATACATGCTAGACTTCTAGGGTTTTAGCCATTACGATCTCGTGGTAGATCAACTCTTGTAATACTCATATTCATTAAGATCAATCAAGCAGGAAGTAGGGTATTACCTCCATAGAGAGGGCCAGAACCTGGGTAAACATCGTGTCCCCTGTTTCCTGTTACCATCGACCTTAGACACATAGTTCGGAACCCCCTACCCGAGATCCGCCGGTTTTGACACCGACAGTAACCACTGAGCTCACCGGCTTAAAAAACCGTGTATCTCAGATGGTTTCTGCTATCTTTGGTGAGTCGCCTTGCTATTCATCAAAAGTGAATACTTGTCGTGATAATATAAACTGGAATTAACCAATCTGTGATTTATTTAGGTCCTAGGAGCAACAACCTGAACCAAGACATGCTTGTAAAGGTGAAGGTGGTCTATACCCTTGTCGAGAAGCTGTATACTGGAGCTCAGCGTACACTGGCTACAATCTCTCCGACTAATCAAGCACCAACACTGTTGATAGATGTTTTGAAAAGACTTTCCGTGCTACCAGCCAGGATTGATGAAATGAAGCGGTCGGTTGCAACTCTGTCCAATCATTGATGAAATCCACAAGTGCTTGGGACATGATGGCCTTATGAGGCACATACTTTAAACCATGAGGACCAAGCTCAGTGGCCCATTTAGCAACCCAGCCTGTGGCTTCCCTGTTTTGGATGTCTCCAAAGGAGCAGAGCTAACCACAGTAATGGGATGACCCTGAAAATATTGCTTGAGCTTCCGGTTTGCCATGAAAACCCAAAACACAAGCTTCTGCCAATGTAGATATCTTTGCTTGGACTCAATAAGCACCTCACTACTGTAGTAAATCGGTCGTTGAACTAGATACTCCTTGCCTGCCTCTCTCCTTTCCACCACAATAGCTACACTGACGACCCGGCTATTAGCAGCCACATATAACAACAGAGGCTCCTTATCAATAGGGGTAGCAAGAACGGGTGCCTCAGCCAACTGTTTCTTCCGATCCTCAAATGCTTTATTAGCAGCATCACTCCAAACAAAATGATCTGTCTTCTTCATCATCTGATAAAGAGGAATAGCCTTCTCACCTAACCGGCTTATGAACTGGCTTAGAGCTGCAATACGCTCGCCAGGCGTTGAAGATCATTAACACACGCCGGCTTAGCCAACAAAGTAATGGCTTTGATCTTCTCCGGGTGAGCTTCAATGCCTCTGTTAGAAACCAGAAAACCCAAGAGCTTGCCTGCTGGTACACCAAAGACACACTTGGCTGGGTTAAGCATCAATTTGTAGACCTGGAGATTGTCAAATGTCTCCCTCAAATCATCAATCATGGTCTCCTTCTTCCTGGATTTCACCACAATATCATCTACGTAAGCATGAACATTATGCCCAATCTGATTGTGAAGGCAATTTTGCACACACCGCTGGTAAGTCGCCTGGGCACTTTTGAGCCCAAAAGGCATATACACATAGCAGAAGGCTCCAAACGAAGTAATAAAATTTGTCTTCTCCTGGTCCTTAACTGCCATATTGATTTGAGGATAACCAGAATAAGCATCCAAAAAACTTAAACGCTCACAACCTGCCGTAGCATCAATGATTTGATCAATACGAGGGAGAGCAAACGGATCCGCTGGACAAGCCTTGTTTAAATCTGTCTAATCCACACACATTCGCCAAGTGCCATTCTTCTTAAGCACCAAAGCCGGGTTAGCCAACCACTCAGGATGAAAAACTTCAACGATAAACTTGGACGCTAAGAGCCGGGCCACCTCTTCACCAATGGCCTTCCGCCTCTCCTCGTTAAATCGATGAATAAATTGCTTGACCGACTTAAACTTTGGATCAATATTAAGAGTGTGCTCAGCGAGTTCCCTCCGTACACCCGGCATGTTTGAAGACTTCCTTGCAAAAGATGTCCTGGTTCTCACGGATGAACTCGATGAGCGCGCTTTCCTATTTCGGATCCAGATTAGCGTTGATGCTGAACTGCTTACATGAGTCACTAGGGACGAAGTCAGCCAATTTAGTGTCATCTGCCGACTTAAACTTTAACGAAGGATCATGCTCTGTGGTTGGTTTTTTCAAGGACGTCATGTCTGCCGGGTCAACATTATCCTTATAAAATTTCAGCTCCTCCGTAGCACAAACTGAGTCAGCATACGCGTCATCACCTTCTTCACACTCCAAAGCCACCTTTCAACTCCCGTGCATGGTGATGGTGCCCTTGTAACCCGGCATCTTAAGCTGCAAGTAAACATAACAAGGCCTCGCCATGAACATAGCATAAGCCGGCCGCCCAAAACAGAGCATGATAAGGGCTCTTGATCTTGACCACTTCGAAGGTTAAAGTCTCAGACCTGGAATCATGCTCATGTCCAAAGGCAACTTCTAAAGATATCTTACCCACCGGGTAGGCTGACTTACCCGGCACCACACCATGGAAAACAGTGTTTGACGGTTTAAGATTCTTATCAGTCAGTCCCATGCGACGGAAGGTCTCATAATAAAGTATGTTAATGCTGCTGCCTCCATCCATGAGTACCTTAGTAAATTTATAGCCCCCAACCTAAGGCGCCACCACCAGAGCCAGGTGTCCCGGGTTATCAACCTAGGGCAGATGATCCTCACGAATCCACACAATAGGCTGCTCTGACCATCGTAAATAACGTGGCACCGCCGGCTCAACAACATTCACTGCCCTCTTATGAAGCTTCTGATCCCGCTTACATAAGCTTGTAGTGAAGACATGATACTGTCCACTATTCAATTGCTTCGGGTTTCTCTGATAACCAGACTACTGCTACTACCGATTTCCCTAATTATTCTGCTGGTTGTAGCCACCCTTGTTATCGTGTCCTTGAAACCCGGAATTTGAACCGCCGCCTCCATGACCTGGACCATGAGAGCCAGATCCTGATCCGCCGTTCGGGCCATGGTTGTGCTGGATGGACTCCCTAAATTGCTCGTTATGCTGCAATCCTTCCACAGATGAGTAGCCGGCTTCTGATCCATCCAGTGTTTTGGACATGGCTGATTTAATATTGCATCAAGGTCAAACCTTGTCCCTTGAGTCGGCCCTCCCTTATGATGCTTGTTATAATTTCGCTCACCGGTGTTAGCCACAAAATCATCAGCCTTGCGCTTACCGTTGCGGCCATGATTGGTAGGGTTGTACTGTTGTCCCTTCATGCCACTACTCTTCTTTCCCTTTCCCGATCTTTCATCCTCAAAGTCGGGGTCCTTGGTACCATCAGAGTCGGCATACTTAACAAGAGCCGCAATAAGCTCCGCCATGTCATTGCAATGACGCTTAAGCCGCCCAAGCTTCAGCTTGAGTTGAATAATACGGCAATTTTTCTCGAACATTAGAACCACTGAGCCACGTTGATGTTATCTGAAGAATGTATGATAGTCGAGACCAGGCGCACCCAGCTGGTCGATGACTCGCCCTTAGCTTGAACACAAGAAACCAAATCCACGATCGACATTGGCTACTTACATGTATCTTTGAAATTTTGGATGAACTGGGCCTTCAGCTCTGCCCATGACCCGATGGAGTTTGCCAGCAGCCCCTTCAACCAGGTACGAGCCGTCCCCTCCAGCATCATGGTGAAGTACTTAGCGTATGCAGCCTCACTAACATCCAGCATCTCCATAGCCATCTCATAACTCGCCACCCAAGCCTCAGGGGGCTGATCTGTTGTGTAATTGGGCACCTTGCGAGGGCCTTTGAATTCCTTGGGTAGACACTCATTCCGTAGAGCCGCCGTTAGACATGGCACACTGAAAGTTCTAGAAGTTACACCCACCTCAACAGAAGCCGTCGGGTAAACCAGCGCGTGCTGATGAACCGCCAGCTGAGCCGCCAGCTCAGCCTCCCGACGCGCTCTACCCTGGTCCACCAAATCCTTCGCATTGGCACCATTGCGCGTTGGGTCATGTCCATGAGGTTGGTTACGATGCTGCCCAGTACTCAAAACTGCTGGCGAGTCAATGTGCCTACTGTAGCTCCGGCTTGGGCGAGAGGTCGAGTGAATCCGGTCACGACTATAGGAATAAGCATGCTGCTGTACCAAAGCCGTTTGAAGAAGCTCCCTGGCCCTTCTGGTTTCAATCACCGTTGGAGTCTCACCCTCAATCGGCAGAACCGCCAATCGCGTAGGTGCAGCAATCATGTTGTCTAGAGGGGTGGGGTAATGACCCGGTGGCGTCACTACACGCTGAGGCGGGGTGTTATTCATATGCGGAGAACCTGCCACGCGCGGCTGACCCGGCACTCCACCTCCTGGCGCCTCAACTGTTTGGTTTATCACTGGTGGGTTACTAGCCCCCACTCCAGGTGTGTTGAAGAGGTTCCTTGATTCATAAATCGAGGGCAGACAACTCCGGTGTTTTCTCCTCAAGAATTAATTTGCAACGTTCTGATCCACCGAGAGCCGGTATGAGTCCGCTTGAATCCGCTGTGCTTGAGCGTTTAAGATGGCCCGCTCTGCATTCATTCTAGAGTTCTCTACCGTTAGATCTTCCTTGGCTTGCTCTATCTCTTCACGTAGCTTAGCCACATCCACCCGATGCTGTTCCTGGTTGTCCGGGGTTACTTCCACCCCCATCAGAGTCGCCAGATCGTCCAACAGATCTGTCAAAACTTGAGCCGGCGGGCGCGCTGAACCGCCAGAACCTGCTGCTGTCACCGCCGCTGCACTGAAAGTGATGGCTGCGGCAGCTGTCGAGTCGAGAACCGGCTGGGTGCCCGCCATGAAGATCGCCACCCTGTTCGGCGGCTCATGAGGGTCCGGAATAGTATCGCCATAGGAACATCCCCCAAGCCATCCGTCTTCAAGTTGATACATTGAGTTGGTCGCCCCCGTGGTTGACTCACCATCAAAGTAGATGGATGTCTCACCACCAGACACAGAGCCTTCCAACTCAGCCCCATGGATACATCCAACAAAGGCATGCTTCACGGCAGGTTTAACCCGGGCGGGTCGTGCACGCTGACCCGTCTCGATGATGTCGGTGCAGATGTCCGGCTAAGGGCCCGGTTCGCCAATTTTGCCGAGGAAGACATGGATTCCGCCGAAGGGGACCCGTTATCCGTACTCAATTGAGCCGGCCTCGGGGCCCCAGCCTGCATCATTGATGTAGAGCTTGCCGCGACGACTCTTGGTCATCCGGCCCACAGCGTATCCCTTGATCCCTTCGGAGCTGCCCTTTAAGAACTCAAAACCACCTTGCGCTCGCCCCACGGTGGGCACCAATGGTCATGGAAGTGTCACGGCAGATGTCCTCATGGAATGACTTAGTTGTGGAGCCATTTGCGAGGAGGTTAGCTTAAAGGGGTTAAACGGGACAAAGGACACAAGGAGTTTATACTGGTTCGGACCCTTGCGGTCAAGGTAAAAGCCTAATCCAGTTTGAGGTGGAATTGCTAGGGTTTCGATTACCAGGGAGCGAATATGCTTTGCCCAGCTTTCGATTTGTGTTTCTTGCCCTAAGCCGCTACCGGGTCGTCCCCTTATATACATGGGTTGACGCCCCACGGCCTACAGAGTCCCGGACGGCTCATACAAACGTGTCCGGCTCAGTGACTTATCTTACATGCCTTATCATACAAGTTATGTATACATGGCGATTTATACTTATGGGCCTTAAGCCACCTCTCGGTTTGGGCCCTTTAACAAGCCCCCTTCATGAACCGCCATCTTCATTATACTCATGGGCTATTGTCTTACGTGAACCGCCATCAGGATAACCCGGCCCCTCCTGGGCGGGTCATATCCAATAGTCATATCCCCAACACCATGGTTATCAAACTGAAACTGTTGTGGCACATCTTACTAATTAAATTGAATGAAATAGCCACCCTTTTTACTCATAATGAGAAAACTCGCTATTATTATATTCTCAAATTATTTTCGTCCTCATTAAAGGGTGATGCTAAAGCTTGGTACAATACTCTTGCTCCTGTTGTGTGCGTAGTCCCTAGGATATGATTTACTAATTCTCTTAAAAATATTTTCCTGCTCATAAGAAACAAGCTGCTTTACAGGAGATATTTAACTTTGTGCAAATTAAATAAGGGAGTCTTCCACAAGCATGGGGAGGCTTTGCCAATTACTTAATACTTTTCCTGCTCATCCTCTTAAGAAAAATGAAATACTTGATATCTTCTATAATGGACCAACTGATGCTTCTAGGGACTTCCAAGATAGTTGTGCTGCTTGTGTTTTCAGGAAACGAACTATTGGGCAAGCTGAAGAAGTATTGAATAACATATTGAAAAATTATGATGACTGGACTCTTCTTGAACCACCTCCAAAACCCACTCCGAAGAACAGGGGTATATTATATCTCAGTCCTGAAGATATGCAAGAGGCAAAGAAATCTATGAAGGAAAAAGGTATTAAAGCTGAGGATGTTAAATATTTACCTCCTATTGAAGAAATACATGGGCTTAATACACCACCATGAAAGTGCAACTATCCCTGGGTGGTTTTGGTAATTCCTAACAACATATAGCTGATTGAGCTAACATTATTCCAAGATAAATATTTCAGGAAAAGCTCAATGAATGGCATGGCATGGATGAGGAAAGTGGATCCCTCAAAATTCTAAGGACAAAGGATTGGCTCAAGCTCAAAATCTCAAGACTCTACATTTTACATTTTAGTGATCCAAGATCACACTGAGTCTATCGGAAAAGCCAATACTATCAAGGAGGGATGAGGTGTTGCCTAATGAGCCTCTTGCTTCATGTGCTTGGTGATATGCTCCAAAATCCTCAACTACCTTCCCACATCCATTTTGACCTAAACCAAAAGTAAAACTTGGCCCCACCGATTCTTTCTATCCGGCGCCACCGACTTTCAAATGTCATAGCCACTGCCACAAACCCTAGCCAAATCGGTCTCACCGATAGGGATCTCGGTCTCACCGAGATGGGAGTGTAATCTCTCTGTTTCCCTTTGTAACGTTTTGGTCTAACCGAAGTGAGCGATCGGTCCCACCGAGATTGCAATGTGAACTCTCTGTTTCCCTTTTGTAACATTTCGGTCTCACCGAGATGAGCGAATCCGTCCCACCGAGTTTACCTGACCAACTCTCTAGTTAGCTTATTACCAAAATCGGTCCCACCGAGTTTGTGTAATTGGTCACACCGAGATTACGTTATGCCCTAAACCTAACCATATCGTTCCTACCGAGTTGCATCTCAGTCCCACCGAAAATCCTAACGGTCACTAGGTTTGCTGAATCGGTCCGACCGAGTTTAACCATTCGGTCCCACCGAGTTTGGCAGATTGTGTGTAATGGTTAGATTTTGTGTGGAGGTTATATATACCCCTCCACCCACTCTTCATTCATGGAGAGAGCCATTAGAACATACCTACACTTCCAATACACATTTTCTGAGAGAGAACCACCTACACTTGTGTTGAGCTCAAGATGTTCCATTCCAACCATATGAATCTTGATCTCTAGCCTTCCCCAAGTTGCTCTCCACTCAAATCTTCTTTCCACCAAATCCAAATCCTGTGAGAAAGAGTTGAGTGTTGGGGAGACTATCATTTGAAGCACAAGAGCAAGGAGTTCATCATCAACACACCATTTGTTACTTCTTGGAGAGTGGTGTCTCCTAGATTGGCTAGGTGTCACTTGGGAGCCTCCGACAAGATTGTGGAGTTGAACCAAGGAGTTTTTAAGGGCAAGGAGATAGCCTACTTCGTGAAGATCTACCGCTAGTGAGGCAAGTCCTTCGTGGGCGACGGCCATGATGGAATAGACAAGGTTGCTTCTTCGTGGACCCTTCGTGGGTGGAGCCCTCCGTGGACTCGCGCAACCGTTACCCTCCGTGGGTTGAAGTCTCCATCAACATGGATACACGATAGCACCACCTATCAGAACCACGACAAAAACATTCGTGTCTCCAATTGCGTTTGAAACATCCAAACTGTTCCCTTTACATTCTTGCAAGTTGCATGCTTTACTTTCCGCTGCTCATATACTCTTTTGCATGCTTGCTTGAATTGTGTGGAGATTGCTTGACTTGTGCTAAGATAGCTAAATCTGCCAAGAACTAAAATTGGGAAAAGGCTAGATTTTTATTTGTTCAAGTAGTCTAATCACCCCCCCTCTAGACATACTTCCGATCCTACAAGTGGTATCAGAGCTTTGGTCTCCATTTGCTTTGATTTCCATAGCTTTTGGTGGTCATAGCCGTGGTTTCACAACCTAGGAGAGTATGGCGTCTAGCGAGGGAAATTATCACCGTAGAGGTCCTTACTTTGATGGTACTAATTTTGCTAGTTCGAAGCATAAGATGAAAATGCATATTCTTGGACACAACCCCGCCGTTTGGGCTATTGTGTGTATTGGCTTGCAAGGTGAATTCTTTGATGGGAAAGAACCGAACGGTGAAGCTACTGTGGAAGAATTGAAGATGCTGCAATACAACGCTCAAGCTTGTGATATCCTCTTCAACGGATTGTGCCCTGAAGAATTCAACAAAATCAGCCGTCTTGAGAATGCAAAGGAAATTTGGGATACCTTGATTGATATGCACGAAGGTACCGACTCCATCAGGGAATCCAAATTGGATGTGCTTCAAAGTCAACTGGACAAGTTCAAAATGAAGGATGGTGAAGGTGTCGCTGAAATGTACTCTAGGCTTGCTCTTATCACAAATGAGATTGCCGGCTTAGGGAGTGAAGAGATGACCGATAGATTCATCATCAAGAAGATCCTAAGAGCCTTGGATGGAAAATATGATACCGTGTGCACATTGATCCAAATGATGCCCAATTACAAAGATCTGAAGCCAACGGAAGTCATTGGAAGAATTGTTGCTCAGGAGATGTCACTCAAGGATAAAGAGGAACTTCACAACAAATCAAGTGGTGCTTACAAAGCCTCATGTGAAGCCCCCACATCATCAAGTGAGAAAAAAACCTTCAATGAAGACTTGAGCTTAATGGTGAAGAACTTCAACAAGTTCTACAAGAGTAGAAACAAAGATAGAAGCTCCAAGTCAAGGTCCTACAATGACAAAAGATCTTCTAGTCGAGAGCGAAACTGCTACAATTGCGGAAGGCCCGGACACTGTTCCAATGAGTGTACGGCTCCCTACAAGAGAAGAGAAGATTCTCCCAAGAGAAGAAGTAGAAGAGAAGAATCACCATCTAGAGAAAGAAGGAGTAGAGATGATCATTATGAACGAAGACCCTCACGGAGAAGCAAGGATTCGGAAAGAAAGGACAAGTCATCAAGGAGCTACACAAAGCGAAGACATCAAGCTCATGTTGGTGAATGGGTATCTGGGTCCGACTCCGACAACCACTCCGAGAGAAGCTATCACTCTGATTCCGAATATACTCAAGATGAAGGTGTTGCCGGTCTAGCACTTGTGATGACCAACTCCTACGACATATTTGACTCACCAAATGAAGGAGTTGGAACATGTTTCATGGCTAAAGGCCCAAAGGTATCACACCCCGATTATGTTGATTTCAATAGTGATGAAGATGACTTGTTAGGTGATGATGATTTACTTGTTGACAACTCTAGTGATGAATACTATGATGAAACGTCATTTAATCATGCTAATCAAGATAAAACGAATGACAATGATAAGGAGAAGATTGAGTCTCTAACTAAAGAACTAAACACTCTTAAGTTAGCTCATGAAACCATCTTAGGAGATCATCGAGAACTTTTAAGGACTCATGAGAAATTATGCTTTGAAAAGCTCAACCTTGAGCAAGAGCATGAGTTCTTAAACGCAATCAATGATGATCTTCGTAAGAAAAGTTCTTCTTACATTGCCAAGCGTTTACTCTTATCCACTTACATGCCTCAAGTCAAGTCTAGTAACAAGAACAAGAAAGATTATTCCTCCAGTAGTAACAATGATCATGCTAAATCCAATATTGCTGCTTCTAGTAGTTCTCTTGATTCCACTAATGATTCTCTTAGCCAAGTTACACTTGAGCAAGAAAATAGCTTATTGAAGGGAATTATAGAGAAAGGTGTTTACAAGAGCCTTGCCGGAAGTAAGAAATTCGAGGAAATTCTACGCAAGCAAGGAAGGCACCGGAAGAATCAAGGTGTTGGTTTTGAACGAAAATTCAATGCCAATGGAGTAGAGTGGGAAGAAGATCAATACCCTAAGACGAAGTTTGTTCCTCAACAAGAGAAGTATGATCCTACTTCTTTCAAAGGGACACAAGCTCAAGATGATCTTCCACCACAAGACCACAAGCAAAAAGGCAAGGACAAGCTTCAAGAGGAAATTGATGCATTTGAAGAAGCTCCTAAGACCTTAGTCAAGTGGGTTCCCAAGACTACTTCAAGTTCCACTACAACCCCGAGGATTCCCATCAAGATGGTGTGGATCCAGAAGAAGAAGAACTAGAGAGTTCTTGAGGGTGACTCCGCCAACATACTTCACTCTTATCATCTTGGCAAGAACAAGTGCAATCAACTTCCACATCTTGCACTAGTTCAAGGAGTCACAAACCCTCTTGTTGGTAAGACAAGGGACAAGGTAACATAAAAGCTTTCATAGACATCATCTTGTGTGTGCATCACTCTATGTCTATGGATATCCTTATTTTTTCCGTGTGGGACTAACCCGTGTAGGTATTGAAAGTGCAACTCACTCCAATGGATAGCTCCAAAAGATCTACATCAACATTGAGCATCCACATCTTAAACATCTACATGAAGTCATCATCGACAAAACCCAAGGTTAGTTCATCCCTCTTAAGGGGGATCTCACATCTAGGGGGAGCTTTACTCAAAGAATTGAGCTAAAGAAACTCTAATGGTGTGAACACAACAATGCTTTATGTAAAAGTGGTAACCCCACTTGTGCTTAAACGATGAGTATGACCTATGATCAAATGTTCTCATTTGACTCCAAAGTCAATATACTCATATATAGATGACCTAGTCATCGCCAAATTGCTTGATAGATGCTAGAATTGATTGTGCATGCTTTGCCACATATTTCAATTGCCATTTTATTGTGTGAGCATGTTGATTGCATAATTTTACTCACTCAAGGACATCCACTTGTTGTTTTGATTGATTGGTTTTCTTTTTCTTTGCCAAGTGGATGGACAAGAATTCCTAAGAACCCTCTCTAGCTATCTATGCTTTTCTCGTCTCAAACTCTATTCATGCTACATCACAAAATTTGATATAGTCAGCTTCGAAACACTCTGTGTGAGGAGCACTCAGAGTCCCCGATTCATCATAGACTTAAACTTCCAAAACTTCTTTGTG
This sequence comes from Triticum urartu, assembly GCF_003073215.2. Classification (NCBI taxonomy): domain Eukaryota; kingdom Viridiplantae; phylum Streptophyta; class Magnoliopsida; order Poales; family Poaceae; genus Triticum; species Triticum urartu. Next base: position 673,592,037 of record NC_053028.1, read on the forward strand.
TCTTTCGGTCTCACCGATTCCTCCATTTCGGTCATACCGAGATCACTAAGTCGATCTATGTTTTCAATCTCGGTGCAACCGATTTGAACTTTTCGGTCACACCGAGTTGCTGTAACTGTCAACAGTTATGCATCTCGGTGCCACCGAGTTGTTCCACTCGGTCACACCGACAGGGTCGGGCTATATATACTCACGGGCAAAATTTTGGAAATTTCTCCGAAACCCCTTCGCCCGCGCATAGCTCGCTCTGCCTCCAGGGTCTCTGGATCATCCACCTCGTCTCCAGCCGCCTCCTGTCGCTGGTCTCCGTCGCCGTCAACAGATTTCATTTCCGCCGTTGCCGTCGTAGCGAGTTCATTGCCGAACTAGGGTATGGACTCGATCACAGTGCTATCCTCGTCCGGTTCCTAGCACATTGTGTTCATTATGATTCTTGCCACGATTGAAACACCTCTATCTAGTCAAAAGAATCCTTAGAATAGATGCGATTCGAAAATTTAGGGTTAAGTTTCTGCCGAAACCATCTTGGAACCACCGGGTTGCAAAACTCGGTTCCACCGATTCGGCCAAGGCCATTGCACATGTGGTTCTCGGTCTGACCGAGAATTGCAAATCGGTGTGACTGAGTTCAGGACTTTGTGAAACCCTAGTAGTCTCGGTGCCACCGAACTGTGGCTCGGTCTGACCGAGTTCACCAGTTTTGGTTCCAACAGCTGCTTCGGTATCACCGAGTTTGCAAATCGGTTGATCCGAAATGCTTTCTTTGGAAAACTAAAACTAAGTTTTGACTCATTCTTTTGCAAAAATCTCTGCATTTGTGATGCTCATCCACTCTATCTCATCTACAATCTATTCACAGGGTCTGCAGTCAGTGTTTGCAACATGTCTGACCAAAGTGACAGCCAGAACATGTTAGAGGAGCAGGTTCACTTGAGTGAGGGCACTAGTCCCTCTAGCAGCTCAGATGAGGGTAGCAGAAGCACCCCAAGCAACTTGCCAAAGGCTGCCACTAGAGCAAGCAAGAAAAGGACTTCAGATTTTGAAGATGAAGATTATTTTGCATAGGAAGAGGAAGCCACTTCAAAGAAGAAGGTGCTCAAAAAGGAATATGGATCAGCTGCAGCCACAAAGCCAGGTATGCAGAAGAAGGCACCTACAAGGAGAGTTCCCACTTCCAAACCTAGGAAGGTTGCCACTGGAGAAACCATGAAGTTTACCATGGAGTCAGAAAAGGAAGCTGCTGGCCAAGACAAAAAGAAAAAGAGAGTCAGAACCACTACTGCTAGAGTTCTTGGCAAACCCTCCATGAGGAGAGATTCTGAAGAAGAAGAGGAAGAAGAGGTTGTTGCACCAGCACCTAAGGCACAAAAGCTGATGGGTGATGCTATAAGGTCAGGGGCTGCATCATTAAATCCCAAAGAAGCACCCAAAGCTACCTCCAAGCCCAAGAGTGCACCTAAAAGGAATACTAGGAGTATACCAGCTGCTGAGAAGAACAAGGCCCCAGTGCCTGATGTTGCTGCTGAGGAAGCTGATGAAGGACAAGTTCTGAGGAAGCTCAAACCCAAGATTCCAGACCACAACGATGCTCATCCTGTGGCTGAGAACATGAAGATCAGGAAAGATTCAGGATTGAGGAAATGGAGAGAAACAGATCCATATGCTACAAGAAGAAGGACTGCTGTTGATTACAGGTTCCACACAAAGGAACAACAAGACTTCTATGAGACAGTGTTGTTGGACAAGAAACCAATAGTGTGTGATATGAGGTGGGTCGACTGGACCTATATCAAGGAAAATGAGGCACACTATCCTGGTGTGTATGACAGCTTCAATGCTTCTGGAGTTGTAGACTTTGTTGGGCAGAAGCTCACAAAGTGGAATGAGGAGCTCATAATGCAATTCTACTCCACAACACATTTCTATCCAGATGGCAGGATAGTATGGATGTCTGAAGGTACAAGGTACCAATCAACTATTGAGGAATGGGCTCAGTTGATCAATGCCCCAGAAGAGCTAGAAGATGACTTGGATGTTTATGCCAAGAAGAAGATGGATCACAATTCTATGTCAAACATGTATAAGGAGATTCCAGACAAAGCTCTTGAGACTTTCAAGTTTGGATTAGTCCATTATCTTCTGTCGGGGCTTCCTACAATCAACTGGATACTAAGGCACACTCTTTTGCCCAAGTCAGGTGACCACAACATGATCAGAGGGCTTGCAATTAACTTGCTACATATATTTTATGTGCCACAGAAGTTCAAGGTCATGAGCCTCATAGTTGAGACTATAAAGAGGACAGCAGCTGATCAAAAGAGAAGTTGTGGATATGCCCCACATATTCAGGAGTTGATTAACTCGAAGATGGGCACAGGCACATACCTGTTGGACAGGGAACACTTGCCCATCCATCCAGATTTTGAGGACAATCAAGTTGTGATGAATGAGAATGAACCATCATCAGTACAAGCTCAAGCAAAGAATGAGAAGGAAAAGATGGAGAAAGCTGCCAAGATGCCAACTCAAGAGGAGGCATCTGAGTACTTTCTGAAGAACAAGCAGGAGCAGCTCGGTTATCTGATAGCATCAACTCTGAGGATTGAGAAAGGACTGGTCACCCTGACTCGAAACCAAGAGAGCTTGGAAAGGATCATGGAACAAAAGTTCAATGACATAGATGTGAAAGTATATGAGATTCAGTCAGCTGTGGAGCAGCTATAGGATGACATGCAGGAGAGGAAGGGCAAGACAACAACTGATACATTTGCCAGAGTGCCTAGAGCTCAGAGATCAACTTCAGTGCCAGTAACTCACACCAGAGCCACTTCATCTGCACCAGCTACAGCTTCAGTGCCACCAGCTCCAGCACCTACTCCATCAGGTTCATCTACATCGACTGAAGCTTTCGTCCTCGGCATTATCTGGACTCCACCACCTGAAGACCAAGCCTGAGAGTCGTTTTCGTGCTATGCATTTTCTATGAACTTTTTGGTAACTTGTTGCCAAAGGGGGAGAAAAATGTATAGATCATAGGCTTCGAGAGAGAGAGAGTTTGCTTTTGTTCTCTCTTGTCTTCTTGGGTGAACTTTGTTTGCTTTTGATTGCTTGAGATACTATGCTATTATCTGTGAGACATTGATGATCATGTGGTTGATCATAAGCTACACTTATGCTTGTTGGATGATATTATCTTACTTATCCTTATTTGATCATTCACTTTGCTTGGTGATGAGTGCATGTACTTAATTCTTATCATTTTGAGTGCTCCACCAAGATGTATGTGACATGGAAGAGTAACCCATGATCCTAACTCATTGTGCATTTGCAGTCCAAAGAAAATCTTAAGATATGCACAAATTTAGGGGGAGCTCTTGCTTTTCACATACTTCTCAAAGCGACAATATCTTTCACTCTTATTATCATTTGTCGAAGCTTTGATCTATATGTTGTCACCAATTACCAAAAACGGGGAGATTGAAAGTGCAACTATCCCTGTGTGGTTTTGGTAATTCCTAACAACATATAGCTCATTGAGCTAACATTATTCCAAGATAAATATTTCAGGAAAAGCTCAATGAATGGCATGGCATGGATGACGAAAGTGGATCCCTCAAAATTCTAAGGACAAAGGATTGGCTCAAGCTCAAAAGCTCAAGACTCTACATTTTACATTTTAGTGATCCAAGATCACATTGAGTCTATAGGAAAAGCCAATACTATCAAGGAGGGATGAGGTGTTGCCTAATGAGCCTCTTGCTTCATGTGCTTAGTGATATGCTCCAAAATCCTCAACTACCTTCCCACATCCATTTTGACCTAAACCAAAAGTAAAACTCGGCCCCACCGGTTCTTTCTATCCGGCGCCACCGAGTTTCAAATGTCATAGCCACTGCCACAAACCCTAGCCAAATCAGTCTCACCGATAGGGATCTCGGTCTCACCGAGATGGGAGTGTAATCTCTCTGTTTCCCTTCATAACATTTCAGTCTAACCGAAGTGAGCGATCGGTCCCACCGAGATTGCAATGTAAACTCTCTGTTTCCCTTTTGTAACATTTCGGTCTCACCAAGATGAGCGAATCGGTCCCACCGAGGTTACCTGACCAACTCTCTGGTTAGCTTATTACAAAAATTGGTCCCACCGAGTTTGTGTAATCGGTCACACCGAGATTACGTTATGCCCTAACCCTAACCATATCGGTCCTACCGAGTTGCATCTCAGTCCCATCGAAAATCCTAACGGTCACTAGGTTTGCTGAATCGGTCCGCTCGAGTTTAAACATTCGGTCCCACCGATTTTGGCAGATTGTGTGTAACGGTTAGATTTTGTGTGGAGGCTATATATACCCCTCCACCCACTCTTCATTCGTGGAGAGAGCCATCAGAACATACCTACACTTCCAATACACATTTTTTGAGAGAGAACCACCTACACTTGTGTTGAGCTCAAGATATTCCATTCCAACCATATGAATCTTGATCTCTAGCCTTCCCCAAGTTGCTTTCCACTCAAATCTTCTCTCCACCAAACCCAAATCCTGTGATAGAGAGTTGAGTGTTGGGGAGACTATCATTTGAAGCACAAGAGCAAGGTGTTCATCATCAACACACCATTTGTTACTTCTTGGAGAGTGGTGTCTCCTAGATGGGCTAGGTGTCACTTGCGAGCCTCTGACATGATTGTGGAGTTGAACCAAGGAGTTTGTAAGGGCAAGGAGATCGCCTACTTCGTGAAGATCTACCGCTAGTGAGGCAAGTCCTTCGTGGGCGACGGCCGTGATGGAATAGACAAGGTTGCTTCTTCGTGGACCCTTCGTGGGTGGAGCCCTCCGTGGACTCGCGCAACCGTTACCCTCCGTGGGTTGAAGTCTCCATCAACGTGGATGTACGATACCACCACCTATCAGAACCACGGCAAAAACTTCTGTGTCTCCAATTGCGTTTGAAACCACCAAACCCTTCCCCTTACATTCTTGCAAGTTGCATGCTTTACTTTCCGTCGCTCATATACTCTTTTGCATGCTTGCTTGAATTGTGTGGAGATTGCTTGACTTGTGCTAAGATATCTAAAATCTGCCAAGAACTAAAATTGGGAAAAGGCTAGATTTTTATTTGGTCAAGTAGTCTAATCACCCCCCCTCTAGACATACTTCCAATCCTACACACCACCATCCACGGTGGTAGAGGTAAGTTCTCTGATGAAATTCAATGATAATGACAATCCTCACAATATGCACCCTAGCCAATTCCTCGATGAGTTTGAAAACTATATTAGAAAGCAAGATCACTTCAATGCAAATGTTATGAAACAATTGAAATACAATTCTGATATGATTGCTAGCCTGAGTGACTTGTTGTGTAGAATCTCAAATGATGTTATAGGTGTTGGCAAACATGCTTCTATGGTTCAAACCCAGTTAGAACAAGTTGATAAATCTCAAAGAGTGTTGCTTGATGAAATGAATAGTAATATACATGACTTTGCTGCTAGAGTTGAAACTAGAGAAGGTAAAATGACTCAGGAACCACTCTATCCTGAGGGACACCCAAAAAGAATTGAACATGATTCACAAAGTAACAGCACCACGTCACCTAGTCCTTGTAAAAAGAAGAAGAAAAGAAAAATGATAGGACTTTGCATGCTTCTAGTGACCCTGAAATAGAAAAACCTCCTGATAATGATAATGATATTTCTATCTCTGATCCTGAAACTTAGTCTGGTAATGAAGATTCACCTAGTGATAATGAAAAAGATAATGCTGATGTTCATGAAGATACTCAACCAAATAATGAAAAAGAACCAGATAATGATGTTGAGATAGAACCTCCAGTTGATCTTGATAACCCACAACCTAAGAATACACGCTATTATAAAAGATATTTTATTTCTAGAAAACACAGTAAAGAAAGAGAACCATGGGTGCAAAAACCTATGCCCTTTCCACCTAGGTCAACTAAAAAGAAAGATGATGAAGAATTTGAACGCTTTACTGTAATGTTGAGGCCAGTCTTTTTGCGTACTCGCCTGACTGATATCTTTAAAATGCCTCCTGATGCAAAGTACATGAAAGACACCATCACCAATAAGAGAAATACCGGAAGCTGAAATCTCCACTATGCTTGCTAATTATACTTTTAAAGATGGAGGACCTAAAAAACTTGGAGACCCGGAATACCAACTATACCTTGCTCCATCAAAAAGAACTATGTGAAAACTGCTTTGTGTGATTTAGGAGCTGGTGTTAGTGTTATGCCTTCTCTTTATATAAAAGACTTGATTTGAATAAACTCACACCTACTGAAATATCTTTGCAAATGGCTGATAAATCAAGTAGCATACCTATCGGTATTTGTGAGGATGTGGTCGTTGTTGTTGCTAATGTTATTACTTTGACTGACTTTGTCATACTTGAGATGCCCGAGGATGACAACATGTCGATTATCCTTGGTAGACCCTTCTTGAATACTACAGGGGTTGTTATTGATTGCAATAAAAGCAAGATCACTTTTCATATCAATGGTAACGAGCATATATACGGTGCACTTTTGGAAGAAACAATTCCAAGTAAATTGTATTAATGTTATTGCAAAATCTCTGACAATCACTATTGGAAGTTTCCAACTACCTCTACCTACTATTGAAAAGAAATATGAAATGCTTATTGTTGGGGATATTCATATCCCCGTTGAGGTAACTTAGTGATTTACGAAAGTTCTTTGTGTTGGGGATCGTTGCAGAAAGTAAAAAATATTCTACGCATCACCAAGATCAATCTATGGAGAGACTAGCAATGAGAGAGAGGGGAGTGCATATTCATACCCTTGAAGATCGCGATGCGGAAGCGTTACAGGAACGCAGATGAAGGAGTCGTACTCACAGCGATTCAGATCGCGGTTGATTCCGATCTAGCGTCGAACAACGGCGCCTCCGCGTTCAACACATGTATAGACCGGGGACGTCTCCTCCTTCTTGATTCAGCAAGGGGGAAGGAGAAGTTGGGGAAGAGCTCCGGCAGCACGGCGATGTGGTGGTGGAGCTTGCAGTTCTCCTACAGGGCTTCGCCAAGCACTACGGAGGAGGAGGAGGTGTTGGGGAGGGAGAGGGCTGCGCCAGGGGAAGGGTGCGGTAGCCCTCCCACCTCCCCTCTATTTATAGGGGCAAGGGAGAGGGGGGCCGGCCCCCTCCAGATGGATCTAGAGGGGGGGGGGCGACGGCCAAGGGGGGAGGCTTTCCCCCCAAGCCAAGGGGGGCGCCCCATTTAGGGTTTCCCCCAACTCTAGGCGCATGGGCCCTAGGGGGGTTTGGCACCCAGCCCACCTAGGGGCTGGTTCCCCTCCATATTCAGCCCGTAGGGCCCTCCGGGGCAGGTGGACGCTCCCGGTGGACCCCCGGAACCATTTTGGTGGTCCCGGTACAATACCGATAAACCCCCGAACACTTCCGGCCAGTAGCCTACGGGTTCGGTAATCATGCAGACATGACCGATACATCTCTCCGGCCAATAACCAACAGCAGGATCTGGATACCCATGTTGGCTCTGCTACCTCTTGAGCACTGCGTTGGTTTTCCCTTGAAGAGGAAAGGGTGACGCAGTAAAGCATCGTAAGTATTTCCCTCAGTTTTTGAGAACCAACGTATCAATCCAGTAGGAGACCACGCACGAGTCCCTCGCACCTACACAAACCAATAAATCCTCGCAACCAACGCGATAAAGGGGTTGTCAATCCCTTCACGATCACTTACGAGAGTGAGATCTGATACATATGATAAGATAATATTTTTGGTATTTTATGATAAAGATGCAAAGTAAAATAAGAGGCAATAAAAATAACTAAGTGTTGGAAGATTAATATGAGGGAAAATAGACCCGGGGCCATAGGTTTCTCTAGTGGCTTCTCTCAAGAGCATAAGTATTACGGTGGGTGAACAAATTACTGTTGAGCAATTGATAGAATTGAGCATAATTATGAGAATATCTAGGTATGATAATGTATATAGGCATCACGTCCGAGACAAGTAGACCGACTCCTGCCTGCATCTACTACTATTACTCCACACATCGACCGCTATCCAGCATGCATCTAGAGTATTAAGTTCATAAGAACAGAGTAACGCTTTAAGTAAGATGACATGATGTAGAGGGATAAACTCATGCAATATGATATAAACCCCATCTTGTTATCCTCGATGGCAACAATACAATACGTGCCTTGCTGCCCCTACTGTCACTGGGAAAGGACACCACAAGATTGATCCCAAAGCTAAGCATTTCTCCCATTGCAAGAAAGATCAATCTAGTAGGCCAAACCAAACAAATAATTCGAAGAGACTAGCAGAGATAACCAACCATACATAAAAGAATTCAGAGAAGATTCAAATATTGTTCATAGATAAACTTGATCATAAAATCACAATTCATCGGTCTCAACAAACACAGCGCAAAAAAAGATTACATCGAATAGATCTCCACAAGAGAGGGGGAGAACATTGTATTGAGATCCAAAAAGGTAGAATAAACCATCTAGCTAATAACTATGGACCCGAAGGTCTGAGGTACACTACTAGGGAAAACCTTATACACAGAATCTTAGCAGCAGCGCGGTCTAAAAATAGACGCTACTGCTAATTAGCAGCAACCAGCTTTAGAAAAGAGCGCTGCTAATGACTGAGTAGCAGTAGCGCTCTAGGTGAAAAGAGCGCTACTACTATAATTGCCACGGTGTTGCCTCCAGGCTAGATATAGTAGTAGCGCCCTTCCCGTGGACGCGCTACTGCTGAAGAACTTAGTAGCAGCGGTTTTGCTCAAAACTCGCTGCTGCTAAGTATGACCGCAACTAATTAAGTTTAGTCCCATACTGCTAAGAGAACAAGGTGTTTACCCCCTTATATATGTTGCTTCTCAACCTATCTCGAGCACTTGGTCTTCATTGAACTATATGTGTATGATTTGTGGTTGCAATATGAATCCTCGCCTGTACCTATACAGGTACAGTGAGGATTCATGTTGACTATTTATATTATACACAAAAAGATCAATCGTGACCAATGTATAATTTTGATGTTTTTACTAAACAAAAGAAATAACTGCTTCCATTAGTAGTAGCGGTTTTCCCCAAAACGCGCTGTAGATAAGTTAGCTATAGCGTGTTTTCTGTACGTGCGCTACTGCTAGTTCGAGTTAACCACCCCCCGCATCAAAATTTCACTAAGTCCTCCTTTCCCCCCCACCGGCCTGTTCCCCTACTCCCTGTCGCCGCCGCCCGAGCCCGAGCGCGCCTGCGCCCTCACCGCCGCCGCCGCCCACCCTCAACCTCACCGCCGCCGCTCTCGACCACACTGTCACTGCCCTTGACCTCACCGCCGCCGCCCTCGACCGAGCCCGCCGCCCAGGACCGCCGCCCTCCCGATCCCGAGCCCGCCCTCGCCGCCCCTCCGTCGCCGAGCACCTCCCCGCCACCGTCTCTCCCTCTGTAAGCCCCCCACCCCTCCCCAACCCCCTCTCTCTTTGCTTAGTTAGTAGATGATTTTAGTAGTATTAGATGTTAATTTAGGGTTCATAGATAATGATTTTTAGAAGTAGTGGATATTAATTACTAGTAGTGATGGTAAACTAGTTGTATAATTAGCAGTAGTACATGTTAATTAGTAGTAGATGTAGTAGTTAGATGTTAATTAGTAGTAGTAGATGTGCTAGTTTCTTTCTATTTATAGTAAGTTTATATTTAGTAAGAACTAGTTGAATTAATAGAAATAGTATAGTTTTAGTTGAACTAGTTAAGTTTTAGTTGAACTAGTATAGTAAGTAAATTAATAACTAGTTGAACTACTTCATTTTTAGAAAGAACTAGTTTTTTTCTTTTTATACTAAGTTTATATTTAGTAAGAACTAGTTGAATTAATAGAACTAGTTGAACATGCCATATTTGGTGTTATTTTTTAGTTTAAGCAATTATTTCATGTTTTGGTTACACCTCCGAGTGGCCTATGTTTTGCCGGAGTGTTGATTAATTTCCGTTCCGGCAAATTTCAGGCGCTCGATATGTCCTTTTTTAGCAAAGGTCATGCCGGATTTTTTCATGAATTCTGGCATGACTTGTGCTAGAATATGTACAAGTTTAATCTTTGAATTATGAACGTAGGAAATGTCGTACTCGGACGACGACAGTCTCCCGGAGGAGTGCAGTTGGTACCACGACGATCGAGGTATGTGCGACAGGTTCGTTCAGCTGGATGAAGATCGGCGCTTCAGCATTAAGCTCGAGGCGACCTTCGATGTTGAAACGGTACACAACAACGACAAGTGTTTTTTTCGTAATTAAGCATGACTTCAACTATTTCAACGTCTAATTTTCATCTTTTACAATTCGACTAGCTTATCCCATGCCATGCAAGACGCTATGTCTTGGAGAGGATGGGTTTTGAAGACCATGAAAATTTTCAAACAAAGAAAATACACCTAAGGACCCATCATGATATCGATTTTGAAGTAAATCTGTACAATTCTCAGAGCGTAACCCACTTTGGTTGCCAAAATTGGGAAGCACTTTGCAAAATGTATGGTTTTTATGAGGGTATGATTGTCAGCATGGATCTTGGTGATCCTGACATCGAGCAAGATAATATGGACATTTGGGTCCTTGTTGATACGCTTTCGATTCTACCGCAATGTGAGTTTCTCAAACATAGTTATTAACTAATTTATATTGCTTATTTCAAAATAGTTGACAGCTTATTTCCATTGACAGCTTATTTTGAATCTTTAAAGAATGTGCAGAAGATGGTAGACAAAACCCAGTACACTGATGGCTCCGAATTAACTTATAAGGAGAAAAATCATTTGATTGCTTATTGTACTTTTTTTTGAGAATTACAATACCTATTATCGAACTCCTCCAAATTATGGTGAATACGTGCCACTAGTGCACGTGTTGAACCACGATAACTTCTATGGAGATACCCTGGTAAGATATTTTACTATTACGACATCCGTGCATCTTTTGCATACTTCTAAAACTAGTACATCATTGCTAACTACGAAGTTATTACTATGTTTTTCAACAGAAAATCCCGATGGATTGTGTGCCTCATCTAATGAATTACAATGGTCGCCTTGAAGTTCTGAACCTACAGCCAGGTCATCCTACGGATCTCACCTGTGCATATCGAATTTCTGAAACCGGTGAACACATGCTAATCAAAGAGTGGAAAAAATGTTTGGACATTCGTAAGGAGGTTCTTGAAGCAACATTAAGCGAATGGGAAGAATTGGAGACATGATAATCTGCATTCTCCGTAATGGAGAGCGAGGGGCTATCTTGTTTTTTGCTATTTTACCTTAGAGAATATAGTAGGTCCTAAGAGAATGTAGTAGGTCCTATGAGGTACCATATGTATATTATGTGATACAATGTGTTAGAGTTGAAGATGTGAGGAGTACTTGTGATTACGACTAGTGACCAATGATATGATGATGATGATGATAAGTTGTTAATGATATGATGATGATGATATTTATTATATCATTGGGTGAAAGAACCGCGGATTAGTTTCAAGTGGATGTCCGTCCACTTGAAACTAGTCCACACGGTTCTTTCACCCCGTGATGTAATAACTCATTATGATGTAAAAACAATTTGTAAATTCCTATTGTATGAAAATTTGTCTAAAGGTGTACGAATACAACATGAAATAAAAAAGAAATAAAATACGAAATAATAGTAGCAGAGCGGGCAGAGAGAAGCGCTACTACTAATTACCAGCAGCTCTCCTCCTGGAACTCGCTGCTACTAAGTCGATTTAGCCGTAGCGTGGGTGGAGGCACGCTACTGCTATTCGTTAGCTGTAGCGCCTTATCAGTAGCGCACCACCCCGCTGATAGGTCTAAAACCCGCGCTGCTGCTAGCCTTTTCCCTAGTAGTGGTAAACTACTCACACATCATCGGAGAAGCCCTCCGTGATCGATGCCCCGTCCAGCGGAGCTCCAAAAAAGGCCCCAAGATGGGATCTCACGGGTACAGAAGGTTGCCGCGGTGGAATTAGGTTTTCGGCTCCGTATCTGGTAGTTTAGGGGTACATAGGTATATATAAGAGGAAGAAGTACGTCGGTGGAGCAACATGGGGCCCACGAGGGTGGAGGGCGTGCCTGGGGGGGGGGTAGGCGTGCCTCCTACCTCGTGCCCTCCTTTCTGATGTATTGACGTAGGGTCCAAGTCCTCTGGATCACGTTCGTTCCAAAAATCACGTTCCCAAAGGTTTCTTTCTGTTTGGACTCCGTTTGATATTCTTTTTCTGCGAAACTCTGAAATAGGGAAAAAACAGTAATTCTGGGCTGGGCCTCCGGTTAATAGGCTAGTCCCAAAAATAATATAAAAGTGTATAATAAAACCCATTAATGTCCAAAACAGAATATAATATAACATGGAACAATCAAAAATTATAGATACGTTGGAGACGTATCAGGCTCCCACATGTTGCACGATGATCTCATCAGATGAACCACAATGTCGGGGATTCAATCAATCCCGTACACAATTCCCTTTGTCTACTGGTGTGATACTTGCCCGAGATTCGATCCTCGGTATCCCTATACCTTGTTCAATCTCGTTCTCGGCAAGTCTCTTTACTCGTTCTTAACACATCATCCCGTGATCAACTCCTTGGTCACATTGAGCTCATTATGATGATGTCCTACCGAGTGGGCCCAGAGATACCTCTCCGTCACACGGAGTGACAAATCCTATTATCGATTCGTGCCAACCCAACAGACACTTTCGGAGATACCCGTAGTGCACCTTTATAGCCACCCAGTTACGTTGTGACGTTTGGCACACCCAAAGCATTCCTACGGTATCCGGGAGTTGCATAATCTCATGTTCTAAGGAAATGATACTTGACAGTAGAAGAGCTTTAGCAGACAAACTACACGATCTTGTGCGATGCTTAGGATTGGGTCTTGTCCATCACATCATTCTCCTAATGATGTGATCCCGTTATCAACGACATCCAATGTCCATGGTCAGGAAACCGTAACCTTCTATTGATCAACAAGCTAGTCAACTAGAGGCTCACTAGGGACATGTTGTGGTCTATGTATTCACACATGTATTATGATTTCCGGATAACACAATTATAGCATGAACAATAGACAATTACCATGAACAAGAAAATATAATAATAACCATTTTAATATTTCCTCTAGGGCATATTTCCAACAGTCTCCCACTTGCACTAGAGTCAATAATCTAGTTACATTGTGATGCATCGAACACCCATAGAGTTCTGGTGTTGATCATGTTTTTCTCATGGAATAGGTTTAGTCAACGAATCTGCGACATTCAGATCCGTATGCACTTTACAAATATCTATGTCTCCATCTTGAATATTTTCACGAATGGAGTTGAAGCGACGCTTGATATGCCTGGTCTTCTTGTGAAACCCGGGCTCCTTGGCAAGGGCAATAGCTCCAGTGTTGTCATAGAAGAGAGTCATCAGGACCGATGGATTTGGAATAAATCCTAGGTCGGTAATGAACTCCTTCATCCAGATTGCTTCATGTGCTGCCTCCGAGGCTGCCATGTACTCCGCTTCACATGTTGATATTGCCACGACGCTTTGCTTGCAACTGCACCAGCTGACTGCCCCACCATTCAAACTATACATGTTTCCGGTCAGCGACTTGGAGTCATCCAGATCTGTGTCCAAGCTAGCATCAACGTAACCCTTCATGTCAAAACCGGCGGATCTCGGGTAGGGGGTCCCGAACTGTGCGTCTAGGCAGATGGTAACAGGAGACAAGGGACACGATGTTTTTACCCAGGTTCGAGCCCTCTCGATGGAGGTAAAACCCTACTCCTGCTTGATTAATATTGATGATATGGGTAGTACAAGAGTAGATCTACCACGAGATCAAGGAGGCTAAACCCTAGAAGCTAGCCTATGGTATGATTGTTGTTCGTCCTACGGACTAAAACCCTCCGGTTTATATAGACACCGGAGAGGGCTAGGGTTACAATGGTAGGAGATCTACATATCCGTATCACCAAGCTTGCCTTCCACGCCAAGGAAAGTACCATCCGGACACGGGACGAAGTCTTCAATCTTGTATCTTCATAGTCCAGGAGTCCGGCCAAAGGTTATAGTCCGGCTATTCGGACGCCCCCTAATCCAGGACTCCCTCAGTAGCCCCTGAACCAGGCTTCAATGACGACGAGTCCGTCGCGCAGATTGTCTTCGGCATTGCAAGGCGGGTTCCTCCTCCAAGTACTTCATAGAAGATTTTGAACACACAGGTAGTGTCCGGCTCTGCAAAATAAGTTTCCACATATTGCCATAGAGAGAATAATATTTAGACAAATCTAATCTGCTGATGTATTCCGTACTCTGACATCACACCACGACCAAGCCTTTATTTGAATCGTTTTTACTGTCCCACCTCAGCGCGTTTAGCGAGGTGGTTTCCTTGGCACGTCTTGTCGAAGCAGAGATCGTGTCCCCTTATTCCGGGATTCTCATCAATACGGGCGTGGGTAACCCAGTCGTGCCTGTTGGTATAGTTTCTCGATCAAGGGCGACTCCCAAACGGTTATGGGGAGGGCCCTTGGTATTCAACCTTTTATAAAGAGACCAAGGCCTTACTCCTTTCTTTCAATCTCAAACGAGTTCGCCCTTCGCCTCGAGTTCCAACACCCAAGGCTCCAGTTTTCAGGCGCTTCGGACCTTCGACAATGTCCGGTTCCGACCTTCGAGGCCGATGGATGCCCTCCTCCGTTACGGAGGAGGACGTGCTAAAGTCGAGAGAGGCCATGTTCTTGACCGGCGAAATCTCGCATAGGCTGCCTGCTCAAGGGCAGGTCATTCCTACTCCCAAGCCTGGTGAGAATGTGGTGTTCATGTCTCACTTCCTTCGGGGGCTAGGCTTCCCCACGTATCCCTTCGTGAGGGGGCTCATGTTTTATTATGGGCTGGAATTTCACGACTTAGCTCCGGAGTCCATCCTCCATATTTCCTCATTCATCGTCGTGTGTGAAGCCTTCCTCCATATTACTCCTCACTTCAACTATGGCTCAAGACCTTCAAAGTAGAGCCGAAGATGATCGAGGGCGGCACGCGGAGTGCGGAGGCGCTGTTATAATCAAGAATGCTGATGCTCCATGGCCGGAGGGCTCTTTTCAAGAGGAGTCCAGCTTATGGCAACGAGAGTTGTTTTATATTACCGCTCCTAGGGGCACCAAGTGGGCGGCGCCACCTGCCTTTCACTCGGGTCCCCCACCACAACTGGTGTCATGGGTCAATAAAGGACCGGACTGGGGGGCCATCCAAGGACGTGCCCTTGCTGCAGGGCCGCATACGAGATCTCCTAGAAACAGACATCAGTCTGGTCGTGGTGACACAGGTTATGCTGATTCGCTGAACCCTGCCCGGCAAACGTCGCCCCCTCCGCCTGTGGGAGTTCAATCCGGAGGGACCATGAGATCTCCAACATTTTATGGGCGCGACGCCCGTGGAGATGTATAAATTGTTCTTCGGATCACAATCAATATGTCCGAACTTGACCGAGGACGCAGGTCTGAGCTGTAATCGCTCGGATACTCAAGTAAGTAGCCTTGTGCCCGGACTCGCTATCCGTATATTTATCATAAAATTGCCATTAAAGGAGTTGTCCTTTAAACAGGAGTGGATAGCAAAAGCAAAGCTAATCAGGTGTCCGGCCCCCCTCCCCGAGACCAGGTCGGATCCCGTGCTGGTCCGGATGTTGGAGGTTGTGCCTTCGTAGGAAAGCGAGGGAGGGGACAAGGAAGCTAAGGCCTCCTCGAAGGAGGCTGTTAGGAAGGGAGGAATCGAAAATTCCTCTCCTCAGGGGAAAAAGAGGACCGCCTCTGAAGACCTGGAGGCCATGTCCTCAAATCGGGGGAAGAAATCTTCGTCAGAGGGTCCTGCGTCGGGGGATACCTCGGCCGGATTATGCCCTCAAGGGGATCAGCCCTCCACCGAGCCATAAGTAGAGAGGAGTTTTTCTTTTTAAGAAATGAGAGGAATCCTTGCTTTATATCTGAGAAAAGTAATCGAAGATTTACCTTGTAGTTCGGACCTTAGCCCTTCTTAGTAGAGCTCGTCTTCGGGGGATCTTCTTCCGGAGATGATGGAGAGCGGAATGCCTCCCCCTGCCGTACCGCCTCGTGAGGCGGGCGACCCTGAGGTATCGTCGCGGAGGGTTTCTCCGAATCCGGCAGGGCCGGAGGGTAGTCATATGGCCCCCCAAAGCCCTCCGCGTCCGGCCTTCGAGAAGGTCCATCGGACGAGTCCGGCACCGTCTGTTGTGTGGTCGGAGGAGCTGAAGGATCTGCTAGGGCGAGCATCTATCTCAGAGGAGCACCGTGCGTTGATGGGTAAGGTGATTGAGAGGACTTCATCCGCGGAGATCGGATTGCACGAGGCCATCAGGAGTTTACTGACGGGTTTTTTGGTACGCGAAATAATGTACCCTTTTTGGACAGTTGCGCATAAATAAGATGCACCCTGTGTAGATAGTAGCCCCTAAGACTCTGTGCGTTGTCAAAAGTGATGGCATGCAGAGGATCATAAACCCAGGTCTAAAATGTTGCCTTCATACGTAGGTGGCGAAGTGTACGGGGTCCAGCCGGACTGATGAATTTGCTAAGCTAAAGCGGCAACTTGACGTGGCAGATGCCGACATCGCGCTTGTCAACAATTCCTCCGGCGGCACCTGGTAAGAGGAGCTTTATGCCAGTATCTTACAATGTGTGTGCTTGATGCAGATGGTGCCGCTGGCATGGAGAATCTTTGGGCGGAACTTGCCCGAGCCAAGGAGCAAGCCAGGAAAAGTGATGCGGCTGCCGGAAAGGCAATTGAAGAGCTGAAAGCCGAACAGGCTGCTCACTGTCGAAGCAAGAAGGAAATGGCCGTGAAGCTGAAGAGCGCTGCTGACCGTTGCAAGCTTATTGAAAAAGAAGACCGGGCGGAACAGACGGATCTGGAGAAGGCCGTTGCAGATGCCAAGGATGCTCGCTCTGCGATGAGAGCTATGAAGGAGGAGCTACGTCAGGCCGGAGAGATCGCGGCTGGAAAGCCCTTTATGCTGCGGAGGAAGTTCTGTGATCCTAAACATGCTCCGTTAGACCGGATGTGGAGTACTATGGAGACCTATCTGGATTTGGCAGCGAGTGCCGCAGATGCGGCCGAACACTTCTGAGATCAAGAATATCGCGCAGTGGAAAAGCTCTTCTGGTTGTAGTTCCATAATCCAGAGCGTCCATTGTCGTTAGCCGATCGCTTGGCCGAATGGTCCGAGCTAAATAGGTTGTCCGGACTCGCCATGAAGTATGTCATGAGTCATCTGTGGCCGGAGAGGCCAGAGCCGAAAAGTTATTTTAACTTGGTGCAGCAGTTCCTTGGTGCGGTGCCGCATATCAATGCGATGAAGAGGTCAGCATGCATAGAGGGTGCGCGGATGGCTCTTGCCCGTGCCAAGACATACTAGGAGGAAATGGAGGCCACTGCTGTTGCATCCCAAGACTCGGATGGAAGCCGAGTACCTGCCGAGCACTATTTTCAGGAAGTTCTGCAAGGCGCTTGTTTAATAGAGACGCAGTGCTGGAAGGATACTATGTTCGAATAGCATATATAAATGTAAAACGATGTTTTAATAAATTGTAGAAGCTTTTTATACTTGTGCCTGCAAGTATCATAGTACCGCCTGTGCGGCCGTTTAAGATATATGTATATATAATCTGAAAGATGGCAGTCATCGGCTTCAGCCCCCACGCAAATAATGCGGGGGCGTTCGCAGAAGGCGCATTTTCACACTTGACCCAACGTCTTGGTCCTACAAAGGAGGTGATAGCGCAGCGAACTAGGCAATCAGACTATGATGCTTTATCACTTTCACTTAGCCATAGGAGTTTGACAGTGAGGCTACTTAGATAGCCCCTGGTGGCGCCTGCGCTCGCCCGAACTCGGGGCGCGTATGTGCCTAGCCGGGAAACGGCGCTTCACTAATGCGGAGGAATCCTAAAGATTCCGGTAGGTCATCGAGTGGTTGACCAGTCTCACGCTATATCATGACAGTCAGTTTTCGGCTTTCTCTACTGAGGTGCTCGCCTGGCCGAACCGGGGCACAATCGCAGTAGTTCTCCTGGTGCCGCCTTAGCCGATAGAGCGGAACGTAAGGCAGCAAAACGCAGGAGCCGGGCAAACCCAACATTTGACCAAAGACATGATTCGGAGCTGATGCATATAAGGCCAAACTCGCGACGCCGAACACTCCCTAAGGTATTCGGTCTTTGTGAAGGCGGGCGGAAAAATGCCCTTGGTAATAAGCCACTGGTGTCTAGGTACGCGCAAAATTCTGACGTGGCTACATGCCAAAACGCCAGCCTCCTCCTTGGTTATACAAGAAAACCAGGGGATGTGTATCAACAAGAGACAGTAAAAAAGGTTTACGCAGGGTCTTAATCTGAAAAGAATCCTTGGCACGGGTCCCAGCTGCACGTATGCGCCTGTGTCTCCGTTGTGCCGTATCCTGGACGGGCATAGCACGATGTTCATCTGTAAAAGAGAGGAGCTTAGTTGAAGAAAAAAAGATCATGCAAAAACGTATGTTATACTAAATAAACAAAGTATGATTCAAAAATCGGTAAAATTGAGCTTTATTATCTCTTATTTTTATGCGCGGAGCCCCTAGTACAGGGGTATGCGGCTATTAAGCCTCTATCCATTGTATTGTTAAGCTGGTCTCGTCTAACCGTGTCCGTGGTCTTAACGACCCATTTAGGTGCTTTTGCTGGTGAAGCCGCTTTAGTGTGGGGCTGTCAAGGCAGCCGCACAGTCTTCCGCACAGGAGGAACACTCAATGTTTCCCTTTAATGAGATGATGCCTCGTGGACCGGGCATCTTAAGCGTAAGAGATGCATAATGCGGTATTGCGTTAAAGCGGGCGAAAGCTTCACGTCCCAACAGTGCTTGAAAGCTACTTGAGAATGGAGCGATGTGGAATGTTAGCTTTTCGCGACGGAAGTTATCGGAGGAGCCGAATATAACTTCTAGCCGGAGAGAACCCATGCAATGGGAATCCGGGCTTGGCGTTACCCCTTGAAAGTAGGTTTTGCTATGGCGAATTTTTGTTTGGTCTATCCCCATGTTGCGGAATGTGTCCTGGTATAACAGGTTTAGACCACTGCCGCCGTCCATCAGGACATTTGTAAAGTGGAGTCCGTCGATTATCAGATCTAGCATCAAGGCAGTCCGTCCTGCATTCCGGATACTTCAAGAGTAATCCCGATGGTCGAAGGTGATCGGTTTTAACAACCAATGGCGAGACTCCTTTGGGATAGGCTGTATGGCGTGTTTCTCTATAGGCGCCGCTCTATTTTTCCCTTTTGTCACATGAAGTAAGCTTACTGTTTTTACTTCTTGTGGGAAATTATTTTGTTTCCCGGTGCTCTGGTTGTGGGGTTCGTTGTGCTCACTTGGTGTGTCGAGCCCCTTGTGTTTGGCGTTGAGTTTGCCGGATTGCTTGAAGACCCAACAATCTCTGTCTGTATGGTTTGCAAGCCTCCCGGGTGTACTGTGGATTTGACATATCTTGTCCAAGATTTTGTTTAGGTTAGATAGCTCGTCCCTGTTATCCTTAAGGGGTAGATTTTTCTGATTCTGCCGAGAGATTTTGAATCCGGCGTTGACTGTCGTGCTCTTCGGGCTGCTTCCTTTATTCCGGCGCTGATCCTTGTTGCGTCGCGGTTTCCCATTTCCATCCCTGACTTCAGATGTACTTGGGTCGCTGGTTCTGCATCTTGCCAACCAGCTGTCCTCTCCCGCGCAAAAGCGGGTCATGAGGCTTGTTAATGCGGCCATTGTTCTTGGCTTTTCTTGGCCGAGGTGTCTGGCGAGCTATTCGTCTCGAACGCTGTGTTTGAAAGCTGCTAAAGCTTCGGCGTCCGGACAGTCGACTATCTGGTTCTTTTTAGTAAGAAATCTGTTCCAGAATTTTCGGGCTGATTCTTCGGGCTGTTGGGTTATATGACTTAGATTGAAAGCATCCGGAGGGCGGACATAGGTCCCTTGAAATTTTTCCCGAAAAGCATCCTCAAGCTCTTCCCAACTTCCAATGGTGTTTTCGGGAAGGCCTTTGAGCCAATGCCGTGCTGGCCCCTTGAGCTTGAGGAGTAAGTATTTTATGGCGTGGAGGTCATCTCCTCTGGCCATGTGTATGTGGAGGATATAATCCTCAATCCAGACCCTAGGGTCTGTTGTTCCGTCGTACGCCTCTATGTTTACGGGCTTGAATCCCGCTGGAAATTCATGGTCCAGCACCTCACCAGTGAAACATAGGGGGTGTGTGGCACCCCTGTATTTGGGTGTGCCATGATGTTCCGATATTTGTTGTGTTGCATTGCTTACTAGAGCTTGCTTTCTTGGCCTGTAGATAGATCTGACTGGGCCATCTTTTTGATGCGGATCCTTAGGTGGATCGCTTGCCGGCTTGTGTGCGGCGCCGCTTGCCGCTCTAGATTGGCCATGGGGTCGTTTATCCGACCGGGTGGCTTCCTTATTTTTTGATCGTGGGGGCTCTAAGGCCTCCTCGTCAAATTCGGGCAGTAGCTTTTGCTTTGGGTAGCTTTTTGTGCGGTGACTGCCGCCGTATTTGTCTGCGGTGTTCAGTACTTTGCTCCATCTGATTCTGAGTGCGTCTTCCGCAGTTTTGAGCTTCCGCTTCTGCTTTTTTAGGCTACGCGCAGTGGCGACAAGCCTTTTGTGGAGGTTCTTCTACTCCATGAGCTTATCCGGCGTTAGGTCGTCCGGACTGTTGTTTTCGCCGGGGACGGGTTGTTCGGTTTGTTTCTCCAAGTTGCCTTGTTCGGACGGTTGCTCGAAGGCATGTTCGTCGTCCGCTGGCTCGTCCTGCTCTATGGCTGGGTCTATATGGCTGCTGTCTCTGTCAAGGCGGGGCTTGGAGCGGCGCTTACGTTGCCGCTTTGATTGCTTTTCGAGTGAACTATCCCTGGTTGCATCCCTGTGTTCCTCGTTGTCGCTTCCTTTAGGTGTGTCCACCATGTATACATCATGAGATGAGGTGGCTGTCTAGTGCCCTATAGGCGCTGGTTCCTGTTCGTCTCCTACATCGTCATCCATACCGTCGATGTCTTCGGAGTAGAAGTCGAGCACGTCGTTTAAATTGTCGACAGTGGCTTCGAAGTGGGTGGTGGGTGGGCATCGAATTTCTTCGTCGTCCACATCCCAATCTTGCCGGTCATAGTCCGGCCAGGACTCTCCTGACAAAGAGAGAGACCTGAGTGAATTCAGAATGTCGCCGAAGGGCGAGTGCTGAAAGATGTCTGCGGTGGTGAATTCCATGATCGGTGCCGAATCGGATTCGATTGGTAGGGACGCGGAGGGCTCGGAGTCCGGAGAGGAGTCCGGCACCTTGGAGTCACGGGCTTCGCAGAGGACAGGGCTGGTGTTCAGCGTGATCGCCGTAGAGATTGCAGCCCCCGAGGCGGCGTCTAACCACCCATCTTTGATTGGTGTGGTCGGCTCCGAGCTAAGGGTCGGAGCGGACACAGGTGCGGCCTCCAGGGCACTGTTCGGCGGCAGAGCTAGATCATGCCCATCATGACAGCGCGGCGCGCTCGGCAGTGGCTCAGATCCGTCGAAGATCAAGTCTCCGCGGACGTCCGCCGTGTAGTTTAAACTTCCAAATCTGACCTGATGGCCCGGGGCGTAGCTTTCGATCTGCTCCAAATGACCAAGCAAATTGGCCCGCAGTGCAAAGCCGCCGAATACAAAGATCTGTCCGTGGAGAAAAGTCTCACCCTGGATCGCATCGCTGTTGATGATCGGAGAAGCCATCGGGCCTAAAAAGTGATGACACAGAGGAACTCTCAATGAAAGCACCAATGTCGGTGTCAAAACCGGCGGATCTCCGGTAGGGGGTCCCGAACTATGCGTCTAGGCGGATGGTAACAGGAGACAAGGGACACGATGTTTTTACCCAGGTTCGGGCCCTGTCGATGGAGGTAAAACCCTACTCCTGCTTGATTAATATTGATGATATGGGTAGTACAAGAGTAGATCTACCACGAGATCAAGGAGGCTAAACCCTAGAAGCTAGCCTATGGTATGATTGTTGTTCGTCCTACGGACTACAACCCTCCGGTTTATATAGACACCGGAGAGGGCTAGAGTTACACAGAGTCGGTTACAATGGTAGGAGATCTACATATCCGTAGCACCAAGCTTGCCTTCCACGCCAAGGAAAGTCCCATCCGGAGGCGGGACGAAGTCTTCAATCTTGTATCTTCATAGTCCAGGAGTCCGGCCAAAGGTTATAGTCCGGCTATCCGGACACCCCCTAATCCAGGACTCCCTCACTTCACGATGAGCTCTTCGTCACCTCCATAAACGAGAAACATATTTTTAGTCCTTTTAAGGTACTTCAGGATATTCTTGACCGCTGTCTAGTGTTCCATGCCGGGATTACTTTGGTATCTTCCTACCAAACTTATGGCAAGGTTCACATCAGGTCTGGTACACAGCATGGCATACATAATAGACCCTATGGCCGAGGCATAGGGGATGATACTCATCTTTTCTCTATCTTCTGCCGTGGTCGGGCATTGAGCCGTGCTCAATCTCACACCTTGCAATACAGGCAAGAACCCCTTGGACTGATCCATATTGAACTTCTTCAATATCTTGTCAAGGTATGTGCTTTGTGAAAGACCAATGAGGCGTCTCGATCTATCTCTATAGATCTTGATGCCTAATATGTAAGGAGCTTCTCTAAGGTCCTTCATTGAAAAACACTTATTCAAGTAGGCCTTTATGCTTTCCAAGAATTCTATATCATTTCCCATCAATAGTATGTCATCCACATATAATATGAGAAATGCTATAGATCTCCCACTCACTTTCTTGTAAACACAAGCTTCTCCATAAGTCTGAAGTCTGTGTAAACCCAAACGCTTTGATCATCTCATCAAAGCGAATGTTCCAACTCCGAGATGCTTGCACCAGCCCATAGATTGAGCGCTGGAGCTTGCATACCTTGTCAGCATTCTTAGGATCGACAAAACCATCCAGCTGCATCATATACAATTCTTCCTTAAGGAAAACCATTAAGGTATGCCATTTTGACGTCCATTTGCCATATCTCATAATCATAGAATGCGACAATTGCTAACATGATTCGGACGGACTTCAGCTTCTCTATGGGTGAGAAGGTCTCGTCGTAGTCAACCCCTTGAACTTGTCGATAACCCTTAGCGAAAAGCCGAGCCTTATAGATGGTCACATTACCATCCGCCTATGTCTTCTTCTTAAAGATCCATTTATTTTCTATTTCTCGCCGATCATCGGGCAAGTCAGTCAAAGTCCATACTTCGTTTTCATACATGGATCCTATCTCGGATTTCATGGCTTCAAGCCATTTGTCGGAATCCGGGCCCGCCATCGCTTCTTCATAGTTCGAAGGATCACCATTGTCTAACAACATGATTTCCAGGACAGGGTTGTCGTACCACTCTGGTGCGGAACGTGTCCTTGTGGACCTTCGATGTTCAGTACTAACTTGATGCAAAGTTTCATGATCATCATCATTAACTTCCTCTCTAGTCGGTGCAGGCACCACAGATATATCTTCCTGAGCTGCGCTACTCTCCGGTTCAAGAGGCAATCCTTCATCAAGTTTTACTTTCCTCCCACTTACTTCTTTTGAGATAAACTTTTTCTCGAGAAAGGATCCATTCTTGGCAACAAAGACCTTGCCTTCGGATCTGAGGTAGAAGATATACCCAATAGTTTCTTTATGGTATCCTATGAAGACGCATTTTCCGATTTGGGTTTGAGCTTTTCAGGTTGAAGGTTCTTGACATAAGCATCGCATCCCCAAACTTTCAGAAACGACAGCTTAGGTTTCATCCCAAACCATAATTCATACGGTGTCGTCTCAACGGATTTCGACAGAGCCCTATTTAAAGTGAATGGGGCAGTCTCTAAAGCATAACCGCAAAATGATAGCGGTAGACCGGTAAGAGACATCATAGATCACACCATATCTAATAGAGTGCGATTACGACGTTCAGACACACCATTACACTGAGGTGTTCTAGGCGGCGTGAATTGTGAAACAATTCTACATTTCCTTAAGTGCGTGCCAAATTCGTGACACAAATATTCCCCTCCATGATCTGATCGTAAGAACTTTATTTTTCTGTCACGTTGATTCTCAACCTCACTATGAAATTCCCTGAACTTTTTAAAGGTCTCAGACTTGTGTTTCATTAAGTAGACATACCCATATCTACTTCAGTCATCAATGAGGGTGAGAACATAACGATAACCACCGCGAGCCTCAACGCTCATTGGACTGCACACATCAGTATGTATGATTTTCAATAAGTTGGTTGCTCGCTCCATTGTTCCGAAGAACAGAGTCTTGGTCAATTTTCCCATGAGGCATGGTTCGCATTGTGTCAAATGATTCATAATCAAGAGACTCCAAAAGTCCATGTGCATGGAGTTTCTTCATGCGTTTGACACTAATTTGACTAAGGCGGCAGTGGCACAAGTATGTGGGACTATCATTATCAACCTTACATCTTTTGGCATTCACACTATGAATATGTGTAACATCATGTTAGAGATTCAATAAGAATAAACCATTGACCAGCGGGGCATGACCATAAAACATATCTCTCATATAAATAGAACAACCATTATTCTTAGATTTAAATGAGTATCCATCTCGCATTAAACGAGATCCAGATACAATGTTCATGCTCAAAGCTGGCACTAAATAAGAATTATTGAGGTTTAAAACTAATCCCGTAGGTAAATGTAGAGGTAGCGTGCCGACGGCGATCACATCGACCTTGGAACCATTCCGGACGCGCATCATCACCTCGTCCTTTGCTAGTCTCCACTTATTCCGCAGCTCTTGTTTTGAGTTACAAATATGAGCAACTGCACTGGTATCAAATACCTAGGAGCTACTACGAGCATTACTAGGGAAAACCTTATACACGGAATCTTAGCAGAAGCGCGGCTCAAAAAGGTGCGCTGCTGCTAATTATTAGTAGCGTGGTTGCAAGAAACTCGCTGCTAACAAGTTTTTAGCGGTAGCGCGCTCGGTGTAAACCGCGTTGCTACAAATATCGACCGGCAGTGGCAACCAAACTCCATTTAGCAGCAAGGCGTTGCCGCGAGCCGCGCTACTGCTATGGATGTAGTAGTAGCACGCTTTTTCCGAGGTCGCTGCTGCTAAATTTCAAATTGGCACACTTTTTGTCCCAATTAGCAGTAGCGCCGTTGCCGAAAGCGCGCTGCTGCTAAGGAAGTACCGCGCTATTGCTAATCCGCACCCACCCACCACCTTTTCCTCACTCGTCCCTCCCCCTCCCCCCCTCTCTTCCCTTTCCCCTACCTCCCACATGCTCCTACTCTCACTGTTCTTCTTCCTCAATACTTCTCCCCCATTACTCTCCGTCTTCTATCTACCTTTCTCTCTCTTCATTACTCCTACCTAACTACACCACCTCCATTAATGCATCTCCTTTCTCTTTTTCCTTCCCCCTCCACTAGTTGAAGTTGTCTCCTCCCAAATTAGGTAGCTAGGTAGATGTAGCATTTAGTTAAGTGACCTATTTGCCCCCTAATTAGATCTATCTTTGTCAAGAAGAGCTTTGTGCACTTCTGATCTCCCTACAACATCATCTCCACCGTGTGCTCGATCTCGAGATAGAGGTGATTAAAATTTCATGCTTTTGCAAAATGGAAATATGTTTATGTGTGTGTGATATGTTTATGGAAATTGTGTGTGTGGCATGAGTTGACGCCAAATTATGCTTTTGAGTTGCCTATGTTTTGCCGAAATGTCGATTTATTTCTGTTTCGGCGAATTCCGGGCAAACACTAGATCTATATATGTCCTATTTTTAAGGAAGGTCATGCCGACTTTTTGTATGACTTTGATGCATGCATGCATTTTTATAATCAGTTTGTTTATTATTACCGTGCAGAGTTGACGATGGTCAGTGGAACAATGGTGGATAGGTGGTTGCGGTCGGCGGTGCAGGACATGAAGGAAAATAACCGGACAGAGGTTTTATGTCCGTGTCGAAAATGCAATGGAATAGTTTGGCTCGACCCCCCTGACGATGGTCGTGTCGAAGTGCACCTGCTCATGACTGGTTTCATGGATGGCTATACTCGGTGGATAATTGAAGATGCGGATGACGATGTTGAGGATGCCGACGGGGCAGGCAATGATGACACGGGGCAAGACGAAGAGATGATCGATAATGGCGGCGGGGAAGAGGCCGGACATCGCGGCGGAGAAGGGGACGGACATGGCGGAGGAAAAGGGGCCGGACATGGCGGCGGAGAGAACGACATGGACTCCATGCAGCAGAGTTCGTCAGTACTAAGTTCAATCGTGCGGGACCCTCATGTTCAAGAATTGCTTCGCAAGGAGACGAGTACTGAGAGAACTGCTTCTAGAGACAAGGCTAAGCTGGAGCAACTGGTGGTAGACTCGAACACTCCATTGTATGATGGTTGCAATCGTGAGGTGACCCGCTTGAGTTTCACTCCAACTCCTGAAGACGAAGGCTAAAGACAAATGGATCGACACTAGCCTCGATGAGCATCTCAAGTACCTAAAGGATGTTCTTCCTGCGGGTAATCTATGTCCTACTAGTGTTGATGAGGCCAAGGAGATCGTGTGCCCTCTTGATCTGCCACACGTTAGATACCATGCATGCATCAACGATTGCATAATTTATCATAAGGAGCATGCGGAAAAAACAAGCTGTCCGGTGTGCAATGCTTCTCGATACAAGAAGGCCGGGAAGAAATGTCCCCAGAAAGTTGTATGGTACGTATCGATCACTCCCCATCTCCAGATGTATTTTGTAGATCCCAAGGAAGCAAAGCTAATGCACTGGCACGCGGAGAGGAAGAAGCCCGACGATGGAGATGATCCAAAGCTGAGATATGTGAAGGATGGAAGCCAGTGGAGAGCGTTGAACACCTTCTATCGGCTTTTTGAATGTGATGCAAGGAACATCATGCTCGGCGCGTGTACCGATGACATGAATCCATTTGGCAACCAGAACACCAACCATAGCACATGGCCCATGTTTGTATGGATGTACAACCTCCCCCCTGGTTGTGCATGAAATTGAAGTACATTCACATGAGCATGCTTATTCAAGGGCCGAAACAACCAGGAAATAATATTAATTTGTATCTAGGGCTACTTCAAGAGGAGTTAGACACGTTACGGAAAACACCGGCCAAGACATGGGACGCCAGCAAAGGCGAGTATTTCAACATGAGAACCGCGCTGATCACGACAGTGCACGACTATCTCGGTTACGGATGTGTGGCAGGCCAGGTGTGCCATGGATATTGCGGATGCACGCGGTGCATGGATGATACGATGTCTCAGCAGCTAACGTCAAGGAAAGATGGCGGGTCTGGGAAAATCGTGTACATGGGGAATCGAAGATGGCTCAGACAGGACGACCCGTGGAGAAACTGTTGGAAATATGCCCTAGAGGCAATAATAAATTAGTTATTATTATATTTCCTTGTTCATGATAATCGTTTATTATCCATGCTATAATTGTATTGATAGGAAACTCAGATACATGTGTGGATACATAGACAACACCATGTCCCTAGTAAGCCTCTAGTTGACTAGCTCGTTGATCAATAGATGGTTACCGTTTCCTGACCATGGACATCGGATGTCATTGATAATGGGATCACATCATTAGGAGAATGATGTGATGGACAAGACCCAATCCTAAGCCTAGCACAAAGATCGTGTAGTTCGTATGCTAAAGCTTTTCTAATGTCAAGTATCATTTCCTTAGACCATGAGATTGTGCAACTCCCAGATACCGTAGGAATGCTTTGGTTGTGCCAAACGTCACAACGTAACTGGGTAACTATAAAGGTGCACTACAGGTATCTCCGAAAGTGTCTGTTGGGTTAGCACGAATCGAGACTGGGATTTGTCACTCCGTGTAAACGAAGAGGTATCTCTGGGCCCACTCGGTAGGACATCATCATAATGTGCACAATGTGATCAAGGAGTTGATCACGGGATGATGTCTTACGGAACGAGTAAAGAGACTTGCCGGTAACGAGATTGAACAAGGTATTGGGATACCGACGATCGAATCTCGGGCAAGTATCGTACCGATAGACAAAGGGAATTGTATACGGGATTGATTAAGTCCTTGACATCATGGTTCATCCGATGAGATCATCGTGGAACATGTAGGAGCCAACATGGGTATCCAGATCCCGCTGTTGGTTATTGACCAGAGAATGTCTCGGTCATGTCTGCGTGGTTCCCGAACCCGTAGGGTCTACACACTTAAGGTTCGATGACGCTAGGGTTATAAAGGCAGTTTGTATGTGGTTACCGAATGTTGTTAGGAGTCTCGGATGAGATCTCGGACGTCACAAGGAGTTCCGGAATGGTCCAGAGGTAAAGAATTATATATAGGAAGTGCCATTTCGGCCATCGGGACAAGTTTCGGGGTTATCGGTATTGTACCGGGACCACCGGAAGGGTCCCGGGGGCCCACCGGGTGGGACCACCTGCCCCGGAGGGCCACATGGGCTATAGGGGGTGCGCCTTCGCCTACATGGGCCAAGGGCACCAGCCCCAAGGGGCCCATGCGCCTAGGGTTTCACAAAAGGGAAGAGTCCCAATAGTGGAAGGCACCTCCTAGGTGCCTTGGGAGGGAGGGAAACCTCCCTGGCCGCCGCCCCCCCCCCTAGGAGATTGGATCTCCTAGGGCCGCCCCCCCCCTTGGCCCTCCTATATATAGTGGGGGAAGGAGGGCTTTTCATCCATGCCTTTGGTTGCCTCCTTCTCCCTCTGCAACACCTCTTCCTCCTCTCCCGTGGTGCTTGGCGAAGCCCTGCAGGATTGCCACGCTCCTCCATCACCACCACGCCGTTGTGCTGCTGCTGGATGGAGACTTCCTCAACCTCTCCCTCTCTCCTTGCTGGATCAAGGCATGGGAGACGTCACCGGGCCGTACGTGTGTTGAACGCGGAGGTGCCGTCCGTTCGGCGCTAGGATCATCGGTGATTTGGATCACGACGAGTACGACTCCATCAACCCCGTTCTCTTGAATGCTTCCATGCGCGATCTACAAGGGTATGTAGATCCACTGCTCCCTCGTTGGTAGATGACTCCATAGACAGATCTTGGTGACCCGTAGGAAAATTTTGAATTTATGCTACGTTCCCCAACAGTGGCATCCTGAGCTTGGTCTACGCGTAGTTTCTATGCACGAGTAGAACACAAAGTAGTTGTGGGCATTGATTTTGTTCAATATGCTTACCGTTACTAGTCCAATCTTGATTCGGTGGCATTGTGGGATGAAGCGGCCCGGACCGACCTTACACGTACTCTTACGTTAGACTGGTTCCACCGACTGACATGCACTAGTTGCATAAGGTGGCTAGCGGGTGTCTGTCTCTCCCACTTTAGTCGGATTAGATTTGATGAAAAGGGTCCTTATGAAGGGTAAATAGCAATTGGCATATCATGTTGTGGTCTTTGCGTAGGTAAGAAACGTTCTTGCTAGAAACCCATAGCAGCCACGTAAAACATGCAAACAACAATTAGAGGACGTCTAACTTGTTTTTGCAGGGTATGCTATGTTATGTGATATTGGCCATATCATGTCACTATTTGATTGCATGTGATGTTTATCATGTTTATACATCTTATTTGCTTAGAACGACGGTAGTAAATAAGATGATCCCTCATTAAAATTTCAAGAAGTGTTCTCCCCTAACTGTGCACCGTTGCTAAAGTTCGTCGTTTCGAAGCACCACGTGATGATCGGGTGTGATAGATCCTTACGTTCTCATACAACGGATGTAAGACAGTTTTACACATGCAAAACACTTAGGGTTAACTTGACGAGCCTAGCATGTGCATAGACATGGCCTCGGAACATAGAAGACCGAAAGGTCGAGCATGAGTCGTATGGTAGATACGATCAACATGAAGATGTTCAGCGATGTTGACTAGTCCGTCTCACGTGATGATCGGACACGGCCTAGTTGACTCGGATCATGTAATCACTTAGATGACTAGAGGGATGTCTATCTGAGTGGGAGTTCATAAGATGAACTTAATTATCCTGAAAATAGTCAAAAGATCTTTGCAAATTATGTCGTAGCTCACGCTTCAGTTCTACTGTTTAGATATGTTCCTAGAGAATTTTTAGTTGAAAGTTGATAGTAGCAATTATGCGGACTAGCTCCGTAAACCGAGGATTGTCCTCATTGCTTCATAGAAGGCTTATGTCCTTAATGCACCGCTCAGTGTGCTGAACCTCGAACGTTGTCTGTGGATGTTGCCAACATCTGACATACAAGTTTTGATAACTACGTGATAGTTCAGTTAAACGGTTTAGAGTTGAGGCACCGAAGACGGGTTTTGAAACGTCGCGAAACATATGAGATGTTTCGAGGGCTGAAATTGGATTTTCAGGCTCGTTCCCATGTCAAGAGGTATAAGACCTCCGACGATTTTCTTAGCCTGCAAACTAAGGGAGAAAAGCTCAATTGTTGAGCTTGTGCTCAGATTGTCTGAGTACATCAATCATTTGAATCGAGTGGGAGTTGATCTTCCAGATGAGACAGTGATGTTTCTCCAAAGTCATTGCCACCAAGCTACTAGAGCTTCGTGATGAACTATAATATATCAGGGACATATATGATGATCCTTGAGATATTCACGACGTTTGACACCACAAAAGTAGAGATCAAGAAGGAGCATCAATTGTTGATGGTTGGTGAAACCACTAGTTTCGAGAAGGGCAAGGGCAAAAAGGGATACTTCATGAAACGGCAATTCAGCTGCTGCTCTAGTGAAGAAACCCAAGGCTGAACCCAAACCCGAGACTAAGTGCTTCTGTAATAAGGGGAACAGCCACTGGAGCAGAATTACCCTAGATACTTGGTAGATGAGAAGGCTAGCAAGGTCGATAGAAGTATATTGGATATACATTGTGTTGATGTGTACTTTACTAGTACTCCTAGTAGCACCAGGGTATTAGATACCGGTTCGGTTGCTAAGGGTTAGTAACTCGAAATAAAAGCTACGGAATAAACGGATACTAGCTAAAGGTGAGCTGACGATATGTGTTGGAAGTGTTTCCAATGTTGATATGATCAAGCATCGCACGCTCCCTCTACCATCGAGATTGGTATTAAAACCTAAAATAATTGTTATTTGGTGTTTGCGTTGAGCATAGACATGATTGGATTATGTCTATCGCAATACGGTTATTCATTTAAGGAGAATAACGGTTACTCTGTTTATTTGAATAATACCTTCAATGGCCTTGCACCTAAAATGAATGGTTTGTTGAATCTCGATCATAGTGATACACATGTTCATGCCAAAAGATAGTAATGATAATACCACCTACTTGTGGCACTGCCACGTAAGTCATATCGGTATAAAACGCATGAAGAAGCTCCATGTTGATGGATCTTTGGACTCACTCATTTTTGAAAGGATTGAGACATGCGAACCATGTTTGTTGGTAGATATGCATGAAGAAACTCTATACAGATGGATCATTTGGACTCACTTGATTTTGAATCACTTGAGACATGCAAATCATACCACATGGGAAAGATGACTGAAAGCATCGTTTTCAGTAAAATGGAACTAGAAAGCAACTTGTTGGAAGAAATACATTTTGATGTGTGCAGTCCAATGAGTGCTGAGGCATGTAGTGGATATCGTTATGTTCTTACTTCAAAGATGATTTGAGTAGATGTTGAGTATATTTACTTGATGAATCACGAGTCTGAATTATTGAAAGGTTCAAGTAATTTCAGGGTGAAGTTGAAAGATCGTCGTGACAAGAGGATAAAATATCTATGATATGATCATAGAGAGAAATATCTGAATTACGAGTTTGGCACAGAATTAAGACATTGTGGAAATTGTTTCACAACTGATACAGCCTGGAACACCATAGTGTGATGGTGTGTCCGAACATCATAACTGCACCATATTGGATATAATGCATACCATGATGTCTCTTATCGAATTACCACAATAATTTATGGGTTAGGCATTAGAGACAACCACATTCACTTTAAATAGGGCACCACGTAATTCCGATGAGATGACACCGTATGAACTATGGTTTAGGGAAACCTAAGCTTTCATTTCTTAGAAGTTTGGGGCTGCGACGCTTATGTGAAAAAGTTTCAGGCTGATAAGCTCGAACCCAAAGCGGATAAATGCATCTTCATAGGACACCCAAAACAGTTGGGTATACCTCCTGTCTCAGATTCGAAAGCAATTGTTTCTAGAATCGGGTTCTTTCTCGAGGAAAAGTTTCTCTCGAAAGAATTGAGTGGGAGGATGGTGGAGACTTGATGAGGTTATTGAACCGTCGCTTCAACTAGTGTGTGGCAGGGCACAGGAAGTTGTTGCTATGGCACCTACATCAATTGAAGTGGAAGCTTATGATAGTGATCATGAAACTTCAGATCAAGTCACTACCAAACCTCGTATGATGACAAGGATGCATACTACTTCAGAGTGGTACGTAATCCTGTCTTGGAAGTCATGTTGCTAGACAACAATGAACCTACGAGCTATGGAGAAGCGATGGTGGGCCCGGATTCCGATAAATGGCTCGAGGCCATAAAATCCGAGAGAGGATCCATGTATGAAAACAAAGTGTAGACTTTGGCAGAACAGCTCGATGGTCGTAAGGCTGTTGAGTGCAGATGGATTTTAAAAGGAAGACGGACAATGATGGTAAGTATCACCATTAAGAAAGCTCGACTTGTCATTAAGATGTTTTCCGACAAGTTCAAGGAGTTGACTACGATGACACTTTCTCACTCGTAGCGATGCTAAGAGTCTATTGGAATTATATTAGCGATTACTGCATTATTTATGAAATCTTGCAGATAGGATGTCAAAACATTGTTTCCTCGATGATTTTCTTAAGGAAAGGTTGTATGTGATACAACCGGAAGGTTTTGTCAATCCTGAAAGATGCTAATAAGTATGCAAAGCTCCAGCAATCCTTCTAAGGACTGGAGTAAGCATCTCGGAGTTGGAATGTACGCTTTGATGATGATCAAAGATTTTGGGTGTATACAAAGTTTATGAGAAACTTGTATTTCCAAAGAAGTGAGTGGGAGCACTATAGAATTTCTGAAGAGTATATGTTGACATATTGTTGATCAGAAATGACGTAGAATTTCTAGAAAGCATATAGGGTTATTTGGAAAGTGTTTTCAATGGAAAGCCTGGATTAAGCTACTTGAACGTTGAGCATCAAGATCTATAAGGATAGATCAAAACGCTTAATGGTACTTTCAAATGAGCACATACCTTGACATGATCTTGAAGGTGTTCAAGATGGATCAGTCAAAGAAGGAGTTCTTGCCTGAGTTGTAAGGTACGAAGTTAAGACTTAAAGCTCGACCACGGCAGAACAGAGAGAAAGGACGAAGGTCGTCCCCTATGCTTAGACATAGGCTCCATAGTATGCTATGCTGTGTACCGCACCTGAAGTGTGCCTTGCCATGAGTCAGTCAAGGGCTACAAGAGTGATCCAAGAATGGATCACAGGACAGCGGTCAAAGTTATCCTTAGTAACTAGTGGACTAAGGAATTTTCTCGGTTATGGAGGTGGTAAAAGAGTTCGTCGTAAAGGGTTACGTTGATGCAAGCTTAACACCTATCCGGATAGCTCTCAGTAGAGATACCGGATACGTATAATGGAGCAACAATTTAGAATAGCTCCAAGTAGAACAATTATTTGGAATAGCTCCAAATATAGCATAGAGATTTGCAAAGTACATACGGATCTGAATGTTGCAGACCCGTTGACTAAAACCTCTCTCACAAGCAACATGATCAAACCCAGAACTCATTGAGTGTTAATCACATAGTGATGTGAACTAGATTATTGACTCTAGTAAACTCTTAGGATGTTGGTTACATGGCGATGTGACCTGTGAGTGTTAATCACATGGCGATGTGAACTAGATTATTGACTCTAGTGCAAGTGGGAGACTGTTGGAAATATGCCCTAGAGGCAATAATAAATTAGTTATTATTATATTTCCTTGTTCATGATAATCGTTTATTATCCATGCTATAATTGTATTGATAGGAAACTCAGATACATGTGTGGATACATAGACAACACCATGTCCCTAGTAAGCCTCTTGTTGACTAGCTCGTTGATCAATAGATGGTTACGGTTTCCTGACCATGGACATTGGATGTCATTGATAACGGGATCACATCATTAGGAGAATGATGTGATGGACAAGACCCAATCCTAAGCCTAGCACAAAGATCGTGTAGTTCGTATGCTAAAGCTTTTCTAATGTCAAGTATCATTTCCTTAGACCATGAGATTGTGAAACTCCCGGATACCGTAGGAATGCTTTGGGTGTACCAAACGTCACAACGTAACTGGGTGACTATAAAGGTGCACTACAGGTATCTCTGAAAGTGTCTGTTTGGTTAGCACGAATCGAGACTGGGATTTGTCACTCCGTGTAAACGGAGAGGTATCTCTGGGCCCACTCGGTAGGACATCATCATAATGTGCACAATGTGATCAAGGAGTTGATCACGGGATGATGTGTTACGGAACGAGTAAAGAGACTTGCCGGTAACGAGATTGAACAAGGTATCGGGATATCGACGATCGAATCTCGGGCAAGTATCGTACCGATAGTCAAAGGGAATTGTATACGGGATTGATTAAGTCCTTGACATCGTGGTTCATCCGATGACATCATCGTGGAACATGTAGGAGCCAACATGGGTATCCAGATCCCGCTGTTGGTTATTGACTGGAGAATGTCTCGGTCATGTCTGCGTGGTTCCCGAACCCGTAGTGTCTACACACTTAAGGTTCGATGACGCTAGGGTTATAAAGGCAGTTTGTATGTGGTTACCGAATGTTGTTCGGAGTCCCGGATGAGATCTCGGACGTCACGAGGAGTTCCGGAATGGTCCGGAGGTAAAGAATTATATATAGGAAGTGCCATTTCGGCCATCGGGACAAGTTTCGGGGTTATCTGTATTGTACCGGGACCATCGGAAGGGTCCCGGGGGCCCACCGGGTGGGGCCACCTGCCCTGGAGGGCCACATGGGCTATAGGGGGTGCGCCTTGGCCTACATGGGCCAAGGGCACCAGCCCCAAGGGGCCCATGCGCCTAGGGTTTCACAAAAGGGAAGAGTCCCAATAGTGGAAGGCACCTCCTAGGTGCCTTGGGGGGGAGGGAAACCTCCCTGGCCGCCGCCCCCCCTAGGAGATTGGATCTCCTAGGGCCGGCGCCCCCCTGGCCCTCCTATATATAGTGGGGGAAGGAGGGCTTTTCATCCATGCCTTTGGTTGCCTCCTTCTCCCTCTCCAACACCTCTTCCTCCTCTCCCGTGGTGCTTGGCGAAGCCCTGCAGGATTGCCACGCTCCTCCATCACCACCACGCCGTTGTGCTGCTGCTGGATGGAGACTTCCTCAACCTCTCCCTCTCTCCTTGCTGGATCAAGGCATGGGAGACGTCACCGGGCCGTACGTGTGTTGAACGCAGAGGTGTCGTCCGTTCGGCGCTAGGATCATCGGTGATTTGGATCACGACGAGTACGACTCCATCAACCCCGTTCTCTTGAACGCTTCCGCGCGCGATCTACAAGGGTATGTAGATCCACTCCTCCCTCGTACACGTAGGAAAATTTTGAATTTATGCTACGTTCCCCAACAGAAACCGTGGAGATCTATTCAATGGTCATGGTCACGATGAGCATCGAGGACGTCCACATAAGCGGAGCGGTACCGAAATCGATGAGCTGTTGAAAAACTGGAAGGAGTGCCCCGCGCCGGGAAAGACAATGAGAAAGGCGCCGGAGCCGCTGCTGAAGGTATGGAAGACGAGGTCTGTGTTCCGGGACTTGGAGTACTGGCACAAACTCGATACACCTCATTGCCTTGATCAAATGCATATCTGTAAGAATGTCCTTGAGAGCTTGCTCGCAACACTGATGAACATGCCGGATAAGACCAAGGATGGGCCTAAGGCAAGAAAAGACTTCCAAGATTTGAAAATTAGGGAAGATCTGCACATGCCGCCCCGTAAAATGTCAGACAAGACAGAGACGGAGACAGAGGCACAGGAGAAGAAGGGCAAGAAAATAAAGAAAGAGGATTATTGCCCCCCTTCTTGCTTCACCTTAAGTCAGGCTGAGATCCATCAATTCTTTAAGTGCCTTACCGGAGTCAATGTTAGTTCCAGTTACTGTGGCAAGATAAGCAGATATCTAGACACGGACAAGAAAAGGTTCAGCGGGATGAAGTCCCATGACTGTCATGTGATGATGACCCAGATACTACCTGTTGCCCTTAGAGGGATAATGGACAAGCACGTCCATGACACGCTTATTGGTCTCTGCAACTTTTTTGACGTCATCTCTCGAAAGTCGATCAGTGTGAAGCAGCTCCGAAGGCTACAGGAAGAGATCGTTGTGATACTGAATGAGCTTGAGATGTACTTCCCGCCTGCGTTCTTTGACGTGATGGTGCATCATTGTGTCCATATTGTGGATGACATAATAGACCCGGGGCCGTCATTCCTTCACAACATGATGCCGTTTGAGAGGATGAATGGGATCATCAAAGGATTCGTTCGTAACATGTCCCGTCCAGATGGAAGCATCGTCCAGGGCTATTTGACACAAGAGTGCATCTCTTTCTGTGAGAATTTTCTATATGGCGCAGACCAGCCGCCTAGTGTTAGTGTTGGTTTGCCCGTTAACAAGCACGATGGGAGGCTCGAAGGAGAAGGTCACTCCAACGGTCGAAGGGAATTGCACGTGGCATTCTTAGATCGACGCAGCGACTTTGACAGAGCAAACTTGGTAGTGCTACAACATCTAGACGAGGTAGATCCTTTCGTGGCACTGCACAAAGAAATTATCGCAAAGAAGTATCGTGACTGGGGGGTATGCAAGACGGACGCCTAAGTTACTAGAAAGCACAACTCCACTTTCCTGCATTGGTTCAAAGAGCATATTATGGCTAATCCCCCGGAGGAGGGCTCTAAGGACGGATTGGTCATATACGCCTTAGCACATGGCCCCTCGCCCAACCTCGTAACCTATCAGGCATATGATATCAACGGATACACGTTCTACACGGAGGCCAAAGATATGGACAGTGATGATCAGAACTCAGGGGTGACGATGGAATGCATGACCGGCAACGAAAACGGCTCAACTGAACGATTTTATGGAAGGGTCGAGGAGATCTGTGAGCTTGACTACTATGGACTGCATAACACAACGTTGTTCCATGTCAGATGGTCTAAGAATGTCGAAAGAGAAAACCGGATTTTCACTACCATGACTATACCCGACGCCAAGAGCGCTACCGTGAACGCTATCGCAAAAAACGAGCCATGGGTACACGCTAAGCACGTGACACAATGCTTCTTCATAACCGACCCATGCAATACCAGTCATGTTGTCGTGAGGAGAGGCAAAAGGAACATCATTGGAATGGATGGAGTCGCCAACGAGGAAGACTATGATCAGTACAGCAACCCAATGAGGGAAGATGACGATGATGATGAAGTATACGTCAAAAGAAGAATCAATACTACATTACCTAAGAAAAATCGTACTCCTGGGAAAAGGCAAAGTCACAATGAGGGACTAAATTATTCTTTAACGAACAAGAAGGGAAAGAAGCTGACTCGAAAACAAAAACATCAGCGCTGAGGAACCATATGTTATCGATCAAATGATGTAATATATATATATATATGTTCCTATTTTGTATACACACTTAGCCATTATTATGCATGGGTCCAATGATGTAATACATATGTTCCTATTTTGCATACATATTTCACCGTCAAATGATGCAATATATATCGCCTTCCCTTCGTTCACTGCTCTCGAAAAAAAAGAAAAGAAAAGTGAGAAAAATAAAGGAAAAGAAAAAGGGAAACTGGTTATAGCAGTAGTGCTTTACTGAAAAAGAGCTACAGCTAGTCAAGGTAGCAGTAGCGGCTTCTGTATAAAACCGCTATAGCTGCATGTAATAGTAGTAGCGCGTTTTGTCTAAACGCGCTACTGCCACGTCCACTTAACCCAAAATTCTCACTCTCCCTGCTTCATCCCACCTCTTTTCCCCCCAAATCCGCACTCTCTCTTCCGCCGTCGCACCGCCGCGCCCGACCCATCCCGGCGCTCGCCCCCGACCCCGGCGCCGGCGCTCGCCCCGACCCCGGCGCCGGCGCTCGCCCCGACAGGGCCCCGGCGCTCGCCCCGACCCCGGCGTGCTCGCGCCCGACCCGTCGTCCCTCGCCTCCCTCCTCTGCTTCCTCCCCTCCCAACCTCGTCCTTCGCCGGGCCTGCCTCCTCGCCCCTGCACCCTCTGTAAACCCCCCCTCTCTTTGGTAGGTAGGGTAATTCGGTTAATTTACTTAGGTTTTAGTTAGGGCAGTATGTTAATTAGGTTATTGAGGGAGTCCAGGATTAGGGGGTGTCCGTATGGCCGGACTATACCATCAGCCGGACTGCTGGACTATGAAGATACAAGATTGAAGACTTTGTCCCGTGTCCGGATGGGACTTTCCTTGGCGTGGAAGGCACGCTTGGCGATGCGGATATTTAGATCTCCTACCATTGTAACCGACTTTGTGTAACCCTAACCCTCTCCGGTGTCTATATAAACCGGAGGGTTTTAGTCCGTAGGACAACATACAACAATCATACCATAGGCTAGCTTCTAGGGTTTTAGCCTCCTTGATCTCGTGGTAGATCTACTCTTGTACTACCCATGTCATCAATATTAATCAAGCAAGACGTAGGGTTTTACCTCCATCAAGAGGGCCGGAACCTGGGTAAAACATTGTGTCCCTTGTCTCATGTTACCATCCGCCTAGACGCACAGTTCGGGACCCCCTACCCGAGATCCGCCGGTTTTGACACTGACATTGGTGCTTTCATTGAGAGTTCCTCTGTGCCGATGGCTCCTCCGATCATCAATAACGATGCAGTCCAGGGTGAGACTTTTCTCCCCGGACAGATCTTCGTCTTCGGCGGCTTCGCACTCCAGGCCAATTCACTTGGCCATCTGGAGTAGATCGAAAGCTACGCCCCTGGCCATCAGGTCAGGTTTGGAAGTTTAAACTACACGGCTGACGTCCGCGGGGACTTGATCTTCGACGGATTCAAGCCACATCCGAGCGTGCCGCACTGTCACGATGGGCATGATCTAGCTCTGCCGCCGAACAGTGCCCTGGAGGCCGCACACGCATCGGTTCCGACCCTTAATCTGGAGTCAGTTGTGCCGATCGAGGATGAGCGGTTGGACGCCGCCTCGGGGGCTGCGATCCCAACGGTGATCGAGCCGAACACCAGCCCCACACTCCGCAAGGCCCGCGACGATGAGGAGCTGGACTCCTCTCCGGACTCCGAGCCCTCCGCGCCCTCTGCACCCCTGCCGATCAAATCCGATTGGGCGCCGGTCATGGAGTTCACCGTTGCAGACATCTTTCAGCGCTTTCCCTTTGGCGACATTCTGAAATCACTAAAGTCTCTCTCTTTATCAGGAGAGCCGTGGCCGGACTACGGTCAGCAAGGTTGGGATACGGATGATGAAGAAATTCAAAGCCCAATCACCACCCATTTGGTAGCCACTATCGAGAATTTAAACGACGTGCTCAATTTCGACTCTGAAGACATCGACGGTATGGACGACGATGTAGGAGACGCACACGAACCAACGCCTATAGGGCATTGGACAGCCACCTCATCTCATGATGTATACATGGTGGATACACCTAAAGAAAGTGACAACGAGGAACACGGGGATGCAACGAGGGATCGATCTCTCGAAAAGCAATCAAAGCGGCGGCGTAAACGCCGCTCCAAGTGCCGCCTCGATAGAAACAATAGCCATACAGACCCAGCCATAGAGCAGGATGAGCCGGCGGACGACGAGCATGCCTTAGAGCAACCGTCCGAATAGGGCAACTCGGATAAAGAAACCGAACAACCCGTCCCCGGCGAAAACGGCATTCCGGACAACCTTACACCGGATAAGCTCATGGAACAGAAGAACCTCCACAAAAGGCTCGTTGCAACTGCACGCAGCCTGAAAAAGCAGAAG
The DNA here is from genome assembly GCF_003073215.2 of Triticum urartu. Lineage (NCBI taxonomy): Eukaryota > Viridiplantae > Streptophyta > Magnoliopsida > Poales > Poaceae > Triticum > Triticum urartu. The sequence continues at coordinate 673,632,280 of NC_053028.1, forward strand.
CAGAAGCTAAAAACTGCGGAAGATGCACTCAGAATCAGATGGAGCAAAGCACTCAATACCGCAGACAAATACGGCGGCGGTCGCCACACTAAAAGCTATCCAAAACGAGAGCTACTGCCTGAATTCGACGAAGAGGCCTTAGAGCCCTCGCATTCAAAAAGTACACTACTAGGAAAAGGCATGCTAGTGGCGCACCGAATTTGCCTTCTAATGGCGCACTACCGGTGCGCCACTGGCATCACTCCATTAGAATTAAATTCTAATGGCGCACCATTGGTGCGCCATTAGTATCTGGTGTTCTAATGGCGCACCACGTAGTGCGCCATTAGTATAGCCTGCAGTGCGCCATTAGAATGCCTCCCAGGGGGCCATATGTACCCATGTGCTTTGGCATTCTAATGGCGCACCAGCAGTTAATGCGCCATTAGTGTGATGATCACAGTGCGCCATTAGTGTCTTGTGTGGTGCGCCATTAATATGAATATTAGGTTTTATTTTTTTTGCTTTTCTAATTTTTGCACAGGTTAAAAAATATATTATTGGACAGAATATAGACAGCAGCACACAGCAACATCAGATTCATCGAATACAATAGAAGATTAGTCTTCGAATACAATTCATCATATTAGTCTCTGAATTCAAAAGACCGAACAAAGATAAAACATTACAAGTCTCAAGACCGCGAGTATCGAGTTTTACTTCACATTACAAGTTGATATCGATCATCTAAACTACCATCACATAGAAGAGAGCTGTGGTCATCACGATGAGCATCATCGCGATCAAACTGGTCTTCATCCGGTTCCTCCAACGCTCCCTCCTCTCTCCCGCTAGATAGCGGGCGTATCTACATTCGGCCTCCGCCCTAGTGGTGTACCCTTTGTAACTGTTACCGCTGAAACGGTGAACCTGTCTCCGACACTCCTCGCAGTCGTCGTAGACTCCGGGAACCTTACCCTTGTACACGACATATGACGGCATCTCTATGCACAAGCCAAACAACAGACAATACATAAGCAATATGTAAGTATGCAACAAAAGGATCGGAAGAGAGAAGCAAGACATTAATAGCACGATTCATGGTCCTACTAATAAATAGCATCGATTACATCTAAGTTGAATGACTGTCCAAACCAAAGAGACATACGAATTCATTAAAGTATAATTACAACATGAGCCAATCAGTGTTTCAGAACTACACATCACTACTTTCGACTCGACTCATCGGACAGGAACATGGATGAAGCCACCGTCTATCGTGATGGTCATGAAATCGCGGTCATTGTCACCCTGCATTTGTAGCATTTCATCTATCTCACTGTTGGACGGTTCATATCTGAGGAAGAACTACCCCGAGGTATGGAGGACATCTTGATGGATGATGTCCGCAAACTCCGACTGGATGCGAAAGAATTCTTGTCTGAGGTCCGCGTCCTGGACTGCCGACAAGCTCGCAGCCTAATCTTTGAGATTATATGGTAGCAGAAGTTGATGATGGTCCCTTACAATCGCCCGCATGTGATGGAGGGCGTAGTAGGCATCCTTCTGACCGCCAGGTGGCTGCTTGACGCAGCAGAACTTCGTATTTTGTGAGAACATGTGCTTGCCGTACTTACGAACTGCCCTGGTGAAGGTGCCTCCAGATTTGGTGTAGCCGGGGAGAACATCATCAAGAACTTTCTTGACATTTGTGTAGTCTATGTTGGAGTTACGGTTCGGGTCGAAATACGTGGCCATGGAATATTTCGGGCTTAAGAGGATGAGTGTGCAATGTGTGTCACTTCACAGAACACGGAATGTTAGAAAAAAAAGAACGATCGAAATCTAAGAAATCATATGTTACAGGGCGGTTAAGGGATGACTTGCTCGGGAAAGTAAGCCACAAGGAAGTCATCCTTATCTGGGTTTGCCAGAATGACGCCTTCGAGGTGTGAACTCGCAACTTGGCGGTCCCCAGCGCTGCTCAAGTGCTTGGCACGCATGTAGAAGGGGTCGACTATCACGATTTCCGGGGTCTTGTCTCTAATGATCCGCATCTCCATACTCAGCAAAAACAGCTGAACGAAGGCGTAGTGCAGCGGATGAAGGTTAAACATAGCAAAGATGTCATCAAACCGCAGGACGATCGTACCCCCGATGTCGCCATCCACAAAGCCCTTGCCCTCTGGCACCTTGGCCACGAAAACCGGGTATGCCACATCCTTCTCTATGAGACGCCGCTTCTCCAAAGAAAGAACACTGTCGTGCAGACTCCGCATAGCACCGGTTGCAGCATTCAGCATATTTGGTGGTAGCATCGCCCTACCCGCCACATGCACCCTCCTCGAGATATCCTTAGGTGAAGGTGGGCTGTTCTAAGCACGGATCGAACTCGGTGTCGACTGGCTCGCACCGGCGCCCTTGTTAGTCTTTCGTTTCCGTCCCTTCTTCTTGATCTCCAGTAATGGGACCGAGTTCTGCTCACAGACCGCCTTCTTGAGCGTGTTGGGGCTGATAATATTTCGCACCTCAGCTATCTGAGGCTCGGTGAAGGCGGGAGCTGGAGGCGTGTCCTGAGAACTGAACGCCAGACGACGCCTGTTGCAATTGGATTTCTCCGCCGTACCAGCTAGATCACGGTGGTCTTGGTTGGGTTCTTGAGAAAGAGGCCCGTAGAACTCGTCAGCGTACCCATGTTCGGCAAAGTACTTATCAACATTGGTAAATGTACCGTTGTCGTTGTCGTCGCCGTCCGGATCCTGTGCCATACGGCTGTCCGGATCCTGTGCCATAGGGATGTCCGGTAGGTCCGGTAGCGTTGCGGCGTTCTTGCCATGGCTTGGCACCGGCACGACTGGCGGTCTTGTATGTGGGGTGGTGTCCCCTGCCCCCAAACGAATCTGGCTCTTCGGCCAAAGCATGGGCCAGTTTACGTAGGCGCTGAGGGTCATCTCATATTCTTTGTCGGCCCCAGCGGGTCGAATCGGAGGTAACAGCTCGTCGCAGCCTGGCAGCACCCGAACCACTTCAACCCTATACATTGTGGGTGGCATCGGATTACCGTGGAACATGGGGCTGCCCGGTTGAACGATTCTGCCCTTGGCAACATCGACCAACTCGGCGCCCATGAAGTGCAGAAGAGTGCAAGGAACATCGGCGATGCCCTGCGAAAACATGTACAGGGCGTCAGGGATGCCCAGTCAAAGGCAAGGAGATGAAGTCATCAGCCGAGAGGCTTAGTTACCTGATGCCGTTGAGCTCGGCTAATGTTGAGGCACCGCCAACGGCGGGCGTGCAACTGACGGAGGGGGCGCTTGTTGGCGAGGTGCCGGCCGGCGTACACCCGGGTGCATTAAGCTCCAATGCCCGTGCCGGCGCCGGAGACACGAATACCGCCTCCGCCGGAGACACAAATGGCGCTGCTGCCGGAGACACCAATGGCGCCACCGGAGACACCAATGGCGCTGGGAACCGGGGGAGGCCCCTGTTGGCCGCCCGCAATCCACGTCGTCAGCCCATGAATCAAAGTAGGCACCATGGCGTTGAGCGTCGTTCCAAGTTGTTGTTGCACGTGCTATTGGACAAGCTCCGCAATCCGCGCCACTTGTGCCTTGAGTTCTTCAACCTCGTGCGTCTGGCTTTCCGAGCTGGTCTTTTTCTCCTTCCGCACACCAGCGGTATAGTATGACCCCCATTTTGTGGACAAGCCTTTGCCGGCCACATGACCAGCTGACGTCGGCTTAGTGAGCTTATCCTTGTTTTTCATTACGTTCAACACCCTATTTAAAGGGGTGTCGAAAGGGGAGCTCTTAGACGACCTCGTGGTACTGCTTTCAGTGTCCTACCAAAGGAACGTGAACCATTTATAATATTGGGGATTAATTAGAGTGCAACCATATGGAGCTAATTACGCGGGGGTGTATTCCTTACCAGAAGAAGCTCAAGTGCCCTGGTCTTCGGATCCGTGGTAAGCTCCTTTGTTATCGGGTCCTCCTTGTACCAGGCCCTGACATAGTTCCTGGTCTGCTTGTCACCACTGTATTTCTCGAAGCGGGGCGATAGGCCTTGCTCGGCACGCTCCGCGTCCTCCTTGTCCCATATAGGCTCCGCCACTCTGTAACCGCCGGGACCGAGTTTGTGTTCCCCTAAGTTCAACTCCCGCATTTCTTTCCCCCATTGACTTGATTCGGAGGTTGCACTGCTCTCGCACTTGATCTTGAACTCCTTGTACTTATCTTCGCTCATCAAAGGATATTTCTCCTTGATCTTCTCATAACTATCACCTTTATCAATCATTCTCTTCACCGCGCTTCTCCAAGTAGACAGGGCCGTGCTCATCTTCGTGAGGGCGGCACTGTTCACTTTATTCCCTGAGAGGCGTGTGTTTTCAAATTCGGCAGGGAACTTGTATCGTTCGTTCAGCTTCGTGAAGAGGAGGTTGCGCAAATTCCCTCGGTCCTTATGCCTAAGGTTCTCAGTGTTGATCGAGACGGTGCTCTGGAGAATGCACCCGAGCTGAACCGAGTACCCCTTGACTATATGTTTGGGCTCCGTTGGATTCCCGTCGGAGTCCACTTGAGTGAATTCCTCCTTGAGGGTGCGGAGCGCATTCGGGCGCCGGTCCTTCCTTTGCTTCTTCGGTTGGCTGCCATCTGTGTGTGCGCTGCCATCATCAGTGGTGGCATCCTCGGCGGCACCATCAGTGGTGTCATCCCCGACGCCACTAGGGGTTGTGTAATCAGGATCGGTGTCTTCCGCGGCGTCCTCATAGCGGTGAGGTTGTTCCTCCATCTCCAGGGACAGCTCCCAGAATTGCTTGCCGCCCGAACCACCGGCCTCATCGTTGTGGGCCATGTTTCGCTCTAAATAGGAAAAAAGTTTGGTCAAAAAGTTGGTTATTGTCAAGGAACAAGATCATGGTCTCATCATTTAGGGTTTGTCGACACCGAGGCACCCTAAAAGCCTAAGCTTTCATCATTTAAGGTTTGTCGACGCCGAGGCACCCTAAAAGCCTAAGCATACATCATTTAGGTTCTCATCGACACCGAGGCATCTGGGGCAGCCAAGTTAAGTTTTCATCATTTAGGGTTTATCGATGCCGAGGCACCCTAGGTTGGGCCTAATCACTTGGCACTAATCACTTGGCTCTATTGCCACCTATGTTGGGTTTATCATCTAGGGTTTATCGATGCTAAGGAGAATTCTAAGTTGGGCCTAATAACATGGCTCTATTGCCACCTATGGTTTAATGCAGCAAGAATACCCCGGCCCATGCATTAGTCGCAAGTATCCCATATGTCCTATTTTTTGCAAAGTCATGCTAAAATTCACGGAAAATTTTAGCATGACCTTTGCTGAAAATAGGACATATGGAGTACCCGAATTTGCCAGAACGGAAGTTAATCGACATTCCGGCAAACTCAAGGGCAACTCGGGGTACCTGCAAATTCATCACGACACAATGGTCGGAGACAAAACCCAGCAAACTAGCAAGATGATCATCATCTTTGCAAGACAGTAGCTCAAGTTTTTGACAGTAGCCTCTGAAGAAAACAGCATTGCAACATTCAAGTTCACAGGATAAAAAAATCATCCACATTCACCAACCCACATGATGTTAAAACCCACATGAGCTATAAACAGACATAAAAAACCCACATGATGTTATAACTGTATACACTGAACATGATGATACCAAATGGGAAGGAAAATTGTATCACTCTAGATTAGTGTAGCCACTATCTAACAAAACCAGAATGTTAACAAAATTACACCATGATGATACCAAATTCTTGTAGCAGTACAGTGAGTTCACAGGATAAAAAAATCATCCACATTCACCAACCCAAACTGGTGGAGATACAGCAAACCAGAACCTCCCAGGTTTCTGCCATTTTATTTTTCCCACCGTATATGTTTTTTGATTCATGTCATGGTACTTGCTGTCAAACCAAGTATTTTCTTTCTACATAATCTGGGAAGTTTCCTTCTTACTGTCTCACTATCTCACTGTCTCACTACAAAAAACTAGTATGCTTAGTTGAGACTAGTATGCTTAGTTGCATTATGACAGGAAAAAACAACAAATATTTGTGTTTTTAGTTGAGCAATGCAGCGACAGTGTGATAGGCAAGTTTCAGCTGGCAAAGTGTCACGATTCAGACAATAGAGCAGCTAAGCATAGCAAGTGGATAGTTTAGTCAGTATACTAGTACTCTTTAGAAAGCATGAGACATATATTACCTGGAGGAGACTTCGTCGGAGAGTTGCCTATGAATTGAAAATACAACGAGATCAGCAAAGGACAGTAAGATATATACTAAAATTATCATAACAAAATGCCAGCTACTGCCATGGTCAAAGAATAGATTATGATAGCTGGACAAGTACAAGTCAAACTAGATAATTTTCAGAACCGGTTTAACCACCGCAGGATAAAACAATGCATCCAAGACTAGGCTTAGACTAATATCCTCATAGCATAATCTGACATCAAGCAAATAATATAAGAACAGTGAAAATGTATGTTCACTGCAAATGAATATGGACCAAGTGTTCACATTCTTGGAGTAACAAATATTCATCTACTCATTTGTAGATACCTAGGAGTAACAAGACTGCACTTGCCAATAATGTTTTATTTATGCTTCCCAAGGACCAACTCCTAAACTGAACACAAAAACTGTGTGCACATCTGCAAGTTGTAGAAGGAAAAGGTGCAACACTAAAAAAACTATCAAACTAACAGATCCATTAATCATTATGGACTTCTTACATGTTTCATATTGTTGCATGAATCAAAATTCACTGGAATATTGTTGCATGAAGCAAAAGAGGCCCTGGGCATCCATCCAACACAACTAAACAAAGAAAATGCTGTTCCATGCTTTCACAATACAATTCTCTTTAGATTTCTTATTAAAAGACAACAAGATACTTGTCACTGAAATTTTCTTCAGATTTCACAGTACTGAATTTCAATGGGAAAAATTCTTAGTACAGTTCAATCTCAGGGAATCAAATATGAGAATCAAATATGGGTCATGCAGTTCCACTATCTGTATAAAGAACCATCGGTGGCGCTCCACTAAGAACCATGCCGCCGGCTGGTGCCGAGGATATGGGGATTGCCGTTGGGAGGAGATGGGATTGGGGTAGGGTCGCCTCACTCACCTGGTGGCTAGCGCGCCGGCGTCGGGGAGAGGCGGGCGGGTTCAGGTGGCGTGAGCAAGGAGGTTGGTCGGTGCGGCGGTCCTCGATCTACGGTGGCGGTCCTCCTCGATCTGCGGTGGCGGTCCTCTCGGCCCGAGAATCACTTGGCAGCAGCAGCTTCCCAGCCCGTCGGGGCACTCCTCCCTGGTCTGGACTGGCCATGCTGCTCGGGGACGGCGAAGGAGGTGAGGGGGGCGGCGAGGGGGACGGCGAACACGGGGGGTAGCGGGTGAGATCGATGAAGCAGGGGAGAGATTAGAGAGATTGGGAATTTAGTGTGGGGGGAAGCTTTCTAATGGCGCACCACCCCCTCGTGCGCCATAAGTACGACTATTCTAATGGCACACCACCCCTCGGTGCGCCATTAGAATTTTGTTTTAATCTAGCCCACTAGCCATATCTACAACCTAACCCTATCTACAACAGAACCCACCCACTAGCCCGACTGGTCAGCACGAAGCACACACACCAGGAGGTCCTTGGTTCGATTCCTTGGCTCCCCAATATTTTTTTATGCATTTTAAATGCTGTTTTTTTATATTTATTTGTGTTTAAATATGTTCAAACTTGTTTAAATCATAACAGTAATATTTTTTTTTATAAAAACAGTAATAATTTTTTTTAAAAATATGTTCAAATTTGTTACTTGAAAATATCATCGGCGGCGGCGGTGGAGCGGGGGAGGGTGCGGGGGGCCGGGTGCTCGTCGGCGACGGTGGAGCGGGGGAGGGTTGCGGTGGGTCGTCGGCGGCGGTGGAGCTACCGGGGGAGGGTGCTGGTGGGATCGAGATGGAGGGGGATCGAGATCGAGATGGAGGGGGAATCGAGATCGAGATGGAGGTGGATCGAGATCAAGTGTCCTCATGAATTCAAAAAGTGCCCATGAAATTTAAAAATATTCATGATATCAAAAAGTGACCATGAAATACAATCGAGAAATGAAGACTACGATTTAAATACAATCGATCTTATCTAGCTATTTGTTCACAATCTTCTTGCCCTTCTTTTTCGCAAATGGAGTTCTTCTATGGAACGGACGTCCTTTAGGTAGGGTGGTCCTGCTTCTTCTTGTGGTGTGTGCTGCTACTTCATCATCGTCGTCATGTTCGACCTTCGGGTTGCCGTACTTGTCGAAGTATTGCTCATTGGCTACTCCATCCATTCCGATGATCTTCCTTTTGCCTCTCCTCACGATAACACGATTGGGCTTTGACGGGTCGGTAATGAATAAGCATTGGTCCACTTGGGAAGCCAGTACCCATGGCTCATTTTTCGCGGTGATGTTTGCGCCCGCGGTCTTGGATTTGGCTTAGGGTATAACCATGTTGGTGAAATACCGGTCTTCTTTTAGGACGCTCTTGGCCCATCTGACACGGAACAACATGACCTTCTCTCCAGCATAGCTCAGCTCCCAGATCTCCTCGATCCTTCCATAGTATCTGTCCTTGTCGTTACCGGTGTAGGATTCCATCGTTACCCCAGAGTTCTGATAACCATCGCTCTTCATGTCCTTGTCCTCGGTGTAGAATGTGTAGCCGTTGATATCGTACGCCTCATAGGTCTTCAGGTTGTGCTCGGCGTCCTGTGACAAGGAGAATATGAGTTGTTCTTCCGCGGAAGAATCCTCATGTAAAGGGTACGACAGAAGGTTCTGCTTGAACCAACACGTGAAACATGAGTTGTGCTCTTTGAGTATATCTTTGTCCGTCCTCTGTTGGCCTCGGTCATTGTACGTCTTCTCAATAAAGGTTTTGTGCTCTACCACCCAAGGATCGACCACGTCTATGTGTTGTAGCGCGACTAGGTTTGCTCTTTCAAAGTCGGCGAGTCGACCCTCGAAGTCGACATGCATTTCGCGGCGACCCTCACGGTGACCCCATCCAGCGAGCCTGCCGAGGTGCCTGTTGACGGCAGACCAACGGGGTTCTCGATGCCTAGATAATTCATGCAGTAGGAGATGCACTCTTCGTCAGAAAGCCCCTGGCTATATGTAATGCCCTGAGACCGATGTGCCAGGTGTCGTCCAGTTATTGGTTGTTGTTGCCTTGTCATTGCTTGCGTGTCATGCATTGCATATCATGTCATCATGTGCATTTCATTTGCATACGTGTTCGTCTCATGCATCCGAGCATTTTCTCCGTTGTCCGTTTTGCATTCCGGCGCTCCGTTCTCCTCCGGTGGTCATTTCTACCTTCTTCTCGTGTGTGGGGATTAAACATTTCCGGATTGGACCGAGTCTTGCCAAGCGGCCTTGGTTTACTACCGGTAGACCGCCTGTCAATTTCGTACCATGTGTACTTCGTTTGATACTCCAACGGTTAACCGAGGGACCGAAAAGGCCTTGTGTGTGTTGCAGACCAACAGACTTCCAATTTGGCCCAAAACCCACCTAAACCTTCTCCATCATCTAGAGCGTTCGATCACGATCGCGTGGCCGCAAACCGCACCTCATTTGGACTCTCCTAGCTCCCTCTACCTATATATATGTGTTCCACTCCGAAATTCACGGTTCTTCTCCCCCCCTGAAACCCTAAAATCCTTCCCCTCGCGCCGCCGGACGCGTCCACGCGCCGCCTGGTCGCGTCCACGCGCCGCCCGGACACGTCCACGCGCCGCCCGAACATGTCCGCTCCACCGGCCACCTCACCTCCGCCAATCGCAGCGCGCCACGTCACCTCCACCGCCCCCTCGCCCAACCACAGCGTGCCATGTCAGCGCCCGCGCTGCCCCCCTTCGCCGTCAGCCCGCGAGCCCAGACCGCCAGCGTGCCATGTCCGTCCGCGGCAGTCGCAACGAACTCCGCCGCTCGCCGGCGCCGGACTCCATTGCTCACCGGAGTTGGACCTCGGCGGAGGCCACAACTCCGCCGCCTCGTCGCCGGTCTTTAACACCCCGCCGCCTGCGAGTCCGTGCCCCGCGCGCACGCTCCCCTCCTCCACCGCGCCGCTCGGCCCCGCCGTGTTCTTCGCGTCTTCGCCAGAGTGCGCCGCTCGCTGGACTTCTCCGCCGCCTCGCCGAAGTGCCCCGCCTCCACCTCGCTGCGCTGGCGCCACCCCGTCGTCGCCCGGCCCCGGATCTGGCCGGAATGGGTTCGGAGCGACCGGATCCGGCTGTCCCCACATCTCCCGGCTCTGTCCCCTCGCCGGCTCGCCGCCCAGCCTCGCCGGCGACGCGCCAGAGCCACTGCTGCCTGCCTCTCCGATCCAGGCGGGATTGGGAGAATGACGAGCCCCCGCTCGTGGGCCCCATCGCTAGGCCCCGCATCCGGCCCGTCAGGCCCAATCTTCCTCTCTCCACATCTGGGCCGAAGCCCAGGGTGAGCCTCTCCTATTCCCCGCTCGTGCAATGAATAGTTATCCAACGCTCACCTTTCAGTCCTGTTTATTTCACTAAGTCCCCAAGTTTTCCATGTCTCATATGCCCATGTTCATCGCCTCGTAACTCTGCATCCATAGCTCTGATTCATGCATATAGCATATCAAAATGTTCGTCTCAGAGAGTACATCATTTCATCTCATTGCATCATTTTCATTTGAGTTCATCTTGATGCCCGAAATGCTGTTAGAAGAGTGCTACATGAGTTAATTGTCAGATCTGCTACTCCATTTAGATATTTGTCATTTTTCCATGATTTTTGTGTGCATGATATGCCCATGAGCTCTACATATGTTTTGTTAAGGGTTTTGCCATCTTTCCAGAGGTGCAACCCATGTATTTTTGTGATGTGTGTGGTGACTAGCACAAGCTTGCAAAGTGAGGCACTTGGTAATGCTGATTTCAGGGACTTAGCATTTCCACTAAGTCCTTGACCTGTTTATCTCATTTGGCCATAGGGTCATGTTGTTTCCTAGTGATCTGTGCCTCTTTTGAGGATGATCAGGAAGGATGTCTTGTTAACCTTTTAGTGTCTCTATCCATCCATGTCTTTGTTTGCAATTATGGAGCACCCTCGCTTGAGTCAATCAAGCTCTAGTTTTGCTACTTCGTGAATCTGGGCAGATTGTCTACTTGTTAGCAATTTTGCCGAGGATGTTGTAGTTGATCCGTGCATGCTATGCTATTGTTCTTGCCATGTATAGCTTGCATAATGTGTATTCTTGATGGTTGTATGCTTAGATTGTCATGCCTTGATCTGTAGTGAGTGCATCGAGCTCGTTAACATGCCTACTTGATATCTGTTTTCAGCATGCTCCAGTTTTCACTAATTCTGTGATCTGATTATGTTTTTGCCATGTTCACGTGCTTGCAATTGTATTTTCTGATCCCTTTTGGCTCAAGGTCACTAAGGGACTTTTGTTAAGCTCATTGAGTAGCTCCATGCCATGCTTTACTTTGCCATGTTCAGGTCCTGTAGCGTGTAGTTTTGTTGCTCCAAAGAGTGCTATCTGATCTGGAATTCCAGACAAGTGTTAATTTCACTAAGTCTGAAATCTGTTTACCATATGCATTTTTCCCATGCTTGTTTGAACCTGTTAATGTATGAATTGGCCGTAGCTCAGTGCTAGACTTTTGTTAAGCATCATGACTGGATTCCTGCCATGTATTTTTTTGCCATGTTTGAGTGATGTAGCATGTTCCTCTTGTTGCATTTAGATGGCTACTTGCTGTAAATCACAGAACGTGGTCATATTTGAATTGCTTGCCATTTCCAAACCGTAACTCCGATTCCGGCGTTCTTTATATTGTTTTCAAGCGATTTCATCTCACCTTTCTAGTGGCACACTTGGATTTCCATGTTGAGGCCAGGTTCAATCTTTCCTTGTCAAATCATGCATATGCATCGCATACCGCATCCCGCATATCATACCCTATTCATGTGTTGGTTGTTTACTATCACTAGTAGAAAACGGGCCATTAGCACCGGTTCGTAAGGCCCTTTAGTGCCGGTTTCGGAACCGGCACTAACATTTCGGCACTAAAGGCCCCCCCCTTTAGTACCGGTTCAGCACGAACCGGTGCTAAACGGCAACCACGTGGCACGAGCCAGCTCTGGGGGCCGGGAGCCCTTTAGTACCGGTTGGTAACACCAACCGGTACTAAAATGTTTGGGGGATTTTTGGGATTATGATTTCTTTTTCATTTAATTTTGTGTTTTCCATTTTAATTCTTTTTCGTTTGCTGGTATTTTACGGTACTACACATTGTACACGTTATGCATATATATATATAAATAGAATTTCTAGTAGAACCAATCATATATATATATATCATCAATGTCTCACAAACCACCATATTAATTTACACATACACACATGTATAGCTATATACAATTTCTCCTACATATGCATGTTGCCTCGGAGCTAGTGGCATTAGCCTAATTGGTGCCTTCGGAGCACACAATGACAATTGGAAGTGGTTCATGACATGTTCGATGGGGGCGGTAGCGGGTAATAGTATTCTCCCTTCGGATTTATGACCTGGTCGAGCAAAAATCCCGCTATTTCCTCTTGAAGTGCTTCTACGCGCTCCTTTTCTAGGATCTTGTCCCGCACCTCTTTGAACTGTTAAGAAGGAGATCAATATGCATGTGTATTAGTTGTGTGATTAGATATCGATAATGGTGTAAAAATTGTGAATAGTGTTCTGACAAGCGTACCCATTCCTGTCTTTGAGATCTGCTCCTTTCGGACGCCATCATGCGAATGTTCTCGCAAACGCAGTATGCACATAGATTAGTCCCCTGCGCCTGCTTCAGGGCCTTTATTACGAGAATGGAATTTAATTTGATCAGATAATAATTAATCAAGCATGATAATTAAATAGATGGCAGCTAGCTAGCTAGCTAGTACTACTTAATTACTTACCTTGGATCGAAACCATTTCAGCTGTGGTTTCCATTCGCCTTCCGTGACGCTGATGAACCTTGCCCAAGCCCTGCCCGCCGACAAAGAAAATGAATAAAGGGGTTATTAAATAGTTCATATCATGAAATGACGAACTAAATAGGCCGAGATATATAGTTAATAATGATTGAAATTACCTGTTGACTATCCCATACAAGATGTTGTGGTCACTATTTGCTTTGAGTAGCGACTCCAGTATTTCAACTGTTCCGGCATCAACTTTAATGATACACAAGATCCAGTGAAATCTGCGTGCACACACGTTTGCATGTCTTAATTAAGCGGGCATATGTAAGTGAAAACATGTAGCTAGCTAGTAGGCAAAAACAGAGAATTTGTAGTACAAGAAAGTGTGACTCACTCGCAGTTGTAAGGAAGTAGTATATCTTCATTGTATTTGAGGCGCTTCAAGAACTCTAGCATGCTGTCCTCTACCTGCTTTTCATAATACTTGCTCATTTTCCATGTGTATTGATTAACGGTGTTTGGGTCAATGAACCAATGCCATAGCGTCCACCTTTTCTCATTTCATACATCTTCATCCTGCATAATACCACAGAAAAGAATATAGTGAGGATAATTACAGGTAATGATTGATCAAAAGGATCACTACAGCTAGCTTGAGACTTAAATTACAGAAAGAAATCACTTACAGACAATAGCAACTGACGATAGATTTGTCGAGTGCGTCTTGATTGTATAACTGAAACAGTTCAGAATACTCAACAGCCACAGCATTCTCATGGTAGTAATCATCCTTCTTGACATACACCATGAGGGACTCTCGATTGGATCTCTTGGTAATGTCCATGTACCATTGATGCAATTCATACATTCTCGTTGGGAGCTTCTTGACATCTTCTGGCTTGACCAAAGGTTGGCCCCGGACATATTTTCGTTTTATTTCCTCCTCTGTAATCACAAGCATGTCCTCGATCTCGAGGAGTTGTCCAACAGTGATCTTGAGTTCTTCAGCCTGCATTATATGCTCCTGGGTTATTACCACATCGCCCACCTCGGGAACGTAAACTGTTTGGCCACAATAATATTGGGCGCGCGTACTGTCACGTGTTGTCGGCACAACAAGCGGGGGGGTCGATTGCGCCGCCTGTTCTCCCAGCTGGGCAACGGTTTTCCTGCATTTTTCGACAGCTGCTTGTTGTTTGCTCGAGCTCGAGCTCGCCTCCTTCTGTAGACGTTGTCGATGTAACTTCCTGATGTGGCGCTCATAGTCTGTGTCAACAGGCTTAGGAGCTGGTGGTTGAGCCATACGAATGAAGTGGTCAACTACTTCCACAGGCACTTTCTTCCTTGGCGGCGGTGGCAGTTTCGGTCCAAAATGGGCGTCAACTTCTGCCCGCACTATGGCATTGGTTTGCTCCTCGGTCCTGTCGTAAGCCCTCACAGGAAGAGGAGTAGTGAGGTTTGGACCATATTTATATCGCTTGCCTCCGCCTGTACTTCCTGTACTATGACCTCGACTGGTACCGCTACGCACCATAGCTGTGGGGTGTTTCTTCTGCGATTGCTGAGGCGGCGGAGACGGCTGACGGGGCTGAGTTGGACGAGGAGGAGTGGCCTGAAGCTGTGCCGGACATGGAGGAGGAGTGGACGTCTGACGCTGTGTCGGACTTGGAGGAGGAGTGGCTTGACACTTTGCCGGACTTGGAGGAGGAGGAGTGGCCTCACACGTTGGTGGACTTGGAGGAGCGGGAGTTTGCTGACTCGGTGGCGGACTTCGACGAGGAGTCGGGTGACGCGGTGTCGGTGGCCTTCGAAAAATGATGCAATCCTTTCTCCATAGGATGATACGATGTTTGGCATATCCGAGTGTGTGCTCCTCATCACCTCCAGGAATGTCAAGCTCTAGCCCCGAATATTGGTCCACCACCTCATCAACCAAGACACGAGCATAGCCCGCTGGAATCGGGTTGCAATGGAAGGTTGCCTCGGGGGAATTTGAAAAAGCAACGGCGTCCGCCACCTTCATGGATATGTTTTTCATTTTGAAGTGTAGCTCATAGTTAGTGTTCTCCGTGATGTCATCCACGGGGTATCTATCCAGCACTACTGCGTCGCCCAGGGCGTAACCCACTCTGCTTCGCAGCATGGATGGGGCGGTGGTATCCAATTCTGGATCATCCGCTAGCTGCTGCAGCTGCTGAGACCCCCTTTGCTGGCTAAGTAAGTCGATCTGCTCCTGCTGCCGCTGGAATTTAGCTGCCAATTCCGCTTGACTTGCTTCTAGGCCTTGAAGGCGTTCATAGTCGAGCTTCCTTTGCTCCTCCTCCATCTTCCTCTTCTTCTCCTCCGCAATCTTCTTTCTCGCACGGGTTCTGTAGTCGGCGTTCCAGTCCGAAAACCCCTCATACCACGGAATAGCGCCCTTGCCTCGTGTTCTTCCCGGGTGTTCAGGATTTCCCAGGGCACGCGTAAGCTCGTCGTTCTCTCTGTTGGGCTGGAACACCCCCGATCGAGCCTCTTCTATTGCAACAAGTAGCGCATCGTCGTCTCCGTTCAGACATGCCTTCGTCAAAACATTGCCTGTCTTCGGGTCCAACTCCCCCCCATGCGCATAGAACCAAGTCCTGCACCTGGGGGGCCAGCTCTTACTAACCGGAGTGACACCTGCATCCTCCATCTCTTTCTCAGACTTATCCCACTTAGGCATTGCCACCGTGTAGCCACCTGGCCCCAGCTTATGGAACTTATCCTTTTTTTCGGCATTCTTCTTGTTTATTCTCGACCGTTCCTTAGCTAATTTTGAATCCTTGAATTTCACGAAATCGTCCCAATGAGCACTTTGATTCTCTAGTATCCCCTCGAATACTGGAGTCTTCCTTCCTCCCTTGACGTACTTCTCCCACGTCATTCTCTTGTGGTTCTTGAATGCAACCGCCATCTTCCTAAGAGCAGCGTCCTTGACTTTCCGCACGTCTGCTTCTGTGAAATTATCTGGTAAGGTGAAATGTTCCATGAGAGTATCCCAAAGCAGATTTTTTTGATTCTCGTCGACAAAAGTAACATCTGGACGTGGATTTGCTGGCTTTCTCCATTCTTGAAGGGAGATCGGGAGTTGGTCCTTCACAATAACTCTGCACTGACGAACGAACTTGTCCGCAATCTTCTTAGGCGCTAATGGTTCGCCATTAGGTCTGATTGCCTCGATATTGTACTTTACGCCCTCCTTCAACTTTTTGTTCGGGCCTCGTTTTGTCCTTTTGCCTGAAGATTTGCTCGATCCGGATGGCTGAAGGAAGAAAGATCGATTCGTTAATATATCTTCAACTCATTTAAAACCTGCGATGATCACCAGATTCCTTCTTATATAAATATATATACCTCGCCGGTGTTTGTTGTTTCAGGATCAACATGTTCTTCGTCGTAGTTCATGACTTCATCTTCTCGGTCGTCGCGATCGAATATCATATCACCCTCTCCGGTGTTGTTTAGAAATTCAGAGCCGTCAAAATCTTCTTCATTCTGATCATCATCTGGCCCGCGTATGATATCGAGCATGGTCTGTTCTCTCTCTCTGTCGGTATTGTCCGCCATAGCTTTTATTTAACTATGCCAAAAGAAATATAAAACAATTTAGTATAATCTCGAATAATAGATATAATCTCGAATACATCATCTCGAATAATAGATATAATCTCGAATACATCATCTCGAATAATAGATATAATATTGAATACATCACTAGCTAGCTAGCTAGCTAGCAAGCTAATAAAGATCGAATAGTACAGAGTAATCTAGGCCACTCGCGGTTCCTGAGGTGCGGGCGGTGGACACCCAAAGAGAAGGAACCATCACTGGATCATAGCTCGGGTGATCTCCCCAAAGAACCTGCCAGGTATTGGAGAACCTGACGTCCATAGCAGCCATGTAGCGATGGACGTGCTCGTCCTCCTCCCTGACACGGCGACGTACCACCTCCGGCGGGGCCGGCTCCCTCCGCACCGAAAGTGGCCCACGTGAATGCCACCAAAGGAGATGAGGGTCGACGACGGGACCCGGGGCCAGGTTCCTCACCAAGCGTCGTGCCCCTGAAGGTAGCACCTCCCAGTGCCAGCCCGGCGGAGCCTAGCCTCGGACATGGGTCCTCTGAAGCAGGACGTCGTCGCGGACGTGTCGACGGCGAGGATGCGGGCCGGGCATCGTCGACAACAAAATACTATATGCTGCAAAAGTAAAGTAACATTTTTTAAATGATGGATTGTGATGATTTCATATATGCAAATTCTAAATTTTATAACTAAAAATATCAGAAACTAAAAAAACATCGATCATCGTCTAACAATTTGAAATTAATCTAATTCATCTAGCTAGCTAAAACTAACATTTCCAAAATTTCTAACATTTCTATATAACTAACATTTCTATAACATTTGACATTATATATATTATAACTAACATTTCTACATACTATTTGACATTAATATAATCTAATTAATTAATTCATCTAACACTTTGTATGAAAAACAGAAAAAACTAAAAGCTAAAAACAGAAAAATTGTGTGTGTGTGCGCGTCTAGTGTGTGTGTGTGTGCATGTAGTGTGTGCGCTACGGTCGGCGCTGGCGCCGGCGCCGGTGTGCGCTACGATCGATTGGAGGGAGGAGAGGGGCCGGGGGAGGGGCTCACAGCGCGTGCGGGGAAGGTCGAGGCGACGGCGACGGCGAGGGCGAGGTCGATCCAAAGGCGACGGCGACAGCGAAGCGAGGGGATCGGCGACCGGGACGGCGACGGGGGTGCCGCGGAGTCGACGGGGACGACGCGACGAGGACGGGGGCGGCGACGGCGCGGGACGGGGCGGCGGCAGAGAGAAGTGGGAGATGAGAAACTGAAAAATTTCGAAGTGTTTCTTATATAGGGGACACCTTTAGTACCGGTTGGAGCCACCAACCGGTACTAAAGGCCTGTTTTGGCCAGGCCAAGCGGGGGGGAGCACCCCCCTTTAGTACCGGTTCCTGGCTCCAACCGATACTAAAGGCCCCCCCTTTAGTACCGGTTGGTGCAACGACCCGGTACTAAAGGGGGGTGCGCTGCCAGGCGAGGGGCGCAGAAGTTTAGTCCCACCTCGCTAGCCGAAGGGCGCTCACACCTGCTTATAAGCCCCGCCGCCACTGCTGTCTCGAGCTCCTCTCTAAAGCAGGCCTTCTGGGCCTACCTCTTCTACTCTTCCCTATGGGGCCTATTGGGCTTGCGGGCCTGCATCCTGGCCCAACAACAGGTTGGGTTTCTAGTCGTATGCAGGCCGCTGTGGCCCGGTAGGTGGGCTTTTTTCATTTAGTTTTTTCTTTTCTGCTTTATTTATTTTGTTTTATTTATTTTTAGTTGTTTTTTGCTGTATTTAGAGTTTCTTTGTGAATATTTTTGATAGTTTTTAGAAACTTTCAGTTAGTGCTGGTAGTTTTTAAATTTGAATAGTTTAAAATTTGAATTATTTGAAATTTGTGTGAATCACTAGTTTGTGAATAACTTAACTTTAAAAATACATTTTCCAGTGATTATTTTTTCTTATGTTTAATATTAGTGTGTTTTATCATTATATTCAATTTGGTAATGCTTAAGTTATTTAAAAATGAAATGCCTTTCTAATGGATGAGTTTTTGTCCGAAACCCTGATACTTCGAAACAGATTGTCCATTTTGTACACGAAGTGTATCCAGTTTTTGCGGTAACCCTCTCTACTTTTTTGCACATGCTATGTGGGTGAAATTATGATACCATGCCAACTTTCATCCTTTTCTGAGTTCATTTGAAATGCTTTTCAATTTCAGGGTCATTTAGCTGAGAAAATCAATAAATGCATGAAAGAATTTGCTTGCACATAAAATTTCTTCGCGTTTCAAATGCCAAAACACATAACTAGCTACCCTAACTATTACAGAGATTCCCTCCTGGGTGTGAAACACAGAAGAAAGTGATGATAGCTAAGCCGATCACATCTCAGATCTTTGGGTGTGAAACTTTTTCTTCGCGTGTGTCCCTTTGTGTCGTAGCCATGGAAAATCTTCATCATTTAACGGGATGCTCGGGTCAATATTCACTGTGAATGGAGCAATTTCATCAAACTTTTCATAATCTTCTGACTTGTCTGTCTTGTCATCCACTCCCACGATGTTTCTCTTCCCAGAAAGAACTATGTGCCGCTTTGACTCATCGTACGATGCATTCGCTTCCTTATCTTTTCTTTTTCTTGGCTTGGTAGACATGTCCTTCACATAGAAAACCTGTGCCACATCATTGGCTAGGACGAATGGTTCGTCCACATACGCAAGATTGTTGAGATCCACTGTTCTCATTCCGTACTGCGGGTCTTCCGTTACCCCGACTCGTGTCATATTGACCCATTTGCACCGAAACAAAGGGACCTTCAAACCACGTCGATAGTCAAGTTCCCATATGTCCTGTATATAACCATAATATGTTTCCTTTCCCATCTTGGTTTCTGCATCAAAGCGGACACCACTGTTTTGGTTGGTGCTCTTCTTATCTTGGGCGATCGTGTAAAATGTATTACCATTTATCTCGTACCCTTTGAAAGTCATTATATTCGAAGATGGTAACTGGGACAACAAGTACAGGTCATCTTCAATAGAGGTGTCATGCATGGTACGTGCTTGCAACCAGCTGGCGAAACTCCTGGTTTGTTCACGTGTAATCCAGTCATCAGACCGCTCCGGGTGTTTGGAGCGTAGCAAATTCTTGTGTTCATCCATATACGGAGCCACCAAGGCGGAATTCTGTAGAACTGTGTAGTGTGCTTCAGTGAGAGAATGTCCGTCCGTACATATTATTTGTTCCCCTCCTAGCGTGCCTTTTCCATCCAGTCAGCCCTTATGCCGCGATTCAGGAACACCAATCGGCTTAAGGTCAGGAATAAAGTCAATACAAAACACAATGACCTCCTCATTTTGACGGCCCTTGGAGATGCTTCCTTCTGGCCTAGCACGGTTATGAACATATTTCTTTAAGACTCCCATGAACCTCTCAAAGGGGAACATATTGTGTAGAAATACAGGACCCAAAATGTTAATCTCTTCGCACAGGTGAACTAGGACGTGCGTCATGATGTTGAAGAAGGATGGTGGGAACACCAACTCGAAACTGACAAGACATTGCACCAAATCATTCTGTAACCTTGGTATGATTTCTGGATCGATTACCTTCTGAGAGATTGCATTGAGAAATGCACATAGCTTCACAATGGCTAATCGAACGTTTTCCGGTAGAAGCCCCCTTAATGCAACCGGAAGCAGTTGCGTCATAATCATGTGGCAGTCATGAGACTTTAGGTTCTGGAACTTTTTCTCTGCCATGTTTATTATTCCCTTTATATTCGACGAGAAGCCAGACGGTACCTTAATACTGAGCAGGCATTCAAAGAAGATTTCCTTCTCTTCTTTGGTAAGAGCGTAGCTTGCATGACCCTGATGTATGCCGTCTTTTCCGTGCATACGTTGCTGGTCCTCCCGTGCCTCAGGTGTATCTTTTGTCTTCCCATACACGCCCAAGAAGCCAAGCAGGGTCACACAAAGATTCTTCGTCACGTGCATCACCTCGATTGCGGAGCGGACCTCGAGGTCTTTCCAATAGGGCAGGTCCCAAAATATAGATTTCTTCTTCCACATGGGTGCGCGTCCGTCAGCGTCATTCGGAACAGGTTGTCCACCAGGACCCTTTCCAAAGACCACCTTCAAATCCTTGACCATATCATGTACATCAGCACCAGTACGGTGGCGAGGCTTCGTCCGGTGATCTGCCTCAACTTTGAAATGCTTGCCTTTCTTTCTTACGGGATGCCTGCTCGGAAGAAATTGACGATGTCCCAGGTACACATTCTTCTTACAATTAGCCAAATATATACTATCGGTATCGTCCAAACAGTGCGTGCATGCGCGGTATCCCTTGTTTGTCTGTCCTGAAAGGTTACTGAGAGCAGGCCAATCATTGATGGTGACGAACAACAATGCCTTTAGGTCAAATTCTTCCCCCATGTGCTCATCCCACGCACGTACACCTGTTCCATTCCGCAGTTGTAAGAGTTCTTTAACTAATGGCCTTAGGTACACATCAATGTCGTTGCCCGATTGCTTAGGGCCTTGGATGAGCACCGGCATCATAATGAACTTCCGCTTCATGCACAACCAAGGGGGAAGGTTATACAAACATAGAGTCACAGGCCAGGTGCTATGGTTGCTGCTCTGCTCCCCAAAAGGATTAATGCCATCTATGCTTAGACCAAACCATACGCTCCTTGCGTCATCTTCAAACTCCTTCCCGTACTTTCTTTCGATTTTTCTCCACGGCGACCCGTCAGCGGGTACTCTCAACTTTCCGTCTTTCTTACGGTCTTCTCTGTGCCATCGCATCGCCTTGGCATGCTCTTTGTTTTGGAACAAACGTTTCAACCATGGTATTATAGGAGCATACCACATCACCTTGGCAGGAATCTTCTTCCTGGGGCGCCGGCCCTCGACATCACCAGGGTCATCACGGCAGATCTTATAGCGCAATGCACCACATACCGGGCAAGCGTTCAAATCCTCGTACTCACCGCGGTAGAGGATGCAATCATTAGGGCATGCATGTACCTTCTGCACCTCTAACCCTAGAGGGCAGACAACCTTCTTTGCTTCATACGTACTCTCGGGCAATTCGTTGTCCTTTGGAAGGATATCCTTTATCATTACCAGCAACTTTCCAAATCCCTTATCAGATACACCATTCTCTGCCTTCCATTGCAGCAATTCCAGTGTGGTGCCCAGCTTTTTCTTGTCACCTACGCAATTCGGGTACAACAATTTTTTGTGATCCTCTAACATGCGCTGCAACTTCTTCTTCTCCAAATCACTTGCGCAGTTTCTCTTTTCATCGGCAATGGCCCGACCTAGATCATCAACGGGCTCATCTGATGCCTCTTCTTCAGCTTCTTCCCGCATTGCCGGCTCAGCTTCTTCCCCCATTGTTGTATCATCGTATTCAGGGAACCCATGGCCAGGATAGCTGTCGTCGTCCTCTTCTTCTTCATTGTCTTCCATCATAACCCCTCTTTCTCCGTGCTTGGTCCAAACATTATAATGGGGCATGAAACCGGTCTTAAACAGGTGGACGTGAATGGTTCTTGACGTAGAGTAATTGTGACAATTCTTACAGCGAGCACATGGACAAGGCTTAAAACCATCCGCCCGCTTGTTTGCCTCAGCCGCAAGCAGAAAAGTACGCACGCCCTCAACGAACTGGGGAGAGCATCGGTCATCGTACATCCATTGCCGGCTCATCTTCATTACACAACACCGAATAGACCAAATTAATACAAGTTCATACACAAAGTTCATACAACACTTAAATGCAACAAACAAATAACTCTCTAGCTAAAGCATTTAAATGCAACAACAAATACGATCAAGATCGCAACTAAGGTAACAATGGATCCAACAGCATAATGATACCAAGCCTCATTATCGATGGCATATTTTCTAA
Organism: Triticum urartu; assembly: GCF_003073215.2. NCBI lineage: Eukaryota > Viridiplantae > Streptophyta > Magnoliopsida > Poales > Poaceae > Triticum > Triticum urartu. Next base: position 673,654,805 of record NC_053028.1, read on the forward strand.
TCTTTCTAATCTTCAAGCGCATTTTCTCCATCTTGATCTTGTGATCATCGATGACATCGGCAACATGCAACTCCAATTCCATCTTCTCCCCATCAATTCTTTTCAATTTTTCTTTCAAGTACTCGTTTTCTCTTTCAACTAAATTTAACCTCTCGGCAATAGGGTCGGCTGGAATTTCAGGTTCAGATACCTCCTAGAAAAAATTTCTATGTCAACTTGATGGGCATAATTTGTCATAAACACGAAATGCAACTAGTCTTAAAAGAGAATATACATACCACATCCGAATCATCACAAGGACTAGGGCCGACGGGGACGGATATCAAAACCATGGCACTATATGTATAACAAACAATGTACGGGTAAGTGCGGGCGATCGACGGTGGCTACGATGGAGATTTAGAAGGCACTAAGTAAACCACACCTACATATGCAAACAAAGTGTTATTTTTGACCTCAAATTGCATATAAATCAAATACTAGCACATATATATATATATCCTCCCAAATTACTAAACTCACAAATTAATCACTATATAAACCAATGCAAGAGCTAATCTAGCAATGAGAGATGAAAGGACAAAGTTGCTAACCTTTGTGATCATTTGAATGGATGAGGGCCTTCAAATCTTGACAAATTTTGGGCAAATTTTGTGATGAACTCGAGAGGAAGAAGGGAAGAACAGAGGAGAGGGCCGGAGAGGGGAAAGGGGGAAGAACAGAGTGCTGGTGGACGAAGGGTTTATATAGGACGACCTTTAGTACCGGTTCGTGGCACGAACCGGTACTAAAGGTGCTGGAGGGGCCCCACTCTGACAACATCCTGCCACCACTCTCATTAGTACCGGTTCGTGGCACGAACCGGTACTAATGAAAGCGGCCCAGCTAGCCGTTGGAACCGGCACTAATGTATACATTAGTGCCGGCTCAAATACAAACCGGCACTAATGTGCTTCACGATTGACCCTTTTTCTACTAGTGTATGTTGTTTGCTTATTTCCGGTGTTGCTTCTTCGGGTTGGTTCCGATAACGTCGCGTTTCTGAGGACCCGTTCGACTACATCCGTTTGTCTTCTTCATGGACTCGTTCTTCTTCCTTGCGGGATCTCAGACAAGATGACCATACCCTCGAAATCACTTCTATCTTTGATTGCTAGTTGCTCGCTCTTTTTCTATGCCTATGCTGCGATACCTACCACTTGCTTATCATGCCTCCCATATTGTTGAACCAAGCCTCTAACCCACCTTGTCCTAGCAAACCATTGATTGGCTATGTTACCGCTTTGCTCAGCCCCTCTTATAGCGTTGTTAGTTGCAGGTGAAGATTGAAGTCTGTTCCTCGTTGGAACATGGAGATGTTGTTCCTTGTTGGAACATGTTTACTTATTGGGATATCACCATATCTCTTATCTAATTAATGCACCTATATACTTGGTAAAGGGTGGAAGGCTCGGCCTTATGCCTTGTGTTTTGTTCCACTCTTGCCGCCCTAGTTTCCGTCATATCGGTGTTATGTTCCCAGATTTTGCGTTCCTTACGCGGTTGGGCTATTATGGGAACCCCTTGACAGTTCGCCTTGAGTAAAACTCATCCAGCAATGCCCAACATTGGTTTTACCATTCGCCACCTAGCCTCTTTTCCCTTGGGTTTCGCGGACTCAAGGGTCATCATTATTTTACCCCCCCCCCCCCGGGCCAGTGCTCCTCTGAGTGTTGGTCCAACCTGTCAGCTGCCGGTGACCACCAGGGGCAACTCTTGGCTGGCCTACCCGTACCTAAGACAATCTGAGTGTGCCCTGAGAAAGAGATATGTGCAGCTCCTATCGAGATTTGTCGGCACATTCGGGCGGTGTTGCTGGTTTAGTTTTAACCTGTCGAAATGTCTTGTAGAACCGGGATACCGAGTCTGATCGGAATGTCTCGGGAGGAGGTCTATTCCTTCGTTGACCGTGAGAGCTTGTCATGGGCTAAGTTGGGACACCCCTGCAGGGATTTGAATCTTCGAAAGCCATGCCCGCGGTTATGGGCAGATGGGAATTTGTTAATGTCCGGTTGTAGAAAACCTGAAGTTGACCTTAATTAAAATGCATCAACCGCGTGTGTAACCGTGATGGTCTCTTTCCGGCGGAGTCTGGGATGTGAACACGGTTGTTGGAGTTATGCTTGACGTAGGTTGTTTTAGGATCACTTCTTGATCATACTTTTATCGACCGTGTTTTGCCTTCTCTTCTCGCTCTCATTTGCGTATGTTAGCCACCATATAAGCTAATCTCTTGCTGCAGCTCCATCTCATACCTTTACCTTACCCATAAGCTTAAATAGTCTTGATCGCGAGGGTGCGAGATTGCTAAGTCTCCGTGGCTCACAGATACTTCCAAAACCAGCTAGCAGGTGCCGATGAGTCCGTGCAAATGACGCAGCCAAGCTCAGGAGGAGCTCGTTGAAGATCTTGTCCTTTGTGTTGTTTCGTTCTAATTGATCAGTAGTGGAGCCCAGTTGGGGTCGACCGGGGACCTTGTCGCATTTGGGGTTCTTCTTTTATTTTGGTTCCGTAGTCGGGCCTTGATTGTATTTGGATGTTGTAATGCTTTATTCATGTAATTGTGTGAAGTGGCGATTGTAAGCCAACTATGTATCTTTTTCCCTTATGTATTACATGGGTTGTGTGAAGATTACCTCACTTGCGACATTGCTTTCAATGCGGTTATGCCTCTAAGCCGTGCTTCGACACGTGGGAGATATAGCCGCATCGAGGGCGTTACAAGTTGGTAATCAGAGCCTTCCCCGACCTTAGGAGCCCCACTGCTTGATCATTTTTAGCAGCCGAGTTGTGTCTAGAAAAATATTTTGAGTCATTTAGGAATTATATATCGGAGAGTTTAGGAATTCTTTTTACTTCCCAGTCTCCTCATCGCTTTGGTAAGGCATCCTGACGTAGAGTTTTGACTATTCTCTTCTCAAATTTCACTAATTTTTTTTATTTTTTTTAGGATCACGCGGGTATCATGGAATCGTTCTGATGGCTTTGTGATGATAACATTGTCTTGGTGCCTCCTGTCAGGGGTTTTGTGGAAGTGTCCCGGGGAGTTGAGCTTCGAGGTGCTGTCGTCATAATTTTATCGTTGCAGTTCTGGAATACCTGAGTTTAGTACGCCGACATCGAAAATCTCTTTTATGCAGTTCGTTGGTGAGATAACCTCGACGCCACCCAGTACTGGGGCGGGGGTTCGGGAGTATTGCCATAACTCGTATAATGGATGCTTTTCGAAGGTCGAGGTAGACGATTTCCGAAGGTTTCTTGGTTATGTGTTGAAGGATGGATACAGCTAGATGTAGGATTTGCTAGCTTTGGGTGAGATATTATGCTTCCCCTGTATCCCCAACACCTGATTGCATAACTGGGAAAAATTCGGGAGTTTATAAGTGGGAATTCAAGTAGCTCTTAGGATATCTTTCCGACAGATGTATGATATGAAATTGGGGTTCGACGTCTAGTGGTCCGCCTATTCACGGTCGGTTTTATAGTGGTCTCGTTGTGTCTTAAAGAGTCCTTGGCTATGCCGACTCGGGGACGCTTCGTATGTCATGTGCACTGCCTTGTACATGATGGTGCTGTACGATCGAGCCCGTGTAGGCCCCACCACGAAAACTTCAGACGAAATTTCTATCATATGTTTGTTCTGGCTTATTCCGCAAGACAATCCTTTGTTTTTGTTTTGAGTTGTGGTATTCGAGTTGCTTCTATGACAAGTGTTGATTCCATACCTTCCCTAAGCGGTGTTCTCATTCTCCGATGTGAATACCAATCCTTCTTGATCATCAAGATTGTCTTGTCAATCCTTTTCACCGGCGTTTTTTCTCTTCAAGTGGATCCGATCATTTCAACATTAGCAAGATCAATTATCAGTTCTTCTCAACGGTGTTCGTTTCATTCTCAACAGTGTTTTACCACCCTCCTAACCTTGTTTTCTTCAAGGACACAGATTTCTTTATCAAGTATTCTTTTATTTTTTTGAAGTCTCTCCATTCTTTTCCGCCAATGTTCTTACCCAGTGGTTTCCATGAACATGTTCTACTAGTTCGTCATTCTTCATTCTTTTCTTCTCCGGTGGATTCAAATCAAGCTTTTGGTGTTGATCATACCCTTTTCCTCATTTCAATGCGTTCTCATGCCGGTGAAATTCTTAGTCATTCACTTCTCACTATTCATTTGTTCCGGCGTGCTCAAAGATTTCTCAAAAGGCTCGTCTTGTCATTCAAGATCCGTTCAACCTATTTCGAGGTTGTTTATCTCATTCAAGCCATTTAATTCAATCGGTGCATTCTCTCTTTTAATTCCCTCAACGGTGTTTCTCTTGAGTGGGCCCTAACCCACAGGTTTTTTTTCCAGGATCTTACCTGACTCTTCTTATTCTCCCGGAGTTAATCTCAAATTCTTTTCCGAATTATCATCAGTCAAATGTATTTCTCCAAGATCTTTCAAATTCTTTTCATAGTTGGCTCAACCTCTTCGCTTTTGATTTTCCCGGAGTGTCTAAATTATTCGTGGTGGTGTTTCCCGTCGTCATTCTTGGATTTTGAAGACCGAAGAAGAGTTTCTCCTTAATCTTGCTCCATTCTCCTCAAGATTCGTGATTCTAGATTGTCGCCATCCTCTCGTAATTGTTTTGATCGTGAGAATTCTTTTCACCCACCGGAGCAATTCAAGATTCTTTTCAGTTTGTTTCTCCGAAGCCCATCATCTCAGAATTTATTCATTCTCAGCTTTCAGCTATGGTTCTCCAAATCTTACCGGTGCTTCATTCAAGTGATCTTTAATCGGCTCGTGATCTCTTCGTTCTCATGTATCTAAATTCTCTCAAGCATCTTCATTCATTTGCTAATTTTTCCCGGTGTTTCTTTATCTTCTCTTCGTTCATATTCAATTCTTAAGGTGGTTCTTCCATGATTTTGTCTTCCTTTGTTCATCATATCAATTTATTCGTTGTTTCAACCCGACCGGTGGTTCATGGAAGACCTTTCAAAATTGACGCTATATCTATCTTAATCCTTTCTACGAGAATAAGTAGTATGCCAATTCCATTGCTTGTCATCAATTTTAATTGGTGAAGGTTAAGCATAATGTAATTCTTATTCTTGGTTTCAAGTGCTCATCTTTCTTTCCCGGAGTTCCGAGCTCTCGCAATTATGTAATCACAGAGATCTATCAAAAATCTTTACAAGGATTCACCTTGTGTTTTCAACTTATTTTTCCTTCCGTTTGATCATCCTTTTGGTTAACGAAATTCTTCATGGAGGCTCTACATGATGGTTCATCAAGGATTTAATTCCTTCTCGAAGTGTTCATCGAGATTCTTTTCAGAGGAGCTCAAGCTTTCTTCATATTGTAATCCGGAGTGCATTTCTGTCTACTTTATCATTGGAGGTGGTATTAGGTCATTCTTGGTAATTTGAGTTCATGTTTTCATGATTCACATGTTGTCAAGATCGGGATATTTTAAATCCATCAATCTTGTCATTGCAGCTATCTTGGGATATATTTCACCTAAAGCCTTCCCTAAGGATTGTTGCTATCTATGGTGTTTATAAATAACCCAAGCTATTCATCTATCCTCCCGGTGAAATAAGCTTCTCATCTCCTTGTTGTTATCAATCCAATATATCGTTTCCGTTAGTGGCGATTGTAAGCCAAATATGTATCTTTTTCCCTTATGTATTACATGGGTTATGTGAAGATTACCTCACTTGCGACATTGCTTTCAATGCGGTTATGCCTCTAAGCCGTGCTTCGACACATGGGAGATATAGCTGCATCGAGGGCGTTACAAGTTGGTATCGGAGCTCATAGTTTTGAGATGTTTTCCATAAGACCATATCAAGCTTATTCTTTTCGTTGTTGGTTTTCCAACCACTCCGTTCTAGCATCTGTCGCAAGCGTGCTCCCTCGAGATCTTGTTTCACTTTGTTCAGCCCATTCCATTCTTACTTTTGTTCCGGAGGCAGTGTATTGTGATTTCATCAAGTATCTTCTCATCTTATCAAGTTCTTATTTAATTCGTTTTCTTTTCAATCGGAGTGCTTTCAACCTTGTTCTTCCTTGTTCCTCTTTTCTAACAGAGTGTTTTCAGCTTCGATCATCTCCGTTGTTTTTTTTCTTTACTCAAAATGGCTTAACCTCGCAAGGTTCTTTGTTTTCACTCGTTTGTCAAAGAAGCAACTTAGTTTTACCTCTTCTCTTTCCCTTCCGTTTTCCCTCCGGTGCCATTCTGGATCTCGGGACGAGATCCTCTCGTAGTGGTGGAGTGTTGTAACGCCCCGAGACCAATGTGCCAGGTGTCGTCCAGTTATTCACTGTTGTTTCCTTGCCATTGCTTGCGTGTCATGCATTGCATATCATGTCATCATGTGCATTTCATTTGCATACGTGTTCGTCTCATGCATCCAAGCATTTTCTCCGTTGTCCGTTTTGCATTCCGGCGCTCCGTTCTCCTCCGGTGGTCATTTCTACCTTCTTCTCCTGTGTGGGGATTAAACATTTCCGGATTGGACTGAGTCTTGCCAAGCGGCCTTGGTGTACTACCGGTAGAACGCCTGTCAAGTTTCGTACCATGTGGACTTCGTTTGATACTCCAACGGTTAACCGAGGGACCGAAAAGGCCTCATGTGTCTTGCAGCCCAACACCCTTCCAATTTGGCCCAAAACCCACCTAAACCTTCTCCATCATCTAGTGCATTCGATCACGATCGCGTGGCCGCAAACCGCACCTCATTTGGACTCTCCTAGCTCCCTCTACCTATATATATGTGTTCCACTCTGAAATTCACGGTTCTTCTCCCCCCTGAAACCCTAAAATCCTTCCCCTCGCGCCGCCGGACGCGTCCACGCGCCGCCCGGACATGTCCGCTCCACCGGCCACCTCACCTCCGCCAATCGCAGCGCGCCACATCAGCTCCACCGCCCCCTCGCCCAACCATAGCGCGCCATGTCAGCGCCCGCGCCGCCCCAGTTCGCCGCCGGCCCGCGAGCCCAGATCCGTCCGCGGCAGTGGCAACAAACTTCGCCGCTCGCCGGCGCCGGACTCCGTTGCTCGCCGGAGTTGGACCTCGGCGGAGGCCACAACTCCGCCGCCTCCTCACCGGTCTTCAACACCCCGCCGCCTGCGAGTCTGTGCCCCGCGCGCACGCTCCCCTCCTCCACCGCGCCGCTCGGCCCCGCCGTGTTCTTCGCGTCATCGCCGGAGTGCGCCGCTCGCCGGAGTGCCCCGCCTCCACCTCGCTGCGCCGGTGCCACCCCGTCGTCGCCCGTCCCCGGATCTGGCCGGAATGGGTCCGGAGCGACCGGATCCGGCCGTCCCCACATCTCCCGTCGCTGTCCCCTCGCCGGCTCGCCGCCCAGCCTCGCCGGCGACGCACCAGAGCCACTGCTGTCTGCCTCTCCGATCCAGGCGGGATCGGGAGGAGAACGACGAGCCCCCGCTCGTGGGCCCCATCGCTAGGCCCCGCATCCGGCCCGTCAGGCCCAGCCTGCCTCTCTCCGCGTCTGGGCCGAAGCCCAGGGTGAGCCTCTCCTATTCCCCTCTCGTGCAATGAATAGTTATCCAACGCTCACCTTTCAGTCCTGTTTATTTCACTAACTCCCCGAGTTTTCCATGTCTCATATGCCCATGTTCATCGCCTCGTAACTCTGCATCCATAGCTCTGATTCATGTATATAGCGTATCAAAATGTTCGTCTCAGAGAGTACATCATTTCATCTCATTGCATCATTTTAATTTGAGTTCATCTTGATGCCCGAAATGCTGTTAGAAGAGTGCTACATGAGTTAATTGTCAGATCTGCTGCTCCATTTAGATATTTGTCATTTTTTCCATGATTTTTGTGTGCATGATATGCCCATGAGCTCTACATATGTTGTTAAGGGTTTTGCCATCTTTCCAGAGGTGCAACCCATGTATTTTTTTGATGTGTGTGGTGACTAGCACAAGCTTGAAAAGTGAGGCACTTGGTAATGCTGATTTCAGGGACTTAGCATTTCCACTAAGTCCTTGACCTATTTATCTCATTTGGCCATAGGGTCATGTTGTTTCCTAGTGATCCGTGCCTCTTTTGAGGATGATCAGTAAGGATGTTTTGTTAACCTTTTAGTGCTCTATCCATCCATGTCTTTGTTTGCAATTATGGAGCACCCTAGCTTGAGTCAATCGAGCTCTACTTTTGCTACTTCGTGAATCTTGGCAGATTGTCTAGTTGTTAGCGATTTTTCCGAGGATGTTGTAGTTGATCCGTTCAGGCTATGCTATCGTTCTTGCCATGTCTAGCTTGCATAATGTGTATTCTTAATGGTTGTATGCTTAGATTTTCATGCCTTGCTCTGTAGTGAGTGCATCGAGCTCGTTAACATGCCTACTTGATATATATTTTCAGCATGCTCCAGTTTTCACTAAGTCTGTGATCTGATTATGTTTTTGCCATGTTCACATGCTTGCAATTGTATGTTCTGATCCCTTTTGGCTCAAGGTCACTAAGGGACTTTTGTTAAGCTCTTTGAGTAGCTCCATGTCATGCTTTACTTTGCCATGTTCAGGTCCTGTAGCGTGTAGTTTTGTTGCTCCAATGAGTGCTATCTGATCTGGAATTCCAGACAAGTGTTAATTTCACTAAGTCTGAAATCTGTTTACCATATGCATTTTTGCCATGCTTTTTTGAACCTGTTAATGTATGAATTGGCCGTAGCTCAGTGCTAGACTTTTGTTAAGCATCATGAATGGATTCCTGCCATGTATTTTACTGCCATGTTTGAGTGCTTTAGCATGTTCCTTTTGTTGTATTTAGATGGCTACTTGCTGTAAATCACAGAACGTGGTCATATTTGAATTGCTTGCCATTTCCAAACCGTAACTCCAATTCCGGCGTTCTTTATATAGTTTTCAAGCGATTTCATCTCACCTTTCCAGTGGCACACTTGGATTTCCAAGTTGAGGCCAGGTTCAATCATTCCTTGTCAAATCATGCATATGCATCGCATACCGCATCCCGCATATCATACCATGTTCATGTGTTGGTTGTTTACTATGTTGTTTGCTTATTTCCGGTGTTGCTTCTTCCTGTTGGTTCCGATAACGTCGTGTTTCTGAGGACCCGTTCGACTACGTCCGTGTGTCTTCTTGATGGACTCGTTCTTCTTCCTTGCGGGATCTTAGGCAAGATGACCATACCCTCGAAATCACTTCTATCTTTGCTTGCTAGTTGCTCGCTATTTTGCTATGCCTATGCTGCGATACCTACCACTTGCTTATCATGCCTCCCATATTGTTGAACCAAGCCTCTAACCCACCTTGTCCTAGCAAACCGTTGATTGGCTATGTTACCGCTTTGCTCAACCCCTCTTGTAGCGTTGTTAGTTGCAGGTGAAGATTGAAGTCTGTTCCTTGTTGGATCATGGAGATGTTGTTCCTTGTTGGAACATGTTTACTTGTTGGGATATCACCATATCTCTTATCTAATTAATGCACCTATATACTTGGTAAAGGGTGGAAGGCTCGGCCTTATGCCTGGTGTTTTGTTCCACTCTTGCCGCCCTAGTTTCCGTCATATCGGTGTTATGTTCCCGGATTTTGCGTTCCTTACGCAGTTGGGCTATTATGGGAACCCCTTGACAGTTCGCCTTGAGTAAAATTCATCCAGCAATGCCCAACATTGGTTTTACCATTCGCCACGTAGCCTCTTTTTCCCTTGGGTTTCGCGGACTCAAGGGTCATCTTAGTTTACCCCCCCCCCCCCGGGGCCAGTGCTCCTCTGAGTGTTGGTCCAACCTGTCAGCTGCCGGTGACCACCAGGGGCAACTCTGGGCTGGCTTACTAGTACCTAAGACAATCTAAGTGTGCCCTGAGAAAGAGATATGTGCAGCTCCTATCAGGATTTGTCGGCACATTCGGGCGGTGTTGCTGGTTTAGTTTTACCCTGTCGAAATGTCTTGTAGAACTAGGATACCGAGTCTGATCGGAATGTCTCAGGAGGAGGTCTATTCCTTCGTTTACCGTGAGAGGTTGTCATGGGCTAAGTTGGGACACCCCTGCAGGGATTTGAACTTTTGAAAGCCGTGCCCGCGGTTATGGGCAGATGGGAATTTGTTAATGTCCGGTTGTAGAAAACCTGAAGTTGACCTTAATTAAAATGCATCACCCGCGTGTGTAACCGTGATGGTCTCTTTTCGGTGGAGTCTGGGAAGTGAACACGGTTGTTGGAGTTATGCTTGACGTAGGTTGTTTTAGGATCACTTCTTGATCATACTTTTATCGACCATGCTTTGCCTTCTCTTCTCGCTCTCATTTGCGTATGTTAGCCACCATATATGCTAGTCGCTTGCTGCAGCTCCATCTCATACCTTTACCTTACCCATAAGCTTAAATAGTCTTGATCACGAGGGTGCGAGATTGCTGAGTCTCCGTGGCTCACAGATACTTCCAAAACCAGCTTGCAGGTGCCGATGAGTCCGTGCAGATGACGCAACCAAGCTCAGGAGGAGCTCGTTGAAGATCTTGTCCTTTGTGTTGTTTCGTTCTAGTTGATCAGTAGTGGAGCCCAGTTGGGGTCGATCGAGGACCTTGTCGCATTTGGGGTTCTTCTTTTATTTTGGTTCCGTAGTTGGGCCTTGATTGTATTTGGATGTTGTAATGCTTTATTCATGTAATTGTGTGAAGTGGCGATTGTAAGCCAACTATGTATCTTTTTCCCTTATGTATTACATGGGTTGTGTGAAGATTACCTCACTTGCGACATTGCTTTCAATGCGGTTATGCCTCTAAGCCGTGCTTCGACACGTGGGAGATATAGCCGCATCGAGGGCGTTACACTATACTTCCCTCTGGACGTGACATGTTGCGAACGTATCCTTTGATGACACCATTCATCCTTTCGAATGGCATCATGATGTGCAGGAACGTCGGCCCGAGTTGGATGATATCTTCCACGATATGCACCAGCAGATGCACCATAACGTCAAAGAATGCGGGCGGGAAGTACATCTCAAGCTCGCATAGTATCACCACGGTCTCTTCCTGTAGCCTTCTGAGTTGCCTCACGCCAATCGACTTCCGAGAGATGACGTCGAAAAAGTTGCATAGGCCAAACAGCGTTTCACGGACGTGCGCGTCCATGATCCCATGGATTGCAACTGGAAGTATCTGCGTCATCAGCACGTGACAGTCGTGAGACTTCATCCCGCTGAACTTCTGATTCGCTGGGTCTAGCTATCTGATTATCTTCCCCGCGTAACCGTACGGAAGTTTTACTCCTAGGAGGCAGGTGAAAAACTTCTCGATCTCCTCCTGACTTAGAGTGAAGGACGCGGGAGGGTAGTCATTTCCGGTCTTCTTGGCCTTTTTGCCTTTGCGACGACTTTTTGTGTCCTGCTTCGCCTCATCATCATCATCATCATTAGCGTGAAGCTCCTGCCTGATGCCCATTGATTTCAAGTCTTCCCTTGCTTTCGGCCCATCTTTGGTCCTCTCTGGCATGTTGAGCAGGGTACCAAGCAGACTCTCGCACATGTTCTTCGTGATATGCATGACATCAAGGCTGTGAGGCACATGGTGGATCTTCCAATACGGCAAGTCCCAGAAAACAGACCTCGGTTTCCATACCTTCAGCAGCGGCTCTGGCACCTTTCGCTTCTTTCCCGGCTCTGGCGCCTTTTGCTTCTTTCCCGGCAGTGGGCAGTCTTTCCAATTTTTCAACAGCTCGTCTATTTCCTCGCCGCTCCTCGTACACGCGCGTTTTCGGGGTTCGGCTTCACCATCGAACAAATCCTTGCATTTCATCCACGGGTCATCATCGTGAAGCCACCTTTGATGTCCCATGAACACGGTTTTCGAAGACCCGGGATCTCTATCTAGCTGGCGATACGTTGTGTCATCCATGCACCTTAAGCATCCAGAAAATCCGTGGACTAACTGTCCCGCGAGATATCCGTAACCGAGATAGTCGTGCACCGTCGTGAGCAGTGCGGCTCTCATAGGGAAATATTCTTTCTCTGCGGTGTCCCACGTATTGGCTGGCGTTTTCCACAGCGTGTCTAGCTCCTCCTTCAGCAGCCCCAGATACAGATTGATGTCGTTCCCTGGTTGTTTCGGCCCTTCAGTTAGCATACTCATGTGAATGTACTTCCTCTTCATGCACAACCAGGGGGGAAGGTTGTACATCCACACAAACACAGGCCAGGTGCTATGTCTGCTTCTCTGGCTGCCAAACGGATTGACTCCATCGATGCTCACGCCCAGCACGATGTTCCTTGGATCCTTCCCAAATTATGGGTATTCGAAGTTCAAAACTTGCCACTGGCTCGCATCCTTAGGGTGACTCAGCATCTTGTCTTTTTTATTTATCTCCGGATCATTTCCGTCATCTTCCCGCTTCTTCTCCTCCCTATCCGTGTGCCAACGCAGGAGCTTTGCTACCTTAGGGTCCACGAAATACCGCTGCAGACGAGGAGTGATCGGAAAGTACCACACCGATTTTCGAGGAGCTTTCTTCCTCTTCTTGTATCGAGTGACGCCGCACACCAGACATATGGTAGACTCCGTGTGCTCGTCCCGATAAATGATACAATTGTTCATGCACACATGGTATTTCACGTGCGGTAAATCCAGAGGACACACGATTTTCTTCGCCTCCTCGAAACTGGTCGGGCACTTGTTCCCCTTGGGAAGACGTTCGTGCCAGAATGACATGTTCTCGTCGAAGCATGCGTCGGTCATTTTGTGTTTTACCTTCATCTCCAGAGCCATGAGCGTTACTTTTAGGCGGGTATCCTCGGGCCTGCATCCTTCATACAATGGAGTAACCGCGTCTATCTCCAGTTGATCCAGCTTGGCTTTCTCTCGGGCGGCAGCTCTTGCGTTATCCGTCTGCTTGAAAAGCAGCTCTTGAATATGAGGGTCCTGCACACAGCCTCCATCATCGTCTGCTCCGGCATCTTCACCTTCATGATCATGCCCTTCGTCTTGGTCTTCCTCATCATCATGTACGACATCTTCTACATGATGACTGTGTACAGCATCACCGTCATGATCATGTCCTGGAGATTCTTCGTCTTCTCGCCCGCCCTCGCCGTAGTGGTACTTGTCTTGTTGCCCTTCCTCATTTCTTGCCCGGCCCCCATGGATGACTTCATAGTCATCTTCATCACCTTGCCACCGATAGCCATCCATGAAACCACGCAATAGCAGGTGGTCCCGCACCTGCCCGGAATCCGGGTCCGCAATAAGGCTCTTCAGCTTGCATCTTCGACACGGACATCTTATCTTCGTCTCGTTCTTTTGAAGCATCTCGGCCTTCGGGGAGCTCAAACACCTATTCACGATGCCTTCAGTCATCGTGCGGACCATGGTCGCCTGCGGGGTAGAGAAAAACGATATCTTAGAACCAAGAAAAAATTTGGCATGACCCTCCCTAAAAATAGGACCAAAAAGAATGCATAGTGCCAAAATTCTCACCGAAACGGAAATGAATCAAAACATTCCGGCAAAATATTGGGAACTATCGCATTGCAAATACCGGTACCTTCAAACACAAACATATATGCAACACCACAAACATACATAGATCTAGCTAGGCCACAAAAAGTGCATGTGCACGTTGTTGGAGCGAGCTAGGGAGAAAAACAGTAGATCTACATCATGAAGATAGCTTTCCCCTTACTTACCTATCAAAAAAAGGTAATTTCACCACTTAATTTTGATGAATCTATGGTGGAAATGAGGTAAGGAGGAGGAGGCAGCCGAAAGCTTGGAGAAGGAGGTGGAGGGAATGAAGTGGGGAAAGTGAGTGGGTAGGTGTGGGGCTGCCCAAAATATCTTGTTGGGGTCCCAGAATACTAATGGCGCACCACCAGCAAATGCGCCATTAGTAACCCTAGTTACTAATGGCGCACCTGCAGGTGGTGCGCCATTAGTAGTTTTGCAAAAAAGTATAAATAAATATATATATATACTAATGGCGCACCGGGTAATAGTGCGCCATTACTAGTGTAAACTAGTAATGGCGCACTATGAAACGGTGCGCCATTAGTAGTTTTGCAAAAAAAAGAATAAAAAAATTACAGTAATGGCGCACTGTTTGCCTGGTGCGCCATTACTAGTTAGAACTAGTAATGGCGCACTTCGACCTGATGCGCCATTAGTTTGTATGGAAAAATGGAAAAAAAATTAATATTAGTGGCGCACCCTGTTTCTGGTGCGCCATTAGTGTCTTCCACACTAATGGCGCATCACCAACCGGTGCGCCATTAGTATATAGTAGTGGCGCACTCCTTCCATGGTGCGCCATTAGTATCAATCCTATCTATAGACCTTTTCCTAGTAGTGGTAAGAAAGCCACCCGGTCGGATAAACGACCCCATAGCCAGCATAAAGTGGCAAGTGGCGCCGCACTCAAGCCGGCACGCGATCCACTCAAGGATTCGCATCAAAAAGATGGCCCAGCTAGATCTATTTATGGGCCAAGAAAGCAAGCTCTCGTAAGCAATGCAACAAAACCAGTATCCGAACATCACGGCACACCCAAATACAGGGGTGCCGCACACCCCCTATGTTTCACCGATGAGGTCCTGGATTATGAATTTCCAGCGGGATTCAAACCCGTAAACATAGAGGCATACGACGGAACAACAGACCCTGGAGTCTGGATCGAGGATTATATCCTCCACATACATATGGCCAAAGGAGATGACCTCCACGCAATAAAATACTTACCCCTCAAGCTTAAAGGGCCAGCCCGGCATTGGCTTAAAAGCCTTCCTGAAAACACAATTGGAAGTCGGGAAGAGCTCGAGGATGCTTTCCAAGCAAATTTTCAAGGGACCTATGTCCGCCCTCCGGATGCAGACGATCTCAGTCACATAACTCAACAGCCTAGAGAGTCAGCTCGGCAATTCTGGAACAGATTTCTTACTAAAAAGAATCAGATAGTCGACTGTCCGAACGCTGAAGCCTTAGCAGCTTTTAGGCATAACGTTCGAGATGAATAGCTCGCCAGACACCTCGGCCAAGAAAAGCCAAGAACAATGGCCGCATTAACAAGCCTCATGACCCACTTTTTCACAGGAGAGGACAGCTGGTTGGCAAGATGTAGCACCAGCGACCCAAGTACATCCGAAACTAGGGATGGAAACGGAAAACCGCGACGCAACAAGGACCGTCGCCGGACTAAGGAAAATAGTCCGAAGAGCACGGCAGTCAATGCCGGATTCAACAGCTCGCGGCAGAATCAGAAAAAGCCGCCCCTCAAGGATAACAGGGACGAGCTATCCAACCTAAACAAAATCTTGGACAGGATATGTCAAATACACAGTACTCCCGGGAAGCCTGCTAACCATACCCACAGAGATTGTTGGGTCTTCAAACAATCCGGCAGACTCAACACCGAACACAAGGGGCTCGACACACCAAGCGAAGACGATGACGAACCCCAAAAGCAAAGCACCAGGAAACAAAAGAATTTTCCACAAGAAGTAAAAACAGTAAACTTACTTCACATAATAAAACGTGCGGCACCCATAAAGGCACACGCCATACGGCCTATCCCAAAGGAGTCTCGCCACTGGTTGTCAAAACCAATCATATTCGATCATCTGGATTACTCTAGAAGTATCAGGAACGCAGGCTGGACTGCCTTGGTACTCGATCCAATAATTGGCGGACTCCAATTTACAAATGTCCTGATGGACGACAGCAGTGGTTTAAACCTGATATATCAGGACACAATCCGCCACATGGGGATAGACCAAACAAGAATTTGCCACAGCAAAACCTCCTTTCAAGGGGTAACGCCAGGTCCGGATACCCATTGCATGGGTTTTCTCCGGCTTGAAGTTATATTCGGCTCCCCCGATAACTTCCGCCGCGAAAAGCTAACTTTCCACATCGTACCATTCTCAAGTCGCTATCAAGCACTGCTGGGACGCGAAGCTTTCGCCCGCTTTAACGCAATACTGCATTATGCATCTCTTACGCTCAAGATGCCCGGTCCACGAGGCATCATCTCATTAAAGGGAAAACATTGAGTGCGCCCCCCGATTGTGCGGCTGCCTTAACAGCCCCACAATAAAATGGCTGCATCAGCCAAAACATCTAAACAGGTCGTTAAGACCACGGACACGGCTAGACGAGTCCGGTATAAACATATAACTGATAAAGGCTTAATAGACGTATACTCCTACACTAGGGGCTCAGCGCATATAAAATAAGAGAAAATCAAGCTCAATTTTACCCATTTCAATTTATACTTTGTTTATTTAGTATAACTTCTGTTCGGCACGACCTTTTTTCAACTAAGTACCTCTCTTTTACAGATGAACATCGTGCTGCACCCGTCCAGGGTACGGCACAACGGAGACACAGGCGCAGACGTGCAGCAGGGACCCGTTCCAAGGATTCTTTTCAGATTAAGACCCTGCGTAAACCATTTTTACTGTCTCTTGTTGATACACATCCCCTAGTTTTCTCTGGTATAACCAAGGAGGAGGCTCGTGTCTTGGCATGGGGCCACGTCAGTATTTTTGCGCGTACCTGGATACTAGGGGCTTATAACTAAAGGGCGTTGTCTCGCCCGCCCTCATAAAGACCAAATATCTTAGGGAGTGTTCGGCATCGCGAGTTTGGCCTTATATGCATCAGCTCTGAGTCATGTCTTTGGTCAAATGTTGGGTTGCCCGGCTCCTGCGTTTGGCTGCCTTACGTTCCGCTCTATCGGCTAAGGCGGCACCAGGAGAACTACTGCGATTGTGCCCCGGTTCAGCTAGGCGAGCACCTCAGTAGAGAAAGCCAAAAACTGACTGTCATGATATAGCGTGAGACTGGTCAACCACTCAATGACTCACCGGAATCTATAGGATTCCTCCGCATTAACGAAGGGCCGTTTCCCGGCCAGGCACATACGCGCCCCGAATTCGGGCGAGCACAGTCGCCACCAGGGGCTATCTAAGTAGCCTCACTGTCAAGCTCCTATGGCTGAGTGAAAGTGATAAAGCATTATAGTCTAATTGCCTAGCTCGCTGCGCTATCACCTCCTTTGTAGGACCAAGACGTTGGATGAAGTGTGAAAATGCGCCTTCTGCGAACACCCCCGCATTATTTGCGTGGGGGCGACTGCCATTTTTCAGATTTTATATATTTTAAACGGCCGCACAGGAGGTGTTACAAATACTTGAAGGCACAAGTATAAAAAGCTTCTACAATTTATCAAAATATTGTTTTACAATAACACATGCTATTCGAACATAGCATCCTTCGAGCACTGCGTCTCTATTACACGAGCGCCTTGCAGAACTTTTGGAAATAGTGCTCAGCAGGTACTCGGCTTCCGTCCGTATCTCGGGATGCAACAACGGTGGTCTCCATCTCCGCCCAGTATGTCTTGACACGGGCAAAGGCCATCCGTGCACCCTCTATGCATGCTGACCTCTTTATTACATTAATACGCGGCACCGCACCAAGGAACTGCTGCACCAAGCTGAAATAACTTTTCGGCTCCGATCTCTCCGGCCACAGGTGACTCATGACGCACTTCATGGCGAGTCCGGACAACCTATTCAGTTCGGCCCATTCGGCCAGACGATCGGCCACTGACAATGGACGCTCTGGATTGTGGAACTGTGACTAGAAAAGCTTTTCCACTTCGCGATCTTCTTCATCTCGAAAGTGTTCGGTCGCATCAGCAGCACTCGCTGCCAAATCCAGATAGGTGTCCGCCGTACTCCACAACCGGTCTAACAGAGCATGCTTAGGATCACAAAACTTTCGCCGCAGCATAAAGGGCTTTCCAGATGTGATCTCTCCAGCCTGACGCAGCTCCTCCTTCGCAGCTCTCATCACAGAGCGAGCATCCTTGGCATCGGCAACGGCCTTCTCCAAGTCCGTCTGTTCCGCCCGGTCTTCTTTTTCAAGAAGCTTGCAACGGTCAGCAGCGCTCTTTAGCTTCACGGCCATCTCTTTCTTGCTTCGGCAGTGAGCAGCCTGTTCGTCTATCAGCTCTTCAAGGGCCTTCTCGGCAGCCGCATCACTTTTTCTGGCTTGTTCCTTGGCTCGGGCAAGTTCCGCTCGAAGACTCTCGACGGCGGCTGCACCATCTGCATCAAGCACACACATAGTAAGATACTGGCATAAGCTCCTCTTACTAGGTGCCACCGGAGGGATTAAATACCTTGTGCCTCGTCAAGCCGCTTGTTAACAAGCACGATGTCGGCATCTGCCACGTCAAGTTGCCGCTTTAGCTCGGCAAATTCATCAATCCGGCTTGATTCCGGACACTTCGCCACCTACATACAAAGGCGGCATTTTAAGACCTGGGATTATGATCCTCTGCGCACCGTCACTTTTTACAACGCATAGAGTCTCAGGGGCTACTATCTACACAGGGCGCATCTTATTTATGCGCAACTGTCAAAAGGGTGCGTTATTCCGCATACCTCAAAATTCGTCAGTAAACTCCTGACGGCCTCGTGCAATCCGCTTTCCATGGACGAAATCCTTTCAATCACCGTGCCCATCAATGCACGGTGCTCCTCTGAGATAGATGCTCGCCCTAGCAGATTCTTCAGCTCCTCCGACCGCGCGCCGGACGGTGCCGGACTCGTCCTATGGCCTCTTTCGAAGGCCGGACGCGGAGAACCTTGGGGGCCATCCAGCTAACTTCTGCCCCTGCCGGATTCGGAGAAACCCTCCGCGACGATACCTCAGGGTCGCCCGCCTCACTAGGCGGTATGGTAGGGGGAGGCGTTCCGCTCTCCATCATCTCCGGAAGAAGGTCCCCCGAAGACGAGCTCTGCTGAGAAGGGCTGAGGTCCGAGCTACAAGGTAAAATTTCGGTTACTCTTCTCAGATATAAAGCAAGGATTTCTCTCATCTCTCAAAAAGAAAATCTTTCTCTACTTACGGCTCGCTGGAGGGCTGATCCCCTTGAAGGCATAATTCGGCCGAGGTACCCCCCGGTGTAGGACCCTCTGACGAGGATTTTTTCCCCCGCTTTGAGGCCATGGTATCCGGTTCTTCAGAGGCGGTCCTCTTCTTCCCCTGAGGAGAGGAATTTTCGGTTCCTCCCTTCTGAACAGCCTCCTTTGAGGAGGCCGTAGTTTCCTTGTCCCCTCCCTTGCTTTCCTCCAAAGGCACAATGTTCAACATCCTGACTAGCACGGGATCCGGCCTGGTCTCGGGGAGGGGAGCCGGACACCTGATCAGCTTTGCTTTCGCTATCCACTCGTGTTTAAAAGGACAACTCTTTTAGGGGAAAGTTTATGACAAACATACGGATAGCGAGTCCGGGCACAAGGCTACTTACTTGAGTATCCGGGCGATTGCAGCTCAGACCTGTGTCCTCGGTCAAAACCGGGCACATTGCTTGTGATCCGAAGAACAGTTTGTACATCAACACGGGCGTTGTGCCCATAAAATGCTGGAGAGCTCGCGGTCCCTCCGGATTAAACTCCCACAGGCGAAGGGAGCGATGTTTGTCGGGCAGGGTTCGGTGGAACAGCATTACTTGAGTCACTTTGACCAGGCTGAGGTCTCTTTCTAAGAGATCCCTGATGCGGCCCTGCAACAAAGGCACGTCCTTGGATGGCCCCCAGTCTAGGCCTTTATTGACCCATGACCCTAGCTGCTTTGGGGGACCCGAGCGAAAGGCAGGCGGTGCCACCCACTTGGTGCCCCTGGGAGCAGTGATATAGAACCACTCTCGTTGCCATAAGCCGAGCTCCTCTTGAAAAGGGCCCTCGGGCCATGGAGAATCAGCATTCTTGCTTATAACAGCGCCTCCGCACTCTTCGTGCCGTCCCTCGATCATCTTCGGCTCTACTTTAAAGGTCTTGAGCCATAGTCCAAAGTGAGGAGTAACATGGACGAATGCTTCACACACGATGATGAATGAGGAAATATGGAGGATGGATTCCGGAGCTAAGTCGTGAAATTCCAGCCCATAATAGAACATTAGCCCCCTCACGAAGGGATCCATCGGGAAGCCTAACCCCCGAAGGAAGTGAGACATGAATACCACTCTCTCACCGGGCTGGGGACTGGGAATAGCCTGCCCTTGAGCAGGCAGCCTATGCGACATTTCGCAGGTCAAGAACTTGGCCTCTCTCAACTTTAGCACATCCTCCTCCGTGACGGAGGAGGGCATCCATCGGCCTTGAAGGTCGGAACCGGACATTGTCGAAGGTCTGAAGCGCCTGAAATCTGGAGCCTAGGGTGTTGGAACTTGAGGCGACGGGCGAACTCATTTGAGATTGAAAGAAAGGAGTAAGGCCTTGGTCTCTTTATAAGAGGTTGAATACCAAGAGCCCTCCCTGTAACCGTTTGGGACTCGCCTTTAATCGAGAAAACATGCTAACGGGCACAATTGGGTTACCCACGTCCGTATTGACGAGAATCCCATAAATAAAGGGGACACGATCTCTGCTTTGACAAGACGTGCCAGCGAAATCGCCTCGCAAAATGCACTGAAGTGGGGAAGTAAAAACAATTCGAATAAAGGCTTGGCCGTGGTGTGATGACACGCTGCGGAATACGTCAGCAGATTAGATTTGTGTAAATATTATTTTCTCTATGGCAATATGTGGAAAGTTATTTTGCAGAGCCGGACACTATCCTTAGTGTTAAAAATCTTCTATGAAGTACTTGGAGGAGGAACCCGCCTTGCAATGCCGAAGACAATCTGCGCGCCGGACTCGTCGTCATTGAAGCCTGGTTCAGGGGCTACTGAGGGAGTCCTGGATTAGGGGGTTTCCGGATGGCTGGACTATACCATCAGCCGGACTCCTGGACTATGAAGATACAAGATTGAAGACTTCGTCCCGTGTCCGGATGGGACTTTCCTTGGCGTGGAAGGCAAGCTTGGCGATGCGGATATTTAGATCTCCTACCATTGTAACTGACTTTGTGTAACCCTAACCCTCTCCGTGTCTATATAAACCGGAGGGTTTTAGTCCGTAGGACAACATACAACAATCATACCATAGGCTAGCTTCTAGGGTTTTAGCCTCCTTGATCTCGTGGTAGATCTACTCTTGTACTACCCATATCATCAATATTAATCAAGCAGGACATAGGGTTTTACCTCCATCAAGAGGGCCCGAACCTGGGTAAAACATTGTGTCCCTTGTCTCCTGTTACCATCCGCCTAGACGCACAGTTCGGGACCCCCTACCCGAGATCCGCCGGTTTTGACACCGACAGTTATCTATTTAGTTATGAATTTAGCTAGGTTTCAAAATTAGCTGAATTTATATGCAAATTTGAACTGGACATGTGATATGTGGATATGTCATGTTTTGGACATGTCATGTTTGGAATTTCAACATGTCATTTGGACATGTGATGTTTTGGTTCAATTTTGGTAAATGATCCGAGTGGCCTATGTTACGCCGGAATGTTGATTCATTTCCGTTCCGGTGAATTTCAGGCGCTCGATATGTCCATTTTTTAGCAAAGGTCATGCCGAAATTTCCCGTGAATAAAGGCATGATTTGTGCTACATAGTTGGCATATCGAGTGCTGGCACATAGATTTCTTTTTTATGTCATTTCTCATTTATTCATACTTTTAGAAATAAATGAGGACACTTAATCATAGGAAACATGTCGAACAACGAAGAAACTGGGCCTTCTGACCAAGATGCAGACGAGATGGATTATCAGGGTGAACAACACTTCCTCGACTATTTGACTGCTAAGCAAGGTTTGAAGGTCCGCCTCAATGATGGTATTGAGGCCGACATCGACACCGACGGCGCCGGCACCGATGGCGGCGCCGAGACCGGTGGGGAAGGTACCGACGGGGAAGATACCAACGGGGAAGGTACCGGCACTGATGCCGCTACCGAAAAGACGAAGCATAAGAAGCAGAGGATACGAAAACATAACAAACTAGGGATTGGACGACTTGTGATCACAAAGATGGCACCTGGCAAGTTTGAGCCGTTAGAGCGGGAAAAACCTCGCAAGTGCTATGGCAACCAAGTAGGATGCATCCTACAGGAATGCACGAGCATCAACGATGATGACTTAAGGAGTAAAGAACATTTGACGCAGTTGCTCCTAACAAAGTTGCACAAGAGATTCAAGTTCCCCGACCGGGATGATAACATAGAACAACTGTGGGATGATCCGAAGATGAAAAAGATTAACAATCACGCCATGGGCATGCTCAGCAATGATTTGGCCTCCTAGAAAGGGAGGGTGAAAGAGCTATTAAGGCTGAGGAACCCCTATCCAAGATTCTGGAGGAAAATCCGACACTTACGGAAGAGGAGTTCAAAAAGTTCAAGGACACTTGCGCTACCGAGGTAGCCAAGGCTAAGGATACGAAATTCAAGAGCCTTCAGCAAAGGAACACGGGGAAGCATTGCCTCGGAAGCCGTGGCTACCTCGGTAAAAGGCCCATATGGGTTAAGGAGGACGCGGAACATGAAGCCGCGGGTCTCCCAGACCCCTTCGTGAAGTTCACCAACCCCTTGGAGCGTGACTTCATCAGGGCCCACTACAAGTGGGACAAGGAGAAAAAGGTTTTTTACACGGACCAAATAAGGAGGAAATTGGTTAGACTATTGGAGAAGCAACACCAGCTTGCAGCCGAAAGCCCTACTTCTCCGATGAGGCCCAAGTGGGACACCCCTATCAACCGGGCCTTGAACGAACTTAAGGGACTCCCTTTGGAGCAGCAGCCGCAATATGGTCGTGTGCACGGCGCTGGAGACGGCGCCACGTGGAAGGTGTTTTACAACAAGGGCCCGGAGGCCAAGAAGCAGAAAAAGAAGTTTAGTCAGGGGGACATCGATGCGAAGGTGAAGCTTGCGGTCGAGAAAAAAGTAGCTGAGGACGCGAAAAAAGTAGCCGAGGACAAATATGAGTTGCTACAGTAGGCAGTCAATGCAGCTGTAACTGCCTGCAGAAATGATTTCGCTACTAACTTGGTTCCAGTTATCATCAACTGGATGAAGGAAAATCCAGACAAGACGGTACATGATTTCCCGTTGCCCAGTTTCGTCGGGAGCAACTCCATGAACAACAACACCATCGCACCATCACTTGCTCACGCAACCGGGCCTCCTCTCGCAGCCGCTCCCTCTCATAGCAGCCCGTCCTCAGTCTTTGGCGCGCTAGGTGGGCCTTCGTCTATGGCTGAGCTCGACACCGTCACGGTAATTACATGTCGCACCAACATATATATATATATAATATTCCATTTTTGTTGCCTTTCAGATGTTTTATGCCACAGACATATGTGTTTGCAGGCGAAAGAAACCCCGTGCACCATACTCTACTTGATCAAAGGCCAGAAGGTGGACGTGGGAAAGGTGATGATAATGGACCCCTTGCAACCCACGTTCCACAACTAGCCGATGCCCGCTGGGCACTTCAGGGTTAGCTTGTCTAGTGTGAAATCAGGGCACGAGGATTTTCCTCCTCCAGTACAGCATGTGGGAGCGGACGACGAGAGCCCGCCGCACATTGGAAGCTGCAAGGGTTGGGTGCTGCTATGGTCGAAGAATCTTATTTGTCTGGAGCCGGCCGAGAGCACACCAATAACCACACATCAACAAGCATGTGCGGAGACCACCACCCCAACTACGCAATTACCAGCTCCTGTACTGCCAGGTGAGAGCGGCGGACGACATGATGAAGGGGGTGCAATAGTACTGGCTGATGTAATTTGTCCTGTAGAACAGAGAATGGATGATGAGACGGAGGTCGAACCTATGGATTTCCTCAATACAAATGCGTATGACTGTGACATAGATATGATGAGTCAACCATATGACGAAACGGGCTATCAGCTTGCTAATGAGGGTATGGATGATATGCTCGGGCAGGAAGGTCGTAGCAAGGATTGGAAAAAGTGTTTCTTCATGAAATCCTCACAGGACACGCCTGAAGATGCCGCCTCAACACAGGCTCAACTAGCTGGGCGCGAGGGTCGTACAGTACTTAGCGCGGGAACACTGGCGCAGGGGTTAAGGAAGGGTCTGGAAGGTGTGCCCAAGAAAAAGGAGAGGAATAGATCAGGGAAGATAGCTGCCTCCAAACAAGCCAGAGCACATAGTAGCCAGACGATGCATTTTGAAGAGCGTGTACCCGTGAAAGGTGCGGTCATGTTCCATCTCTCGGGCGAGCCGATGCTACCGCCGAAACCGCTGGAGGCACTATCGGGGGATCTCAGGAGACTGCACGACCATGTGCTGTCGACTGAGAAAAGCCTACTGGCCTCAAAGGATCCAGGATATTGGATAAACATGGCTCGTGTGCCTGAGGGGAAGTGCTACGTCGAGACACGGCCCATGGAGGTGTTGTTCCTGCGGTTTGACCATATCTTTGAGATGTTTCTGACAAGGCGGCTCGATTTTACAATCGTCCGCCTTTTTGCGCTACATATGAGCTCCGTCATGAAGAGTGAAGAAGTCTCACAAATCTGTGTGGCGGATCCGTACTACAAGCTCGAGTCTTTCTTGACTCTCAGCAACTTTGAGCATGAAGCTGCTAGGGAGTACCTCCAAAACTTCATGGTACAGAATAAGGACCGGGAAATTGTCCTCGTGCCTTATCATCCAAAGTAAGTCAGTTCCGGACAACCCTTTCATACATTTCAATCATTCCTTCTCTCTCTATGGGGAATAATTTGAGGTGTCTTTTCCCCACAGCAACGGGCACGCCATCCTTATCGTTCTTTACTTGCAAGTCTCCCATGCCATGTATTTTAACCCTTCCAGAGACTACGAGAAAAAAGACTACACCCACATAATGAATATTCTAGATGATGCTCTCCAAGGCTTCAACATTAGAGGTGGCCACATGCAGATCAGGAAACAAAGGAACAAGAAGATGGGTTTCGCGCATAAAACTAACTTCTCCTACATCCATGTCCCAAAACCAAGCAAGAAGGATGGATTCTACATCGTCCATCTCATGATTCAGTTCAACACGGATCACCAAAATCTTCGCATGAGAAGCAGAAATGATGATCATATCCACAAGTGGCTAGAATCTCATGGAGAAGCGGATTATAAACTTAGAGATGACTTCTTTCGCATCCAAAGCGACATTGCGATGATCATCATGAAAGAAGTCGTCGATGAGAAGGGGATGTTCCACCATGGCCCTATATCGCGAGCTGACATCCGAACTCGCATAGGCATGCAATGTCTAGATCTCACGCCGTTCAAGAATCTAGGGTCCATCCTCGATGATATGGAAGGATGGAACTTCTTGTGATTTATGATGCCGATGATGATGATATGTGTCGGTTGAACTTGTGATGTCCACGGTCCCTGCCGAACTTGCGTAATGCTACTTCGTTAGTTTGCGTACGATGACCTGCGTACCTCTAGTTAATTAATTTGCATACTGTATGTTGCATCTAGTTGCTAACCCTTTCTTTTTCAGTGTTGCTCTAGTATATTTTGTTGCATATATATGATTGTACATCCTCTTCATGAACATGCATCTCTGACAGGTACCTAGTTTCTTGATGGCGAGATGGAAGTGCTATGTCGTGTACAAAGGGAAGGTTCTGGGGGTGTACAACGAGTGGCATAAGTGTCAGGCGCAAGTGAATGGGTTCTTGGGCGCCAGCCATAAAGGCTTCAAAAGCAGATAAGAGAGGACTCGTAACCGCCACCTCATGTACTGCATAGTTCCGCTCTCACTCATAGTGACAGCTCTTCTTGCGTATACCTTTGTTTAGATGGATGACGTTGTAGTTGCAAGTATTCGAGACTTGCATGTATCGCTATTTTCGAGATGATGACAAGATACCACTTTGTGTTGGATGATGATTATGATGAGACTATTTGCATGTATATGCTATGATTACATTTGTGGTCTCGCAAACATTTGTATGTGTATCATGATGACATTTGTATGTGCTAAAGATTCTTCTATAAAGCCTGTTCAAATACAAAACAAATATGCCAAAAAAACAAAAAACTACTAAAATTAGCAGTAGCGAGTGAATAAAAGTTAGCAGCAGCGCCGCGATATCAGTAGCGCGTCCAAGCAAAGCGCGCTACAGCTACTAGCAGTAGCGAGCTTCCACTAAGCATAGTGCTGCTACACTTGTGTAGCAGTAGCGCTGGTGAGCACGCGCTACTGCTACGTGTTAGCTGTAGCGCCTTATTAGTAGCGCCAGTCCCCGCGCTACTGATACACCTAAAACCCGCGCAGCTGCTAGCCTTTTCCCTAGTACTGGAGTGCTGGTAAGGTACACATCAATAACATGTATATCATATATACATTTGGTATTGCCGGCCTTCTTATCCGCTAAGTACTTGGAGCAGTTCCGCTTCCAGTGAGCGTTTCCCTTGCAATAAAAGCACTCAGTCTCTGGCTTGGGTCCATGCTTTGGCTTCTTCCCGGCAACTGGCTTACCGAGCGCGGCAACTCCCTTGTCGTCCTTCTTGAAGTTCTTCTTACCCTTGCCTTTCTTGAAACTAGTGGTTTTATTGACCATCAATACTTGATGTTCCTTTTTGATCTCCACCTCCGCTGATTCCAGCATTGAATATACCTCAGGAATGGTTTTCTCCATCCCCTGCATATTGAAATTCTACGCATCACCAAGATCAATCTATGGAGAGACTAGCAACGAGATAGAGGGGAGTGCATCTTCATACCCTTGAAGATCGCGACACGGAAGTGTTACAGGAACGCGGATGAAGGAGTCGTACTCGCAGTGATTCAGATCGCGGTTGATTCCGATCTAAGCGTCGAACAACGGCGCCTCCGCCTTCAACATACGTAGAGCCCAGGGACGTCTCCTCCTTCTTGATCCAGCAAGGGGGAAGGAGAAGTTGGGGAAGAGCTCCGGTAGCACGATGGCGTGGTGGTGGAGCTTGCAGTTCTTCAGCAAGGCTTCGCCAAGCACTACACAGGAGGAGGAGGTGTTGGGGAGGGAGAGGGCTGCGCCAGGGGAAGGGTGCGGCAGCCCTCCCACCTCCCCTCTATTTATAGGGGCAAGGGAGAGGGGGGGACGTCCCCCTCCAGACGGATCTAGCTAGAGAAGGGGCGGCGGCCAAGGGGGGGGAGGCTTGTCCTCCAAGCCAAGGGAGGGGCACCCCCTTTAGGGTTTCCCCCAACTCTAGGCGCATGGGCCCTAGGGTGTTTGGTGCCCAGCCCACCTAGGGGCTGGTTCCCCTCCTTATTTAGCCCATAGGGCCCTCCGGTGCAAGTGGACCCTCCCGGTGGACCCCCGGAACCCTTTCGGTGGTCCCGGTACAATACCGATAAACCCCCGAACACTTCCGGCGACCGAATAAGGACTTCCCATGTATAAATCTTTATCACCGGACCATTCCGGAACTCCTCGTGACGTCTAGGATCTCTTCGGGGACTCTGAACAACATTCGGTAACTGCATACTAATTCCCATAACAACTCTAGCGTCACCGAACCTTAAGTGTGTAGACCCTACGGGTTCAGGAATCATGCAGACATGACCGAGACATCTCTCCGTCCAATAACCAACAGTGGGATCTAGATACCCATGTTGGCTCCCACATGTTCCACGATGATCTCATCGGACGAACCACGATGTCGGGGATTCAATCAATCCCGTACACAATTCCCTTTGTCTGCCGGTATGATACTTACCCGAGATTCGATCGTCAGTATCCCTATACCTTGTTCAATCTCGTTACCGGCAAGTCTCTTTACTCGTTCGTAACACATCATCCCGTGATCAACTCCTTGGTCACACTCAGCTAATTATGATGATGTCCTCCCGAGTGGGCCCAGAGATACCTCTCCGTCACACGGAGTGACAAATCCCAGTCTCGATTCGTGCCAACCTATATCTACCATCCATATTGCACATGCTGTTTTTATATTTTCAGATTACAAAAACCTATATCTACCATCCATATTGCATTTGTATCACCATCTCTTCGCCGAACTAGTGCACCTATACAATTTACCATTGTATTGGGTGTGTTGGGGACACAAGAGACACTTTGTTATTTGGTTGCAGGTTGTTTGAGAGAGACCATCTTCATCCTACGCCTCCCACGGATTGATAAACCTTAGGTCATCCACTTGAGGGAAATTTACTATCGCTACCTCTTGAGCACTGCGTTGGATTTCCCCGAAGAGGAGAGGATGATGCAGCAAAGTAGCGTAAGTATTAGCCTCAGTTTTTGAGAACCAAGGTATCAATCCAGTAGGAGGCCACGCTCAAGTCCCTCGTACTTGCACAAAACGATAGTTACTCGCAACCAACGCGATTAGGGGTTGTCAATCCCTTCACGGTCACTTACGAGAGTGAGATCTGATAGACATGGTAGATAATATTTTTGGTATTTTTGATCTAGAGATGCAAAGTAAAAAGTAAAAGGCAAAGTAAAAAAGCAAAGCAAAATTAAAGTGATGGAGATTGATATGATGAGAATAGACCCGGGGGCCATAGGTTTCACTAGTGGCTTCTCTCAAGAGCATAAGTATTCTACGGTTGGTGAACAAATTACTGTTGAGCAATTGACAGAGTTGAGCATAGTTATGAGAATATCTAGGTATGATCATGTATATAGGCATCACGTCCGAGACAAGTAGACCGACTCCTGCCTGCATCTACGACTATTACTCCACTCATCGACCGCTATCCAGCATGCATCTAGAGTATTAAGTTAAAAACAGAGTAATGCTTTAAGGAAGATGACATGATGTAGAGAGATAAATTCATGTAATATGAAATAAACCCCATCTTGTTATCCTCGATGGCAACGATGCAATACGTGCCTTGCTGCCCCTTCTGTCACTGGGAAAGGACACCGCAAGATCGAACCCAAAGCTAAGCACTTCTCCCATGGCAACAAAAACCAATCTAGTAGGACAAACCAAACTGATAATTCGAAGAGACTTGCAAAGATAACCAGTCATACATAAAAGAATTCAGAGAAGATTCAAATATTATTCATAGATAGACTTGATCATAAACCCACAATTCATCGGTCTCAACAAACACACCGCAAAAAGAAGATTACATCAAATAGATCTCCACGAGAGAGGGGGAGAACATTGTATTGAGATACAAAAAGAGAGAAGAAGTCATCTAGCTACTAACTATGGACCCGAAGGTCTGAGGTAAACTACTCACACTTCATCGGAGGGGCTATGATGATGTAGAAGCCCTCCGCGATGACGGCCCTCTTCGGAGGAGCTCCGGAACAGGCCCCAAGATGGGATCTCGTGGATACAGAAAGTTGCGGCGGTGGAATTAGGTTTTTGTCTCCTGTTTTGATCGTTTGGGGGTACGTAGGTATATATAGGAGGAAGGAGTGCGTCGGTGGAGCTTCGTGGGGACCACGAGGCAGGGGGCGCGTCCTAAGGGGGGGCGCCTCCCACCCTCGTGACCGCCTCTTGGCTCCCTTGGAGTTGGGTCCAAGTCTCCTGGATCACGTTCGGTGACATAATCACGTTCCCGAAGGTTTTATTCCGTTTGGACTCCGTTTGACATTCCCTTTCTTCGAAACACTGAAATAGGCAAAAAAAACAGCAATTCTGGGCTGCGCCTCCGGTTAATAGGTTAGTCCCAAAAATAATATAAATGTGGAAAATAAAGCCCAATATAGTCCAAAACAGTTGATAATATAGCATGGAGCTATCAAAAATTATAGATACGTTGGAGACGTATCAGGCATCCCCAAGATTAATTCCTGCTCGGCCTCGAGTAGGTAAATGATAAAAAGAGAATTTTTGATGCGGAGTGCTACTTGGCATAATTTCAATGCAAATCTTCTTAATTGTGGTATGATTATTCAGATTCAAAAGATTCAAGACAAAAGTTTATATTCACATAAAAATAATAATACTTCAAGCATACTAACAAAGCAATCATGTCTTCTCAAAATAACATGGCCAAAGAAAGTTATCCCGACAAAATCATATAGTCTGGCTATGCTCTATCTTCACCACACAAAGTATTTAATCATGCACAACCCCGATGACAAGCCAAGCAATTGTTTCATACTTTAACATTTTCAAAACATTTTCAGTCTTCACGCAATACATGAGCGTGAGCCATGGATATAGCACTATATGTGGAATAGAGTGGTGGTTGTGGAGAAGACAAAAAGAGGGGAAGATAGTCTCACATCAACTAGGCGTATCAATGGGCTATGGAGATGCCCATTAATAGATATCAATGTGAGTGAGTAGGGATTGCCATGCAACGGATGCACTAGAGCTATAAGTATATGAAAGCTCATCAAAAGAAACTAAGTGGGTGTGCATCCAACTCGCTTGCTCACGAAGACCTAGGGCATTTTGAGGAAGCCCATCATTGGAATATACAAGCCAAGTTCTATAATGAAAAATTCCCACTAGTATATGAAAGTGACAAAATGAGAGACTCTCTATCATGAAGATCTTGGTGCTACTTTGAAGCACAAGTGTGGTAAAAGGATAGTAACATTGTCCCTTCTCTCTTTTTCTCTCATTTTTTTATTTGGGCCTTTTCTTTTTTTATGGCCTCTTTTCTTTTCTTTTTTTTTGTCCGGAGTCTCATCCCGACTTGTGGGGGAATCATAGTCTCCATCATCCTTTCCTCACTTGGGACAATGCTCTAAAAATGATGATCATCACACATTTATTTTTCTTACAACTCAACAATTACAACTCGATACTTAGAACAAGATATGACTCCATATGAATGCCTCCGGCGGTGTACCGGGATATGCAATGAAACAAGAGTGACATGTATGAAAGAATTATGAACGGTGGCTTTGCCACAAATACGATGTCAACTACATGATCATGCTAGCAATATGACAATGATGGAGCGTGTCATAATAAACGGAATGGTGGAAAGTTGCATGGCAATATATCTCGGAATGGCTATGGAAATGCCATGATAGGTAGGTATGGTGGCTGTTTTGAGGAAGGTATTTGGTGGGTGTATGATACCGGTGAAAAGTGTGCGGTATTAGAGAGGCTAGCAATGGTGGAAGGATCGGAAAAATGCGTATAATCCATGGACTCAACATTAGTCATAAAGAACTCATATACTTATTGCAAAAATCTAGGAGTTATCAAAGCAAAGTATTATGCGCATGCTCCTAGGGGGATAGATTGGTAGGAAAAGACCATCGCTCGTCCCCGACCGCCACTCATAAGGAAGACAATCAATAAATAAATCATGCTCCGACTTCACCACATAACGGTTCACCATATGTGCATGCTATAGGAATCAGAAACTTCAACACAAGTATTCTTTAAATTCACAACTACTCAACTAGCATGACTCTAATATTATCACCTCCATATCTCAAAACAATTATCATGCTTCAATCTTTTCTTACTACTCAGCGCACTCAAAAGAAAGTTTCACAAATCTTGAATACCAAGCATATTATTATTAATCAATTTACCATGCTATTAAGACTCTCAAAATGATCTAAGTGAAGCATGAGTGATCAATAGTTTCTTCAAAACAAATCCACCACCGTGCTCTAAAAGATCTAAGTGAATCACATAGAGCAAAATTATAACGCTCAAAATATGTAAGTGAAGCACATAGAGCAAAATTATGACGCTCAAAAGATATAAGTGAAGCACATAGAGCAAATCTACATAGCTCAAAAGATATAAGTGAAGCACAAAGAATATTCTATCAAATTTTAATTCATAAATGGCTCTCTCAAAAGGTGTGTACAGCAAGGATGATTGTGGCACACTAACAAACAAAGACACAAATAATACAAGACGCTCCAAGCAAAACACATATCATGTGGTGAATAAAAATATAGCTCCAAGTAAAATTACCAATGGAAGTAGATGAAAGAGGGGATGCCTTCTGGGGCATCCCCAAGCTTTGACTTTTTGGTGTCCTTGGATTATCTTGGGGGTTCCATGGGCATCCCCAAGCTTAGGCTCTTGCCACTCCTTGTTCCATAATCCATCAAAAGATTTCACCCAAAACTTGAAAACTTCACAACACAAAACTCAATAGAAATCTCGTGAGCTCCGTTAGAGAAAGAAAACAAAAACCACTTGAAGGTACTATAATGAACTCATTATTTATTTATGTTGGTGCTAAACCTACTGTATTCCAACTTCTCTATGGATTATAAACTATTTTACTAGCCATAGATTCATCAAAATAAGCAAACAACGCACGAAAAACAGAATCTGTCAAAAACAGAACAGTCTGTAGTAATCTGTAACTAACTCAAACTTCTGGAACCTCAAAAAATATACCAAAATTGCACGTCCTAGAAAATTTGTTTATTGATCAGCAGCAATTAGAATCAGTATTTTATCACGTTCTGGTGATTTTTAACAATTCGGGCACTGAGCGCAAAGTTTCTGGAAATTACAGCAAGATCAAATAACTATCATGCAAGAAGATCCAATAGGTCTAACTTGGCACAAACACTAATTGAAACACAAAACCACATCTAAACAGAAGGTAGATGGATTATTTATTCCTAAACATAAGAAAAAACAAAAAACTTAAAATAAAATTGGGTTGCCTCCCAACAAGCGCTATCGTTTAACGCCCCTAGCTAGGCATAAAAGCGAGGATAGATTTAGGTATTGCCATCTTTGTTAGGCAATTCTTCAATGAGGCATCTACCTTCTTTAGGAATTTATTTCTTTCTAGTAATTATCAAACTCTTAGGAACAAGATCGAAAAATTCATTTGTAGCAAATGGTTCCTTAATAATAGCAAAAAGATCTGGATGAATACTTATAGATTTAATATCCGCAGTTTCCTTAGACGATTCACCCTTATTTTTAGGAACATACGTAAGCTTGGCAATTTTAGTAGGAGGACTTGGGGTATTCTTTACAGAAGAAAAAGCGGTTCCCAAATTTGTAATGATACCCTCAAGTTTATCGATTCTAGTAGAATCTAGATTTATTTTCTCATTAACTATAGGTTCCTTTTCCTTAATATTTTTCAAAGTCATTCCTACCTTAGATCCATATTGAGTAATTTGATTGTGGATCTTTTTATCTATATTTTCAATTGATTCAATAGTAGCAACTTTATTTTCAATAATTTCAAGCCTATGCATAACATGCTCCAAAGTTAACATAGTTCCATTAACCAAAAGAGGTGGTGAGCCAAATAAATCTATCATGGCATTATAAGAATCAAAAGTATGGCTACCCAAGAAATTCCCCCCGGTAATGGTATCAAGGATATATCTATACCAAGGACTAGCACCTACATAAAAATTGTGAAGAACTGAAGTAGATTGCTTCCTGGTAGCTTTGGTTTGAGCATTGCAAATTCTATACCAATCGTCCTTTAGATTTTCTCCCTCCCTTTGTTTAAAATTAAGAACTTCGTTCTCGGGAGATAACGGAGAAGATATAAGACCAGCCATGACGACAAGGTAAGCGAGAAAAAGGCAAACGGAAAAAGAGAAGGAGATTTTGAAAGAGAGGGCGAATAAAACGGCAAGGGTGAAGTGGGGGAGAGGAAAACGAGAGGCGAATGGCAACTAATGTAATGCAAGAGATAGGGATTGTGATGGGTACTTGGTATGTTGACTTTTTGCGTAGACTCACCGGCAACGGCGCTAGAAATTCTTCTTGCTACCTCTTGAGCACTGCGTTGGATTTCCCCGAAGAGGAGAGGATGATGCAGCAAAGTAGCGTAAGTATTTCCCTTAGTTTTTGAGAACCAAGGTATCAATCCAGTAGGAGGCCACGCTCAAGTCCCTCGTACCTGCACAAAACGATAGCTACTCGCAACCAACGTGATTAGGGGTTGCCAATCCCTTCACGGTCACTTACGAGAGTGAGATATGATAGAGATGATAGATAATATTTTTGGTATTTTTGATATAGAGATGCAAAGTAATAAGTAAACGGCAAAGTAAAAAAGCAAAGCAAAATTAAAGTGATGGAGATTGATATGATGAGAATAGACCCGGGGGCCATAGGTTTCACTAGTGGCTTCTCTCAAGAGCATAAGTATTCTACGGTTGGTGAACAAATTACTGTTGAGCCATTGACAAAATTGAGCATAGTTATGAGAATATCTAGGTATGATCATGTATATAGGCATCACGTCCGAGACAAGTAGACCGACTCCTGCCTGCATCTACTACTATTACTCCACTCATCGACCGCTATCCAGCATGCATCTAGAGTATTATGTTGAAAAAAGAGTAACGCTTTAAGGAAGATGACATGATGTAGAGAGATAAATTCATGTAATATGAAATAAACCCCATCTTGTTATCCTCGATGGCAACGATGCAATATGTGCCTTGCTGCCCCTTCTGTCACTGGGAAAGGACACCGCAAGATCGAACCCAAAGCTAAGCACTTATCCCATGGCAAGAAAAACCAATCTAGTAGGCCAACCCAAACTGATAATTCAAAGAGACTTGCAAAGATAACCAATCATACATAAAAGAATTCAGAGAAGATTCAAATATTATTTATAGATAGACTTGATCATAAACCCACAATTCATCGATCTCAACAAACACACCGCAAAAAGAAGATTACATCGAATAGATCTTCACGGGAGAAGGGGAGTGTAAGTGCATCTAGTGCACCCCTAGTTGGTTTTGGAGTATTGACGACGAATTTGGTTGAGGGACTAATGTGTTTGTCAGAATTGCAGGATAACACAGGTAGTGTCCCTCATTGGTTCGGTTTACCTACCGGAGATGACCCCTAAAAATGTATGAAGACACTGACGACAATGGTGGTATGTGAAAATATTCATATTGAAGACTATGACATGAGAAGACATTCAGTGAAGACTATGGAGCGTGAAGACTTAGTTGTTTCGTTGTTTCCTCTTCTTCTTTGTTGAGTCATAGGAACCACCGTACTATTAAGTGGGGTCCAAGTGAACAAAGTCAGAGTGACTGAAGTGATGCTCAACCCAAATCCTATTTCTTCGAGCGAAGACAATGAGAGCAAATCTTATCCAGAGCTAGATAAGTCAGCTTTGGTTGTAGCCCAAGTAAAGTTGCCGTGTGTGTTTGAAATCTAACCGTTGGAACACGTGTCAGTTCCTTAGTGACCCAGGGTCATTTCGGACAAATCAGGTCGGGTTGCCTAGTGGCTATAAATAGCCCACCCCCTATACCATAAATTGGTGGCTGCTCAGAGTTAGTGCATGGCTTTTGTCGTTTGAGAGCAACCCACCTCGAAGCCTTTGAGAGAGAGAAATCCTTGCGAGGACAAAGCCCAAACACACAGAGCCAAAGAGTGTTAGGCATCACTAAAGTCTTTCTGTCTGTGTGACCTGAAGACTTATTACACTTGAGGACTGTGAATCCTCCAGCCGGTTGGGCGTCGCGTTCTGAGCATCCAAGAGCCATTGTGGATTGCCGGTGAACGAAGTCTATGAATGTTTGGAAGTCTACCTTGAAGACTTACCAGAGTGATTGGGCGAGAACTGTGTGTCCTTAGCTCAAGGGGAATAAGGTGAAGACGCGGTCTTCTGAGTTGAATCTTAGCCTCCCTAACTAGACGTACAGTTGTCACAGCAACTGGAACTGGTCCAACAAATCCTGCGTCTTCAACAAGTGACTGGTTCTATCCTCTTCCTCTCTTTACTTAAAGTTTGTCTTCGTGAAGTCATTGCCTGTTTGTCATACATGTTTGACTTCATTGCTTGACTACTATCGTTGTTTGGCTTCATACCATCTTCCATCCTGATCCTTACTACCTAGCTGCTATTAGTCTTCATACTCTCACGTTATTGCATACTTGACTATGGCTTGCTTAGTGTAGTTTATCTTCCGCTGCATATCAATAGGTTCATTTCTACTGTTTGTCTTCGAAAGTTCCATGTTTTGAAGACTTTCAGAAAAATCACCTATTCACCCCCCCTCTAGTCGATAACTAGCACTTTCAATTGGTATCAGAGCAAGGTGCTCCCTTGTTCTGTGTGATTCGGTTTAACCACCTGGAGTTTTAGCTATGTCGACTGCAGGGATAATCAAAGTCTTCGCTGCTTGCCTCGTCTTCGATGGAACTGAATATCCCTACTGGAAGAATAAGATGCGCATGCATCTTGAAGCCATTGATGTCGACCTCTGGTATGTCATCAAGAACGGCGTTCCCAAGACTGGTGAAGGTGTCACCCCTGCTGATGTCAAGAAGTTCATTCAACTGGACTCTACTGCCAAGAACATCATCTGTGGTCATCTGACCAAAGGACAGTATGGCCGTGTGAGTGCTCTGGAAACATCAAAGCTAGTCTGGGACTGGCTGTCCAAGGTCAACGAAGGCGTCTCAACCCTGAGAGATCAAAGGATCAGTGTTCTTCGCAACCTCTTCAACCGCTTCAAGAGAAACGACAATGAGAATGTCCAGCTCATGTTTGATCGCCTCACTGACATCACAAATGAGCTTCGTGCTCTCGGCGCCACTGATATTACCAAGCATGAAATCGTCAAGACACTACTGAGATCACTTGACAGCTCCTTTGACACCCTTGCCCTCATGATACAAGAACGTCCTGACTTCAAGACACTCGATCCGTATGATATACTTGAGAGGCTCAACACACATGAGTTCAAGCTTTCTGAGAAAAGAGATATCTATGGTCCCAACTATGGCCGAACTCGCGCTTTGAAGGAAAAAGTTGTTTCCTCATCTGAAGAAGAATCTGACTGTAGTTCTGATGATCCTGAAGACATTGGAAAGGAACTTGCTATGCTTGTGAAGAAGTTCCAGAAGTTCACTAAGAAGAAGGGCTTCAGAAAGTCTTCACGATCCAGCTCAAGAAATGATGAAGCTTCCACTCATGACTACAAGAAGAGAACATGTCACAAGTGCAAGAAACCTGGACACTATATCTCTGAGTGTCCACTGTGGGATAATGAGAAGAAGAAGAAGAAGAAGAGCAAGGAATATGATTCTGATGACAAGAAGAAGAAGAAATCTTCAAAGTCTTCTTCAAAGTCCTCATCAAAGTCTTCATCTCATAAGAAGAGCTCATCTGGCAAGGCTCGTGCTTTTGTTGGCAAGGAGATGGATTCAGAGGAGGAGTCTGCTTCTGAGGAGGCGGAGGTGGAGTCTGAGGAGGAGTCCGACCCTGGCGTTGCAAGTCTGGCTCTAGCCACTGCCTATGTTGCCAAGTCCATCTTCAACACTGAAGACAATGACTTCCACACCAACGCTGAAGCTGATGACAAGGACGACCCTACTCCCACCTACTGCTTCATGGCACGTGGTGCCAAGGTAAAATCACGCGATGCTTACTTTCAAACATCTAGTGAAGATGACTCTGATTGTGAATCCAAACCCAGCTACAAAACACTTGCTAAAATTGCAACTGAACAACAAAGGCTATGGAACATACTCAAAAACTGTAAGACAAAAGCGATGACCTGTTGGACGCGGAAATGACCCGTTCACAGTCCTTAGTTGAAGACATAAAAAATCTTCATGCTAAGTACCAAGAACTTGAAAGTCGTCATGAAACGCTCTCAACCACTCATGAAAAGCTCTCCTATGATTAATTTCAAAGGAAGCAAGAGCTTGAGAAATTGAGAGCGGATCATGAAGATCTTCAAAAAGAGAATGAGTCACTTCGCGCTCAACAGATCAGTCCCGCTCAGGAAGGATTTGAACCACCATGTCTAAAATGTCTTGAGCGTGATAATGCTACCTCTGTTGCTAAATGTTCCACTGCTGCCACTGTTGCTTTGTCTTCAACTACTAATGTGGTAACTAACCCCTCTGCGGAGGATACCACTACTATTGCTGATGAAAATGCTAGGTTGAATACATTGCTTGAAACAGGGATGTATAAAAGTCTAAAAGGGCATCAGACACTTT
This sequence comes from Triticum urartu, assembly GCF_003073215.2. NCBI lineage: Eukaryota > Viridiplantae > Streptophyta > Magnoliopsida > Poales > Poaceae > Triticum > Triticum urartu. Next base: position 673,692,607 of record NC_053028.1, read on the forward strand.
GCGATGTCCTCAAAAAGCAGATTCTGAACCGAAACCCTAGGAAAGAGGGTGTTGGGTTCGAGAGGAAAATGAATGTCGATGATTCCTACTGGAAGCCTGAGCAGTATTCCAAAACCACATGGGTTGCTGCAAAGGGACCTTCAGTGGATCCATCCACCTTATCTGGCTTTACCTATGCTAACCCTATTGTCATTGATGAATCCTTTGATGCAAACTATAAACTGTTCAAGAATCAGAATGGTGAAGTGTTTGCCAAATATATTGGTACTAACTGCAGGAATGGGCCACCTATGAAGAAGATCTGGGTTCCCAAAAGCTGTCTCGAGAATCTTCTAGTGAATGTCATCATGACACCACCTGGGAAGAAGACAAACCCTAGACCTAAGGCTTCATATGGTCCAAAGGCTTCATACAGACAGAGGACTCACCTGAGTCACCCTAACGCCAATGTTTTGCAGGGAAACCATACTCATACTTATGAATATGAGCGTGTGTCCTCAAACCGCTATGTTCATAGAACTAAGAACTTTTCTGCTTATTCATACGAGTATCATTCATCTCCTGCAAGGCTATTTGCTAGGGCTCCAAAGCCAAAGTTCTCAGATGCTGCACTTAGACTCATTGCTTCTAAACCACCCCTGAAGATGTGGGTGGTTAAGAAGAATTAACTTTCTCTTGCAGGGAAAGGTCTCCAGCCGAAAATCAAAGGCGTATGATGCTATTGCTGGGGACCTAAAACATCTTGTAGGGCGCAAGATCAAATGCCCAAATGGTCTCACCATGTATTTTGTTCCTGAATCATTTGCAATTCATCCTATCAGTCCTAATCTTGATCTGAGCTTCAATAATCCTCTTGCCCGTCAAATGTTTATGCTTCACAATGCTCTTGGTGAAGCCTATCCCCTAACTGTACTGTAGGGTATGACACCTCGTGCTTCAGAATGGATTATGGACAGCGGATGCACTAATCACATGACTGGTGATCGAAGTCTTCTCATGGACTCAACTTTACGTCCATCTGATAAGAGTCACATCACATTTGCTGACACTGGTAAAAGCAAGGTATTGGGTCTAGGTAGAGTTGCAATCTCAAGGGATCAGCACATGCATAAAGTGATGCTTGTTGAATCCCTTGGTTTCAACTTAATGTCTGTCTCGATGCTTTGCGACGTGAATATGATTGTGATATTTGGAAAGTATCGTTGCCTTGTACTTATGGAATCTGACAAATCTCTAGTCTTTGAAGGGTACAGGAAAGATGATCTGTACATGTTAGATTTCTCAGCAGGACCATAACTTGCCATATGTATTCTTACAAAAGCTTCAGAATGCTGGCTATGGCATCGGAGGCTACGGCATGCTGGCATGAGGAACTTGCATACTCTCGCCAAGAAGAAGCATGTCATAGGAATTGAGGACATCAAGTTCAAAAAGGATCATTTGTGCGGTGCCTGCGAAGCTGGAAAGATGACAAGGGCCAAGCATCCCTCGAAGACAATCATGACTACTTCTCAACCCTTCGAGCTACTACACATGGACTTATTTGGCCCTACTCACTACTCCACCCCCACTACAACTGCCTGTCTCTATGGCTTCGTCATTGTTGATGATTACTCAAGATATACATGGGTGCACATAATTCTCTACAAGACCGAAGTGCAAGATGTCTACAGACGCTTCGCCAATCGAGCCATGAACAATTATGGTGTCAAGATCAAGCATGTCAGAAGTGGCAACGGCACTGAGTTCAAGAACACCGGACTTGATCTTTATCTGGATACAATGGGAATCACTCATGAGTTCTTTGCTCCATGCACACCTCAGCAAAATGGCATCGTAGAGCGCAAGAACAGAACTCTCATTGAGATGGCTCGAACGATGCTCGACGAATACAAGACACCAAGAAAGTTCTGGCCTGAAGCTATTGATACAGCATGTCACGTCATCAACCGTGTTTACATCCATAAGCTTTAGAACAAAACATCCTATGAGCTCCTCACTGGCAAGAAGCCAAATGTCAGCTACTTCAGAGTATTTGGAGCTAGGTGCTGGATCAAGGATCCCCATCACAAGTCAAAATTTGCACCTAAAGCTCACGAAGGCTTCATGCTCGGTTACGGAAAGGACTCACACTCTTACAGAGTCTTCAACCTCTATCTCTACAAAATCGTTGAAACTGTGAACGTGCGGTTTGATGAAACCAATGGTTCACAAAGAGAGCTCCTGCCAAGTACACTAGAAGAAGCTCCACCCAACGAATCTATCAAGCTAATGGGAACTGGTGAAATCATGCCTTCGGAAGCACAACCTGAAGAGGAACTTATCATTTCTGCACCCAACCAACCTGAAGACAATGCTCAGCCTGAAGACAATCCTCCCAATGATGACAATGATCAGCAAGAGCAAAGTCTTCGTCCAGTTCATCCTCGTGTTGCAAATGAAGTACAGATTGAGAAGATAATTGATAGTATCAAGGTCCACTTACTCGCTCAAGAGCAACACAGTTAGCAAATTTCTGTGGGCACTTTTCTTTTGTGTCAATATCAGAACCCAAGAAAGTTGTTGAAGCCTTCATGGAACCTAAATGGATTCAAGCTATGCAAGAAGAGCTTCAACAGTTCAAGCTGAACAATGTTTGGGAACTTGTCAAGCGTCCTGACCCTCGCAAGCATAACATTATTGGCACAAAATGGATATATCGAAACAAGCAAGATGAGCATGGTCAAGTCGTCAGAAACAAAGCACGTCTTGTGGCTCAAGGATATACTCAAGGTGAAGGAATTGACTTCGATGAAACATTTGCTCCTGTGGCTAGGCTTGAAGCTATTCGCATACTGCTAGCTTATGCTAACCACCACAACATCTTGCTATATCAAATGGATGTGAAGAGTGCATTTCACAACAGCAAGATTGAAGAAGAAGTATACGTCGCTCAACCACCTGGCTTTGAAGATCCAAAACATCCTGATATGGTGTACAAGCTAAACAAAGCACCTTATGGCCTCAAACAAGCTCCTCGCGCTTGGTATGATACGATCAAAGACTTCCTGAAGAGCAAAGGCTTCAAACCTGGATCCCTCGATCCCACACTCTTCACGAAGACATATGATGGTGAATTGTTTGTGTGCCAAATATATGTGGATGACATTATCTTCAGCTACACCAAGCAGAAGTAAAGTGATGAGTTTGGATATATGATGCAAGAGCAATATCAGATGTCCATGAGGGGTGAGCTGAAGTTCTTCCTTGGTCTTCAAATTCGTCAGCAAAGAAATGACATCTTCATATCTCAAGAGAAATACCTCAAAGATTGTCTGAAGAAGTTTGGAATGCAAGATTGCAAAGGTTACACGACGCCAATGCCAGCCAAACACCATCTGGGTCCCGACGACAATGGTAAAGAGTTCGATCAAAAGGTATACCGCTCCATGATTGGTTCTTTACTTTACCTATGTGCATCTAGGCCAGATATTATGCTTAGTGTTTGCATGTGTGCTCGATTCCAAGTGGCACCAAAGGAATCACATCACTTAGCTTTGAAGCGAATTCTTTGATATTTGGCTCACACCCCAACACTAGGATTAAGGTATCCAAAGGGCTCAGAATTTGATCTGGTTGGATTCTTGGATGCTGATTATGCTGGTGACAAAGTGGATCGCAAGTCTACATTAGGCACATGTCACTTTCTGGGTCGATCACTTGTCTGTTGGTCTTCAAAGAAGCAGAACTGTGTATCACTCTCAACTACTGAATCTGAATACATTGCTGCTGGATCTTGCTGCGCTCAGCTTCTATGGATGAAGCAAACTCTCAAGGACTATGGCATCAATCTGAAACAAGTGCCTCTCTTCTGCGACAACGAAAGCGCCATCAAGATTGCCAACAACCCAGTCCAGCACTCGAAGACAAAGCACATTGAAATTCGTCATCACTTTCTCAGAGATCATGTCATGAAGAAAGATATTGATATCATTCATGTCAACACTGAAGAGCAACTGGCAGATATCTTCACAAAGCCCTTGGATGAGAAAAGGTTTTGCAAGTTACGGTGTGAGCTAAATATCTTGGAATCCTCAAATGTCCTGTGATCAGGCACACATCCTAACACTTATGCATGTTGATGACTTAGATGTGCAACACATGAAGTAAGGTATATCTTCAATCAATGAAGACATACATTCTAAGTGTGAATACATTAACGTGGAATTTGACTTCGGAGCACCATGATAATTGTGCGCCGTGTCTGGGTCTAATACTTCCTATACGGTGGGTAATGCCGCCACCATTTTTTTCTATTTGAAGTGTTTCACTCATGGCGTTACATTTGATATGTCTTCACCTTTGGTTTGTCTTCAATTTCAACTTGCCTTCATGATTATCTTCACTATGTTGATTTGATTGTTTTCTGATATATATGTATATTAGTGTTCTGTCCTCTACAACATTCCCTTATAGCTATGTCTTCCTAGTTGAATCTTTTGAACTAAGTGAATGTGATCGGACCCTAATCTCTCTATGCTTCCTATCTCAAACTCTATCTGTCCAAATCATATGCATTCTATTGAAACTTTCGAATGTCTTCTCTGCGTCCTTGTCAGCAGAAGATACAGACACAAACATTAAGTCTGTTTTAAATGATTCATTCTTACTGCTTGAAATCCGGAGAAGCCGGAGCGGCCCTCCGACCAACCTGGCGGGCGTGGGAACTTGGGACAACTCTGAGTATGTTGCATGTTTGCCACGTGCCCCTCAGATGTGAACCGCCAGGGGCACCTGCGTAATTGCGCTGTGCCGCATACTTCCTTATAAATACATGTCCCCTGCAGTAAAGAAAACCTTCTTCCACCTCTCCACCTCGTCAAAACCCTAGCACCCCCGCTAGCTCTCGACGATGCCGGCGACGAAGCGCTTAGCTGCCGCGACTTCTCCGACGCCGTCCTCATGCCGGCCGCGGACATCGTACTCTCCGCCGCCGCCGTAGGTGTCCTCCGTTGCCAAGTTAGGGCACGATGGATTGAACTGCTCGGTCTCCTATTCTTCCCATCTAGCAGTTCTTCGTGTGGTAAATACAACTCTATTTTTACCGTCTTTTTGATCCTCAAAGTTTCATCATGTTTACCAAAATAGGTTTCTGCCTATACAATGTTAGATCTATCCTGTCTGCATCTCATACTGCCTAGTATATTCACTTAAGCTTCATATCTAGTTAGATTCCTCACTTGTACTTATTCGCGGATTCGTACAAATCTGGAACCAACTCTCAACATATAAGTGAATATCTTCGCATCATGAGGTCAATGTCTTCAAACTAAATTATCTTCAAAATCTTCTGAGAATGCATATGACCTCTTCCCCTTCCCTCGCATCTCTAATGCTGTCACAGATACATGTCCGTGGGAGAATCCCTTGGTTCTCATAGTCTGCATTCGTTTGCAGAATCCTTACAACATCATATTAACTCTCCCGAAGCCAGTTCCTCTCTGTCCAGCAAGCGAAAGCCTCTGAAGCCTTTGAATGTGTTAAAGCCATTCAGTTTGAAGTTCATGGCTGCGGAAAAATCAGTAAGGAAGGGTGGGAGATAGCATCGTAGGGAAACATCAAGAGATTTGTCTGATGACCTCTCAGAGCTTTACAAGACAGATCCTGAAGAGGATTACAATCAGCCAAGACCCGAATCCAATGGATTCGACGATATTGGGCTGAACAGTGGTACAAGTACAGGTTCGTGACACAGGAATATGCAGAGAAAAATGCTATCAAGCGACCATGGAGAGATATTCTGTACAGAAATCTTCCACCCAGGTCCAGAGCTGAAGCCATTGAGCAAGGCTTCTATCCTTGTATGGTCCGTGGGCCACAACCAGCTGATGCCGACCCATCATCTTTACTGTGGTGTCACGAAGACAATCTATTCAAACGCAACTATCAGTTTGCAAAAGCCTTAGCAAAGAAGAACAAAGATTCTTTGGGGTTAGACTTCAATCCTGGTCCTCCTGCTCCCCGTGCTGACGGCTCACGTGATGCAGAACCCAATGTCATCGGTCCTTTCCACAACCTGGATGGCCTCATCGCTCACACCACAGTCCAAGGTGCCAAAGTGGATCACTCTGATGATGATGCTGACACTGATGAAGCCCCAGCTCCTACTCCAAAGCCACAGAAGCCAAAGAAGGCTAAGGCTTCAAGGTCAGCTGCTCCTCCAAAAGCTTCACATGCGAAGCCACTGGCCACTGCACCTCCTGAAGACAGTGTGCAGTCTGAAGATCTATCACGTATCTCCAAGAAGACGGAGAAGAAAAAGAAAATCGTCAAGAAAACTCATCAGACATTAACTCCTGCTGCCATTCTGCAAGAAGAGCACATTGATCTGTCCAGCGATGAAGATC